>NC_048574.1:54774291-55080958 GCF_013265735.2 Oncorhynchus mykiss
TACCATTCATTGACTTTCGGTTTTGTACACCAGCTTCAAACAGCTAAAACAACATGTTTTGATTATGGAAGATATATTTCACAGTGGTTTAGATGGTACAATGATTCTCTACACTATACTAGCTTATTTTGTCGCATAAACTGAAATTAGGTGAACTATTCGAGTTTAAGCAAACAGGAAATGGCGGAGCGATTTCTGCATTGTGCAACTTTAAAATAGTATTTGCATTCATTGAAATGTTGAGCATTTCATTGAGCCTGCCTGGAGTGCTAGATGGGCGGTGTTTGCACTTTTGAGACTATCCCATTGGTTCCATATCCTCAGGCAAGCTCAATCTAGTGCAGTTAAAGTATTTGAAAGAAAAAGAAAACAAGATGCTGATGGACAGAGATCAGCCAATAAAACCAGCGGTTGTTAAGTCCATCGATTTACAGTCAAGTCCCGTTCTGAGGCGTTGTGAAACCAGACTGTTAGAGAGAAAGATAGAGCTGGCTGGTGGATGTGATTAGTTATTATCTGACAATGCTAAAAAGGATGGTAGCACAAGTGGCGGCTTCTAGAAACTTCCTGAACACATAGTTGATATACTAGGCTAGCTCAATATGTCAAACGATAGACACTTTCGTCCTTTCTAGCGTGGTCGTTTAGTGACCACCACAAATGCGCCCATCCAGCTCACCGTCTCTCGTTGCAGGCCTCACAACTGCACACGGTGTCAGCGGTCATAGGGGTGGTGAGGTCTGGGACGGGGAGAGTGGGGAGGGTTGGGGGTGTGCCACCATTGGTCAGTCTGCCCCCTGCAGCGGGCAGCTCCTGGCCCAAGCCTCCGTTACCCACAGGCATGTGCAACAGGAAGTCTTGGCTCTTGGGGAATAAGAAATTACAGGGCATCAGAACATGCAAAAAAGCAATGATAATGCAACCAAGAGCGACCATAAAGGTGACTTAACGTTACCAACTGTTGCCTTAGGTCTGTACTCTGAAGTATTTAATTGCAGCAAAGTGCACAGAGATCGATGCTCATTATACTAGACTAGAGACAAAATTCCAGAACAGGAGAGAAATTAGAGAACGTAATCAAGCAAAATAGTAGAAAAAGAGAAAGGAAAAACAAGCGCATTCCAGGCCAGAGGGACACTCCAGGAATTGTCAGGCTCTTCCCAACTTTCAAATTCAATTAGCCTAGCAATTAGCTGCTAGACGTCACCAACACAGAGTGGCTCTTAGGAGTGAGGCAAGGCAGTGTATGCGGAACAGCCACTAACATGTCATCAGCAAGAGAGACGTCTAAACACTGGTGTGGCTTTCTGTCTGAGGTTATTATCTCCCGCTGATGGCAAAGGAGGAGCCAAAGCCTCTATAATGCTGAGTCATCGGACAGAGGGAAACTAATGTTTTACAATGAGTGTGTTTGGTCAGGACTCAGGTGTTTCTGCTCCTTGTTACAGTCCACCTGTAGCTTGCCTGTTTCCTCCGCTTTCTCTGTGTGTGGTACGCCTCTGTGTGGTATGGGTCGGTCTGTCTCTCTTTGGCCGTGTTCAAGAGCATCAAATCGGTGATGCATTGTGATAAATGGTGACTGACTAATCTACAAATAATGAGTTATTTATGACACAAGGTCATTTGTAGATCAGTCAGTGGGCAGTCACAAGCCCTCAACCTCTTTATTCCTTGTTGTAATCTACCTTTAGATGGCGACAGGTATACTCTCTCTTTTGCGCCAACTCTATGGATGTGTTTGAGCAGTAACGCTAACAAAGCCGACTGTAGAAGAAAGTTGGCAAGGCTCAGATCAACATGGAAGTGTCAACATAGCTGCTATTGTTCATAAAAATGTTCTTTATAAAATGTCTAAATAAAAATGTCTATACCCTCATATCACACTCACAAACTGAAAACATAACTTGTGTAAAATGTATTGATTACAGAGGTCTCATATCACTTTCGTTTGGATCTCCTGTTTCTTTAGAATCGCAGTAAAGTTGGTTCCTGTTTCAGTCACATCTTTGGTCACATTCGCGTGGTTCAACCAAAAACACCCTAATGATTGGTTGACAAATAGTGCCTCCCACAACGCAGGTGATGAATGCATGGTGCAGTTGGTGAGAAGCAACTACAGCGACTTGAAGGCGACTTCATAAAAAAACTGCATGACCTTTGATCACATGGTTTTGTGAAGTTCATGCAGTCAACCTGGAGGTGCAAGTCAGAAAATGTTTATCCTCATAATGCAACACACGTTGAAAGGCCTAGACTAAATGTTTCTGTTACTTGATATAATCCACCAATGCCTGCCTGCATCTATCTAGGGCTTGGCTATCCACTAACTGTACACAAACATCCACTTAAACAGCCATTGTCATTCAGTTCATTGGTCCAGCATCACCTTTTCACCACCATACTTCTCCCTCCCTCCACCCACACCCCTCCACCAGCCTGTGGTGACTCACCACCAGCGACTGCTCCAGGGAGGCGTGGCGGTCCTCCTTCTCCACCGTGCGCCGGCAGTCGGGGCACACCCACAGGGGCAGCTGCAGAGCGCTGGGGGACTTGGGGGGCTGTGCCATACCGTTCGGTCCCGCTCCGGGGAGCATCGCGTCAGTATGGAGGGTGCTGTCTGGCTTGCGCTCACTCCGGCACAGGAGGCAGCGGTCGCCGGTGGTGGAATATGGGGCCCTCTGGCTCAGGCCAAATGTGAATGGGGTCTGGTGGTTGGAGACGGAGTGGATGTCAGTTAGAAGAGTGTGTGTAGCACTACTGTAGTGGCAGTAACCAGTAGCTAAGCTACTAACTAGTGCTCCAATATGTAGCCTACCCAGGCAGGTTCTAAAGTTAAGACAGGGTCACGGGCAGTAAGCACAAACAGGTGGAAAAAAATTTAGAATTGGAAACTGATTTGTAAAGTTATTATTGGTCATAACGTTTAGGATGGGCCTTTCCCATTTCAAAACTTTTTCATACATTTTGTGCCTACTGAATGCCACCTGGGGCTTTTCAGTCCACCCAGTGATACTCACAACAGATAAGCTGATGCTGACCTATGTTACCGTAGGGCTAACAGGAGTAGCTGCAGAGACAGTGAGTGATGCATTACCTGAAGGACTCCAGAGAAGTCGGAATTCACCGGCCCCTCCGAAAACTGTGGTGTAACGTTACCGTTCATAGAGACCTGGAGGACACAAAGGGCCTGACATAAACCAACACCTCCGGAGTCACCCCTCTCATTAGCACCGATGCCAAGCGTCTATTACAAGGCTATCTGAAGCATGTTAGCACTTGACCTGGCTGGGGGCTACTTGGCCACACACAATTAAGGTTTGTCTCCGAATTATGTTATTTGAACATCAAATAAAACACAAAGCAGTTGATGATATGTCCTGGCCGATATTGCAAAGAACATATGCAGATATTACTTTTCATATTAATGCTCGGCGCAGCAGTATATTGACGGGGCCAGCAAGTTCACCTGCTGTTTCTGTCTTCAACAGACAATCTTTACATAAGCAGAGTGTAGTCTCGATTTGTATGCACTTTGCAAAGATTTTGTAAACATCTGAAGAATGAATCAAAACACACTGATTAGTTAAACAAAAGGTTATGAGAATATTATATTACTTCTTAGATGGAAATAATAGCCCTGACTAGTGTAAATGCTGATCTAGGCAAATTCCTTCCACAATAAGTAGTTAAGTTAAGCTCATCTTGAGCTTTCAAAGAAACAAACATTAAGACCACTGTCACTCTGATGTTGGTAGGCCTATATTCTGGGGCTTACATCCGTTCTATAGATGGATCATAGCAATTTATAAGAATCGCGATCAAGGGTTCACAAAGTAAAAATTTGCCACAATCAGTATTCACAATATGCGTTCTTCTCCTGACTTATTTTCTGCAACCTTTGTCTACATCCCAAATGATGGGGAAACTGTCTGGCATATAGGCTAGCTAGGCTAATGAAACTGAGTGAGTGCAATACAATGCGTTGTATTTAGCTCAAATCAGACTTTCCTTGGATTTGCTTAGACAGTGACTAAGTATTAACAAGTCTGCATTATGGACTTTTTTGGGACAATTGGCTCATCATATGAGGAAGTCCTTCAGCCCTAAAGATGATAAACCTAGTCGCGACCAATGTGACGTACACATGATAGGCCTAGTCTTTGGTGATTAGTGGATGTTGTTTCCCTGGCTACTGTTGTGATATAGAGAAGATTGACAAGGCATAGCTGCAATATATGGAGACGAGACAAGAAACCATGAGTAAAGCAAGACACTCAATATACCATTTGACAGCCAAGTATGTAATGTTGCAATGTTTGCTATACCATTGGTATATTGCAGGATCGTGGTTGTGGAAGTAATTTGGCTCACTTGGCTGTGTGACAGTAGTCTTGCAGTTGTCTGTCTTATACATTATTATTGTGTCTGTAAACACCGTGGACGACCTAACTAGTAATGACCTTCCTATTAAATTATTGGTATGAGTAAACAAACTATAGGCCTACTGTTACTTAGCAGGCTAATCCGATGACACTGACAGACTCGACTGAGACTTCATGTTTGTAAACAGTACAGTAACGTTAATCTGGTGAGCTACTACTCCTGCTAAAATTGTGAATATGAAAACATTAGATAAGAAATTAAAGGCCAACTGGCTGTCCAAATTGTTGCGCATTATTAACAAGCTACATACTGTACCTAGCTGCTAGTCAGGAACAAGAGACACTTCAGTTTAAGGACACAGTGCAGTGGCGATGGTCAGTTTGGTCATAGTTAACGTTAGCGTGTAAACTAACGTTAGTATCCATTTAGCAAGTAACAAACATCCACTCCCACAACGTCGCGAACAGTTAGATAATAAGATAACGACTGTCGTGTAAGCAAAATCGGCTATTTTCGGTCTGTCAACATTGTGGTTGTCGAGTAACGTTAGCTAGAACAAGATAGCTAGAAACGTCAGCCGGTCTAGTTTATTTTCAAATTGAGCAAGTAGCTAACGTTATAACTAACGCGTTACCGTATATAGAAAGGTTACTAACGTAGTTAGGCAGCTAAACTAACTTGTTGGCTGTTGTCGACGTCAGGTTCCCATTTCCCGAGTTAGCTAACGTTAGCTAACTAACGTTAACTAGCTAGCTTCCTCGGTAGCTGGGCTAGCTACTGAAGAATGTCAGGCCTCAAATGTCTGTCGATTATGTGTAATCAAAATCTCTGACGTTAGTGTTCAACACGTCAACTGTATATTCACCTCTCCGTTCAGGCCTGTTATAGAGCCCATGTTCCCATTTCCAGAGCTCCCTGATGTCAGAAAGCCCATGGTAGACACGGGTGTTGCCGTGGCTTGAAGACTCAGGTCCGTGGCTGAAACCCCGGCCTTGCCACTGGTGGTACTGCAGACAGTACTACTGCAGCTACTGCTGCCACCGCCCCGCTTGTTCTTCCTGCGTTTAGCACCTCGTTTAGCATCGGTTGGACTCATTATCCCACAAAAGTCAGAGACAACTTGCCGTCCAGTACAGGCAGAGTCTCAGGTGGAATGTCTGGCTCAAATCCCTCTGGTATAAATAGACGATATTTTAAAGACTTCCAGTTAGACAACCACTACCTTCAGAGTACTTAGACTTGAGATTTCAATATGGCCACTGGACAGGAATTGGCTGCTCGAGCTTGCGCTGCAACAGTACGTCCCCCTTCTCTCTTTGAGGATTCATGGGAAATGATGTTTTTCTCATTAGTGCTGGTGAGGTCATGGGTGAGATGGATGATGACAAACTGGTTTTCTGACTCTATCCCCAAAATTGTGAAGAACACCAGAAGTGACCATTCATGATCTCATTCATAACCATTCCTGTTCATCAATGCAAGTGGCCATTTGTAGGCTATTGGTATGTGCAATTACGTGTCCTCAAGGGGGAGTGGGCAAGTATTTTTTATGTCTTATGGCTTGGGGGTAGAAGCTGTTAAGAAGCCTTTTGGACCTATACTTGAAGCTCCG
The DNA here is from genome assembly GCF_013265735.2 of Oncorhynchus mykiss. Lineage (NCBI taxonomy): Eukaryota > Metazoa > Chordata > Actinopteri > Salmoniformes > Salmonidae > Oncorhynchus > Oncorhynchus mykiss. The sequence continues at coordinate 54,780,287 of NC_048574.1, forward strand.
GTACTGCTTGCTGTGCGGTAGCAGAGAATAGTCTATGATTAGGGTGGCTGGAGTCTTTGACCATTTTTAGTGCCTTCCTCTGACACCGCCTGGTATAGAGGTCCTGGATGGCAGGAAGCTTGGCCCCAGTGATGTACTACCCTCTGTAGGGACTTGCAGTTGCCATACCAGGCAGTGATGCAACCAGGTGCAGCTGTAGAACTTTTTGAGAATCTGAGGACCCATGCCAAATAGCATTCTCACGTGAAAGTGGCAGCTCTACCTACGTGAAAGCGGCAGCTCCTTGAAAGCGGCAGCTCTACCCTTTAGCTCAGTGCGGATGTTGCCTGTAATCAATGGCTTCTGGTTGGGATATGTGTGTACAGTCACTATGGGGATGACATCATGACTGATGTGGTGTACTCTTCAATGCCATCGGAAGAATCCCGGAACATATTCCAGTCTATGCTCGCAAAACAGTCTTGTAGCTTAGCATCTGTGTCATCTGAACACTTCTTTATTGACGGAGTCACTGACGCTTCCTGCTTTAGTTTTTGCTTGTAAGTGGGAAATCAGGATATAATTATGGTCAGATTTGCCAAATGGATGACGAGGTAGAGCTTTGTACGTGTCTCTGTGTGTGGAGTAAAGGTGGTCAAGAGTTTTTTTTCCTCTGGTTGCACATTTAACATGCTGGTAGAAATACGGTAAAACGGATTTAAGTTTCCCTGCAGTAAAGTCCCCAGACACAAGGAGCGCCACCACTGGATGAGCGTTTTCCTGTTTGAGTATGGCCTTATACAGCTCATTGAGTGTGGTCGTAGTGTCAGGATCAGTTTGTGGTGGTAAATAGACAGATACGAAAAATATAGATGAAAACTCTCTTGATAAATAGTGTGGTCTACAGCTTATCATGAGATACTTTACCTCAGGCGAGCAAAACCTTGAGACTTCCTTAATATTAGATTTTGTGCACCAGCGTAAACCCCGCCAGCTGCATGTTATCCGTGTCGTCGTTCAACCACAACTCGGTGAAACGTAAGATATTACAATTTTTAATATCCCATTGGTAGGATATTCGTGATCGTAGCTTGTCTATTTTGTCATCCAATGATTGTACGTTGGCTAATAGGACTGATGGTAGAGGCAGATTACCCATTCGCCGTTGGATCCTTACAAGGCATCCCGACCTACGTCCCAGATATCTCCGTCTCTTTCTCATGCGAATGACGGGGATTTGGGCCTTGTCGGGTGTCTGAAGTAAATCCTTGGCATCCGACTCCTTAAAGAAAACATCTTCATCCAGTACGAGGTGAGTAAATGCAGTCCTGATATCCAGAAGCTCTTTTTGGTCATAAAAGACGGTGGCAGAAACATTATGTACAAAATAAGTTACAAATAATGTGGGAAAAATAACACAATAGCACAATTTGTTAGGAGTCCGTAAAACGGCAGACATCTCCTCCGGCGCCGTTCATTGCAATCGAGTGAGCTGTACTAGGTAATGACAGATTCTTCATTTCCTTAACTAGGCTTCACCCTTTAGATCCTCGTTCGTCTTCTGTGTGAATCATTTCCTGGAGGGTATCTTTTTCCGTCTCTGCCCTTGCATTCTCAGCCTTGGTATGCTTGGAGGCACGTTTAAGATCTTCTGCATCCTGAAGCTCTTACCCACATCTCAGCTTTCTCTTTCTAAACTTTCTCATGAGTATCCTGGATATCTCTGGTGGTGAGCACTGAGCAGCAGATCTTCCTCACCATCTCTCCCTGCTCCCTCTTCCAGAGCCTCTCCTGCTGGGCCCACTGGTCTGATAACCTGGCCTTGTGCTGAGTCCAGTCCAGCTCTAAGGATTTGTTCTGTTCCCATTTCACTTTCTGCCCAAACACCAGAATATTGGTTATTAGGTCCTCGTGCTTAGGTCTTCATGCTCCTTTCTCCTCTCCTCTCCTCGTCCATTGCAGTGCCTTCGGAAAGTATTTAGACCCCTTTACTTTGTCCACATTTTGTTACGTTACAGCCTTAATCTACAATTGATTAAATAAAACAAATCCTCAGCAAACTACACACAATTCCCCATAATTTATACTAAATAAAAACAGAAATACCTTTTTTACATAAGTATTCAGACCCTTTGTATGAGACTTGAAATTGAGCATGCAGGTGCATCCATCATTGAGATGAGTCCTTAACTGACAGTCCTCAACTGGCCCCGGTGCACAACTGAGCAAGAGGACAAGTACATTAGAGTGTCTAGTTTGAGAAACAGACGCCTCACAAGTCCTCAACTGGCAGCTTTATTAAATAGTACCCGCAAAACACCAGTCTCAACGTCAACAGTGAAGAGGCGACTCCGGGATGCTGGCCTTCTAGGCAGAGTTGCAAAGAAAAATACATATCTCAGACTGGCCAATAAAAATAAAATATTAAGATGGGCAAAAGAATACAGACACTGGACATTAGGAACTCATCACGGAGCATCACGGAGTCACCTCTTCACTTTTGACGTTGAGACTGGTGTTTTGCGGGTACTATTTAATGAAGCTGCCAGTTGAGGACTTGTGAGGCGTCTTTAATGAAGCTGTCAGTTGAGGACTTGTGAGGCGTCTGTTTCTCAAACTAGACACTAGACACTAGGACAAGATGAGATTTCGTCCCAGATGGTCCTGATGGCCAAAATTTGGTGGTCTGGTGAATGGACTCTTATTATTGGGCTACTTGTGGGAGGATTAGGCATATAATGCAAGGCTGATGTCGAATGAGTTTGATCATTTAGGGCAGAGGACACACCTTGCCCCCTAGCACTGCATCACATCACAATCACATTTTTTTTTTATTTAACCTTTATTATACAGAGACCCCCAAATGAGACCAGGGTCTCTTTTTCAATGGTGCGCTGTGTTACAGGAAACAAGAATTCAAACAGCTTAAAGAGATACAATTACTGTTAGGTGTGCTTTGTGCCAGCGTCCTGCATTTGCCGGGGGGAAGTGGGCATCCAGCCAGAACGGGTAGTGCCAGCTCTGCGCTCGAGACCTCCAGTGCGCCTCCACGGCCCAGTATATCCGGTGCCAGCGCCAAGAACCAAGCCTCCAGCATGTCTCCCCCAGCATGGTGAGCCCTGTGGCAGCTCCACATACCAGACTGCCCATACGTCTCCTCACTCCAGTGATGATCCATGGCAAGAAGCCTCCATTGATGATCCATGGCAAGAAGCCTCCAGTGATGATCCATGGCACGAAGCCTCCAGTGATGATCCATGGCACGAAGCCTGCAGTGATGATCCATGTCAAGAAGCCTCTAGTGATGATCCATGTCAAGAAGCCTCTAGTGATGATCCATGGCATGAAGCCTCCAGTGATGATCCATGGCAAGAGGGGGGGGGGGGGGGGGGGGGGGTGGGTACTGTCACGCCCTGACCTTAGAGAGCCTTTTATGTCTCTATTTGGTTTGGTCAGGGTGTGATTTGTTTATTCCATGTGTAACTCTGTGTTGTTGTTTGTGTCACACTGCTTTGCTTTATCTCGGCAAGGTCGCAGTTTAAATGAGAACTTTTTCTCAACTAGTTACTCTGGATAAGAGCCAATCTCACTAAAGGGCCCCTGAACCTATCTATATGGTCTATAATCAATTAGCTAAGAAAATTGTATATTGGCAACAAAATTATTTTACTGTATCAGCAGGGTGTGTTCTGCAATCCAACAGTAGGAGGAGCCTTGCACAAGTGTAGAGCATGCATGCATGCTCAGTAGTATCCAGATGCAGCCTGTGAATAAAACTATGTCTCTATTTGGTTTGGTCAGGGTGTGATTTGGGATGGGCATTCTATGTTTTGTTTTCTATGATTTTGTGTTTCTATGTTTTGGCCGGGTATGGTTCTCAATCAGGGACAGCTGTCTATCGTTGTCTCTGATTGGGAACCATACTTAGGTAGCCCTTTCCCTCCTTTCGTTGTGGGTAGTTGTTTTTGCCACTATAGCCCTTAATCTTCACGGTCGTTTTTGTATGGTTTACTGTTTTGTTGGCGTCATTTTAAATAAAGGGAAAATGTACACTCACTACGCTGCACCTTGGTCTTCTTCCAGCATCGGCCGAGACACTCTTTCATATCGTCTGAGATCCCCAAAGATTGGAAAGCTGCCGCTCTAGACCCACACTGCTACAGACCTATATCTATTCTACCCTGCCTTTCTAAGGTCTTCGAAAGCCAAGTTAACAAACAGGTCACCGACCATTTCGAATCCCACCATACCTTCTCCCTTATGCAATCTGGTTTTCGAGCTGGTCATGGGTGCACCTCAGCGATGCTCAAGGTCCTAAACGATATCATAGCCGCCATCGATAAGAGACAATACTGTGCAGCTGTATTCATCGACCTGGCCAAGGCTTTTGACTCTGTTAATCACCACATTCTTATCGGCAGACTCAACAGCCTTGGTTTCTCAAATGACTGCTTTGTCTGGTTCACCAACTACTTCTCAGACAGAGTTCAGTGTGTCAAATCGGAGGGCCTGTTGTCTGGACCTCTGGCAGTCTCTATGGGGGTGCCCATTAATCTTCTGCACCTCTAGCACTCCAGGGTTTAATTGCTAAATTGAAATTATTTCGCCACTATGGCCTATTCATTGCCTTACCTCCCTTATCTTACCTCGTTTGCATACACTGTATATAGACTTTTTAGATTGTGTTATTCGACTGTACATTTATCCTATTTGATCATCGGCTGTATCCTACCTCATTTTCACACACTGTATATAGACTTTTTCTCCTGTATTATTGACTGTATGTTTGTTTATTCCATGTGTAACTCTGTGTTGTTGTTTGTGTCACACTGCTTTGCTTTATCTCGGCCAGGTCGCAGTTTAAATGAGAACTTTTTCTCAACTAGTTACTCTGGATAAGAGCCAATCTCACTTAGGGCCCCTGAACCTATCTATATGGTCTTTGGAAAATATAATCAATTAGCTAAGAAAATTGTATATTGGCAACAAAATTATTTTACTGTATCAGCAGGGTGTGTTCTGCAATCCAACAGTAGGAGGAGCCTTGCACAAGTGTAGAGCATGCATGCATGCTCAGTAGTATCCAGATGCAGCCTGTGAATAAAACTAGCCTGTCACTAAAACCAATACTATCGCCATCTACTGGCTGTGGTTAATCCCTACCACATACATGTGAACTCTTCCTTTATTTCCTATATTCCTTTCCTCGCTCTCTTTCCTTTCCTCCTACCCTAGCTTCATTTTCTTTGCTCCTTTCCTAACTTCCTTTTCTTCTTCTTTTCCTTTCCTCTCTACTGGCTGTGGTTAATCCCTACCACATACATTTTCTCTCCTACATAATTTTTCTCCTTTCCTCTCTCCCTTTCTTTTCCTCCTTTTCTAGCTTATTTTCCTCCTTTTCTAGCTTCCTTTCCTTCCCTACCTCAATTTATCCTCTTTCACTATCTACCTTTCCTTATCTTCTTAACTTTCCTAGCTACCTTTTCCTGACTTCCTTCCCTTCTTCCTTTCATTTACTACTTTTCTTCCATCCCTATCACCCTTTCCCTAACCCCTTTTCTTTCCTAGCTTTCACCTCCCTTTCCTTGCTTCCTTTCCTAACTCCCTTTCTATTATTGGCTTCCTTTCCTCACTTCCTTTCCTCACCTCCTTCCCTAGCTGCTTTCCTTTCTCCCTTTTCCTATGGAAGGGAGCTAATAGATAGAGAAGGTGGAGAGGAAAGGGAGGAAAATTAGCTAAGAAAGGAGGAAAGGAAAGGGAGCAAGGAAAGGAATCTAGGAAATAAAATGTGTAAAGGAAAGGAAGAAGGAAAGGAAGCTAGGGAAGTGAGCTGGGAAAGGCGGAAAAGAGGTGAGGGTAGGAGGAGAAGAAAGGGAGGTAAGAAAGGAAATGAAGATCTGTATCTCCTAGCCCCATTCTCTAGCTAGTAAAGGAGGAAAGTAAAGGAAGCTAGGGTAGTAAGTTTGGTAAGTAAGTTAATGGTAGTAAGTAGTAAATTAGGAGTAAGTTAGTAGTCTGTTGTTATCCCCTTGGTGGTGTGCTGGCTGTGCTTTGGCGAAGTGGTTGGGGTTATATCCTGCCTGGTTGGCCCTATTCAGTGGTAACACAGTGTCCTTTTCTGGATCTGGTTTGAGCTCAAACAGTGTTTCCACTAGCTTCTTTAGCCACAAAGTCATAAAACCCGCCCATCTTCTTAAAATTTGATTTTAACCCTAATAATAACCGCAACCTTAACCACACTGCTAACCTTAAACCTTAACCTTAAATTAAGACCAAAAAGCACATTTTTGTAGTCAATTTTGATATTGTGACTGTGGAATCTGACTTTGTGGCTGTATAAAAGCTACTGTAGAAACCCTAAAGCAGGGTTGACACCTGTGTGAAACTAGTAGTGATGGGTCGTTCGCGAATGAGTCGGCTCTAAGAGCCAGCTCTTGTAGGTGAACGTTGGGAGCCGGTTCGCATAAGAAGAGCTGAATCTATTTATAAAAATAAATACAAAAATTAAGATATGAATTATCAAAAGTGAATGAAAAAAGTGAATGAATTGAATTAATTAACTAATTCAAAGAACGAAAAAAGAAATAAAATAATATAGGCCTAAATGCTCAAGCGCACACACTACACATTTGTTCTGACTGTCTGCTCAGACTTAACATCCTCACCTGTTCCTGTCAATCAGACACGCATTGTCAACCAATGAACCAAAGATGCGTGAGGGAGGGCCGAGCCAGCTCACTCACAGTCACACACTTAGCAGCTGAGGAGAGAGAGGAAGGACAGCTGTGAAAACAACAGCTGGAAAATGTGTCGGAAGCACAGTAGCATTTGGATGCATTTTAATAATGTTAACATAAATACCACCCTGCACACCACTGCTGGCTTTTTTCTGAAGCTAAGCAGAGTTGGTCCTGGTCAGTTCCTGGATGGGAGACCAGATGCTGCTGGAAGTGGTGTTGGAGGGCCAGTAGGAGGCACTCTTTCCTCTGGTCTAAAAAAAATGTGCCGTTTTTCGGATGGGACGTTAAACGGGTGTCCTGACTCTCTGAGGTCATTAAAGATCCCATGGCACTTATTGTAAGAGTAGGGGTGTTAACCCCGGTGTCCTGGGTAAACTCCCAATCTGGCCCTCAAACCATCACGGTCACCTAAACCCAGTTTACAATTGGCTCATTCATCCCTGTAACTATTCCCCAGGTCGTTGCTGCAAATGAGACCGTGTTCTCAGTCAACTTACCTGGTAAAATAATGGATCAATTAAAAAAAACTATGTTAGAGCACAGTGTAGAATTTGCCAAAACAAAATCTCATATAAAGCCGATTCTATGAACAACCTACACCGGCATATGCGAACTGTGCACCCAACTGTGAAGCTAGCTGTAGCTGAGCTTCGAGAAACTAGCGGGCCTGCGTGGAGATGTATCCACACAGTTTAAGTAGGCCTACTCTGCGACCCACAGCAACGCAGTCTTCTATGGACCAGTTTATGCCAAAGTCTATGTAGCAAAACAAGGCCAAATTGATATTGCATTGGCTAAAATGATTGCCACCAAATTCCAGCCATTTCGATCGTGGAGGACAGAGGTTTTAGAAAATATAGCAATAGTCTAAATCCAATGCACACTATTCCAAGCAGGAAAACCCTTTCAAAAGCACTTATTCTACAACTGTATGAGAGCACACAGGCTTCAGTGCGGGAAAGAGTCCAAAAAGCTACAGCAGTTTGCCTTACCACTGACTGCTGAACATCAAGGGTAACCACTTCTTACATGTCGGTTACATGTCACTTCATTGAAGATTTTTCGATGTCTAGCTGTCTTCTGGACTGCTTTGACTTCAGCGACAGACACACCTCAGAGAACTTGGCAGAGGAACTGGCCAGAGAATGGCAAGTAGATGGAAAAGTGGTCTGTTGTGTTAGCGACAATGCAGCTAACATTACCAAAGCCATGAAAATGTTTAAATGGATGTCACGCCCTGACCTTAGAGATCCTTTTTCTGTCTCTATTTTGGTTTGGTCAGGGCGTGAGTTGGGGTGGGCATTCTATGTTTTGTGTTCTATATTTTCTATTTTTTTGTTTGGCCGGGTATGGTTCTCAATCAGGGACAGCTGTCTATTGTTGTCTCTGATTGGGAACCATACTTAGGTGCCCTTTTTTCCCCACCTGTGTTTGTGGGAGGTTGACTTTGTTTAGGGCACTTAGCCTTTGAGCTTCATGGTTTGGTTTTGTAGTGTTTATTGTTTTTGTTCGGTGTCATATTGATCATTAAAAGATAATGTACACTCACCACGCTGCACCTTGGTCCTCTCCTTTCATCAGACATGACAAAGGACCCATCCATGTCTTGCCACACAATCAACCTGATTATAAGAGATGCTCTGAAGGTGATGAAGCCCACTGTGGACAAAGTGAAAGCAGTAGGTGCTGAAAAACTAAAGTCTACACAACCCTAGATGGGGATGCCTGAGCTGAGGCCTAAACAAGACTGCACTACAAGGTGGAACTCAACATTTTATATGTTGAAGCGGTTTCTTCAGTCAAAGGATGCCATCTCTACCCTGGCCATTGTCAATGCACCTGTTGATGCTCTGACACAAGAGGAATGGAAGGTGGTGGTGGAGGAGGTGTTCAGAGTCCTGGAACCCTTTGAGCAGGTCACTGTGGAGATCATTGGAGAGAGGTACAGTAAGCAGTTATTACTACATCATTATTTAATCCATTATTATATATGTATTTGAGCAGTAGATGAGAATGTAGTATCGGTAGACAAAACCTTTCGGTTACTAGTCTAATTGTATTCGTTTTTAGTTGTTACGTTTATATGCACTTTGTTTATATACATTTAAAAATGTGTACTTTAAATGTGCATGTCACATTCTGACCTTAGTTCCTTTGTTATGTCTTTGTTTTAGTATGGTCAGGGCGTGAGTTGGGTGGGTTGTCTATGGTCGTTTTTCTATAATTTGGGATTTCTGTGTTCGGCCTAGTATGGTTCTCAATCAGAGGCAGCTTTCAATCGTTGTCCCTGATTGAGAATCATACTTAGGTAGCCTGGTTTCACTTTTGAGTTGTGGGTGTTTGTCTTCCGTGTCAGTGCTTGTTGTTACACGGGACTGTTTCGTTTATTCATGTTTATTGTTTTGTTCCAGTGTTCTGTGTTTTGATTAAACATTATGGACACTTACCACGCTGCGCATTGGTCCTCCGATCCTTCTCGCTACTCCTCCTCAGAAGAAGAGGACGAGATCCGTTACAGAAACACCCACCACCAAAGGACCAAGCAGCGTGGTAACGGGCAGCAGCAGCGGCCGGAGTCGCAGGACTCCTGGACATGGGAGGAGATTCTGGACGGCAAGGGACCCTGGGCACAAGCTGAGGCAGCGAGGCAGCGACAGTCGAGAGGTGGTGTTATGAGGAGGCAGCGCGGCTGGAAGCCCGAGAGGCAGCCCCAAAAATATATTGGGGGAGGCACACTGGGAGTGTGGTGATGTCAGGTAGGCGACCTGCGCCAACTTCGTGCTTAATGGAGAGCGAGAGGGACCGGGCAGGCACCGTGTTATGCGGTGGAGTGCACGGTGTCCCCAGTGCGCATGCATAGTGCTAGAGTGGGCATCGAGCCAGGTGCCATGAAGCTAGCTCAGCGCACCTGGTCTCCAGTGCGTCTCCTCGGGCCGGTGTACATGGCACCAGCCTTACGCATGGTGTCCCCGGTTCGCCAGCAAAGCCCAGTGCGAGCTATTCCACCTCGCCGCACTGGCCTGGCTACGGGGAGCATTCAACCAGGTAAGGTTGGGCAGGCACGGTGCTCGAGACCTCCAGTGCGCCTTCACGGTCGGTCTATCCGGTGCCACCTCCACGCACCAGCTCTCCAGTGGCAGCCCCCCGCACCAGGCTGTCTCTCTGTCTCCTCCCTACAGGTGCTCCCGCCCGTCCGGCGCTGCTGGAGTCTCCCGTCCGTCCGGGACCCAGTGCTAGGATCGGCGGCGAGGGTCGCCGCTTGAAAGAGACCACGGAGGCGGTTGAGGAGGTGGACAAATACTATGGTGTAGTGGGGTCCACGTCCCGCGCCAGAGCCGCCACCACGGACAGACACCCACCCAGACCCTCCCCTATGGGTTTAGGTTTTGCGGCCGGAGTCCGCACCTTTGGGGATGGGGGGGGGGGGGGGGGGGGGGTACTGTTACGTTCTGACCTTAGTTCCTTTGTTATGTCTTTGTTTTAGTATGGTCAGGGCGTGAGTTGGGTGGGTTGTCTATGTTCGTATTTCTATAATTTGTGATTTCTGTGTTCGGCCTAGTATGGTTCTCAATCAGAGGCAGCTGTCAATCGTTGTCCCTGACTGAGAATCATATTTAGGTAGCCTGGTTTCACTTTTGAGTTGAGTGTTTGTCTTCCGTGTCAGTGCTTGTTGCCACACGGGACTGTTTTGTTTATTCACGTTTATTGTTTTGTTCCAGTGTTCTGTTGTGTTTTGATTAAACATTATGGACACTTACCACGCTGCGCATTGGTCCTCCGATCCTCTCGCTACTCCTCCTCAGAAGAGGAGGACGAGATCAGTTACAGTGCATGTGTAATGGCATCCTTCTTTTTTACATTTATTTCAATTTGTGGGATGCTGCAATATTTATTTATTTTTTATGGTGCACTATTCTATTATGCTGTTCAGATTGTATTTGATTTGAATGGCTAGATTTATATGCACTTTTTATGTACATTAAAAAGTTATACTTTAAATGCAATTGTTTAATAGCATTCTTTTTCATATCAAACCAATGCATTTTTAAATACATTGTGGTTAAGGTAGAGTATGATTTAATTAATTGTTTTAACACCAATCATAGTTGGACTATCGCAAACTGTTTGACTTGAAAAATACAAAACACATTTTTTTAAAGAGCCGTTTAGGAACCAAAAGAGCCGGCTCTTTTTGTCGAGCTGAGCCGAACTAGCAGGTTCACTGAAAAGAGAAGGAATTCCCATCACTAGAAACTAGCCACAACAAGAATGAGCCACAATAGTGGAATTTGCTGTTCAACTTCACAGTAAAAGTTGCCCATTGAAACTAATCCAAAACGGTTACAAAGAGTGGAATAATGCCATATTTGGACTAGATAATGCCAAACAAGGTTTGAATGTTGAAATGTAACAAATACAATTAATTCACTAAAACTGTTTTTCAAATTCCACTGTGGATGTATTAGACTGCATAATTGCATTTGGAACATAAATATCCAGCGAATTCGGAAAGTAATCAGATCCCTTCACTTATTCCAAAAACAGGTTTAGACATTTTTGCAAATATATGTATAAAAGGAAATGTCACATATTGATCCTGATTAGTCTCCCAGTCCCTGACGCTGAAAACCATCGCCACAGCATCATGCTGCCACCACCATGCTTCAGCGTAGGGATAGTATTGGCCAGGTGATGAGCGGTTCCTGGTTTCCTCCAGACGTGATGCTTGGCATTCAGGCCAAAGAGCTCAATCTCTAGACCAAGGAATCTTGTTTCTCATGGTCTGAGTCTTTAAGTGCCTTTTGGCAAACACTGTCATGTTCCTTTTACTGAGGAGTGGCTTCCGTTTGTCCACTCTACCAATAAAGGCCTGATTGATGGAATGCCACAGAGATGGTTGTCCTTCTGGAAGGTTATCCCATTTCTACAGAGGAACTCCGGCGCTCTTTCAGAGTGACCATCGGGTTCTTGGTCACCTCTCTGACCAATGCCCTTCTCCCCCCGATTGTTCAGTTTGGCCGGGTGGCCAGTTCTAGGAAGAGTCTCAGTGGTTCCAAACTTCTTCCATTTAAGAATGATGGAGGCCACTGTGTTTTTGGGGACCTTCAATGCTGCAGATATGTTTTGGTACCGTTCCCCAGAACTGTGTCTCGATAAAATCCTGTCTCGGAGCTCTACGGACAATACCTTCAACCTCATGGCTTAGTTTTGCTCTGACATGCACTGTCAACTGTGAACCTTATATAAACAGGTGTGTGCCTTTCCAAATCATGTACAATCAATTGAATTCACCACAGGTGGACACCAATCAAGTTGTTGAAACATCTCAAGGATGATGAATGGAAACAGGATGCACCTGAGCCCCATTTTGAGTCTCGTAGCAAAGGGGTTGAATACTTACAGTTGAAGTCGGAAGTTTACATACACCTCAGCCAAATACATGTAAACTCAGTTTTTCACAATTCCTGACATTTAATCCTAGTACAAATTCCCTGTTTTACGTCAGTTAGGATCACCACTTTATTTTAAGAATGTGAAATGTCAGAATAATAGTAGAGAGAATTATTTATTTCAGATTCAATTTCTTTCGTCACATTCCCAGTGGGTCAGACGTTTACATACACTCAATTAGTATTTGGTGGCATTGCCTTTAAATTGTTTAACTTGGGTCAAACATTTCAGGTAGCCTTCCACAAGCTTCCCACAATAAGTTGGGTGAATTTTGGCCCATTCCTCCTGACAGAGCAAGTGTAACTGAGTCAGGTTTGTAGGTCCTTGCTCGCACACACTTTTTCAGTTCTGCCCACAAATTTTCCATAGGATTGAGGTCAGGGCTTTGTGATGGCCACTCCAATACCTTGACTTTGTTGTCCTTAAGCCATTTGCAACCAAGCTTTAACTGACTGATATCTTGAGATGCTGCTTCAATATATCCACCTAATTTTCCGTCCTCATGATGCCATCTATTTTGTGAAGTGCACCAGTCCCTCCTTCAGCAAAGCACCCCCACAACATGATGCTGCCACCGCCGTGCTTCACGGTTGGGATGGTGTTATTCGGCTGGCAAGCCTCCCCCTTTTTCCTCCAAACATAACAATGGTCATTATGGCCAAAAAGTTATGTTTTTGTTTCATCAGACCAGAGGACATTTCTCCAAAAAGTACGATCTTTGTCCCCATGTGCAGTTGCAAACCGCAGTCTGGCTTTTTTATGGTGGTTGTGGAGCAGTGGCTTCTTGCTTGCTGAGCAGCCTTTCAGGTTATGTCGATTTGGACTCGTTTTACTGTGGATATAGATACTTTGTCCCTGTTTCCTCCAGCATCTTCACAAGGTCCTTTGCTGTTTTTCTGGGATTGATTTGCACTTTTTGCATCAAAGTATGTTCATCTCTAAGAGACAGAATGCGTCTCCTTCCTGAGCGGTATGATGGCTGCATGGTCCCATGGTGTTTATACTTACGTACTATTGTTTGTAGAGATGAACATGGTACCTTCAGGCGTTTGGATATTTCTCCCAAGGATGAACCAGACTTGTGGGGGTGTACAATTTTTTTTCTGAGGTCTTGGCTGATTTCTTTAGATTTTCCCATGATGTCAAACAAAGAGGCATTGAGTTTGAAGGTAGGCCTTGAAATACATTCACAGGTACACCTCCAATTGACTCAAATTATGTCAATTAGTCTATCAGTAGAAGCCATGACATAATTTTCTGGAATTTTCCAAACTGTTTAAAGGCACTGTCAACTTAGTGTATGCAAACTTCTGACCCACTGGAATTGTGATATAGTGAATTATAAGTGATTACTTGTCATGGACGAAGTAGATGTCCTAACCAACTTGCCAAAACTCTAGTTTGTTAACAAGAAATTTGTGGAGTGGTTGAAAAACGAGTTTTAATGACTCCAACCTAAGCGTATGTAAACTCCCGACTTCAACTGTATGTACTGTAAATAAGGAATTTATGTTATCTACTTTTAATACATTTGAAAAAAAATCTAAAAACCTGATTTAGCTTTGTTTGTAGGTTGATTCGGGAAAAAAATGTTTAATCAATTTTAGAGTAAGGCTTTAGTGTACATTTTTTGGGGGAAAAAGTCAAGGGGTTTGAATACTGTCCGAATGCACTGTATGGGGCATAAGCCTACTCAGTGACACCCACAGATTACATTCCCAACGAATTTACACAAATATTAGCATCATAGCTGTTATTGCAGGACCTTGACTGTGGGAAATCACCTCACCAGTCATTCTATTGTGTGTTTTGGATAACAATTGAGACATGGATCGTGTATGTGTACCATTCAGAGGGGTGAATGGGAAGACAAAATATTTAAGTGCCTTTGAACGGTGAATGACAGTAGGTGCCAAGTGCATCGGCTTGAGTGTGTCAAAATCTGCAATGCTGCTAGGTTTTTCAAGCTCAACAGTTTCCCGTGTGTATCAAGAATTGTCTACCACCAAAAGGACAACCAACAACTTGACACAACTGTGGGAAGCATTGGAATCAACATGGGCCAGCATCCCAATTGAACACTTTTGACACATTGTAGAGTCCATGCCTCGACGAATTGAAGCTGTTCTGAGAGCAAAAGGAGATGCAACTCAATTTAGGAAGGTGTTCCTAATGCTTTGTACACTCAGTGTTTGTATGCCCCTAATGCAAATATGCAGTCTAATACACTGCTCAAAAAAATAAAGGGAACACTAAAATAACACATCCTAGATCTGAATGAATGAAATATTCTTATTAAATACTTTTTTCTTTACATAGTTGAATGTGCTGACAACAAAATCACACAAAAATGATCAATGGAAATCAAATGTATCAAGCCATGGAGGTCTGGATTTGGAGTCACACTCAAAATTTAAGTGGAAAACCACACTACAGGTTGATCCAACTTTGATGTAATGTCCTTAAAACAAGTCAAAATGAGGCTCAGTAGTGTGTGTGGCCTCCACGGGCCTGTATGACCTCCCTACAATGCCTGGGCATGCTCCTGATGAGGTGGTGGATGGTCTCCTGAGGGATCTCCTCCCAGACCTGTACTAAAGCATCCGCCAACTCCTGGACAGTCTGTGGTGCAACGTGGCGTTGTTGGATGGAGCGAGACATGATGTCCCAGATGTGCTCAATTGGATTCAGGTCTGGGGAACGGGCGGGCCAGTCCATAGCATCAATGCCTTCCTCTTGCAGGAACTGCTGACACACTCCAGCCACATGAGGTCTAGCATTGTCTTGCATTAGGAGGAACCCAGGGCCAACCGCACCAGCATATGGTCTCACAAGGGGTCTGAGGATCTCATCTCAGTACCTAATGGCAGTCAGGCTACCTCTGGCGAGCACATGGAGGGCTGTGCGGCCCCCCAAAGAAATGCCACCCCACACCATGACTGACCCACTGCCAAACCGGTCATGCTGGAGGATGTTTCAGACAGCAGAACCTTCTCCACGGCATCTCCAGACTCTGTCACGTCTGTCACATGTGCTCAGTGTGAACCTGCTTTCATCTGTGAAGAGCACAGGGCGCCAGTGGCGAATTTGCCAATCTTGGTGTTCTCTGGCAAATGCCAAACGTTCTGCACGATGTTGGGCTGTAAGCACAACCCCCACCTGTGGACGTCGGGCCCTCATACCACCCTCATGGAGTCTGTTTCTGACCGTTTGAGCAGACACATGCACATTTGTGGCCTGCTGGAGGTCATTTTGCAGGGCTCTGGCAGTGAAAGGCGGAGGTAGCGGTCCTGCTGCTGGGTTGTTGCCCTCCTACGGCCTCCTCCACGTCTCCTGATGTACTGGCCTGTCTCCTGGTAGTGCCTCCATGCTCTGGACACTACGCTGACAGACACAGCAAACCTTCTTGCCACAGCTCGCATTGATGTGCCATCCTGGATGAGCTGCACTACCTGAGCCACTTGTGTGGGTTGTAGACTCCGTCTCACGCTACCACTAGAGTGAAAGCACCGCCAGCATTCAAAAGTGACCAAAACATCAGCCAGGAAGCATAGGAACTGAGAAGTGGTCTGGTCACCACCTGCAGAACCACACCTTTATTGGCGGTGTCTTGCTAATTGCCTATAATTTCCACCTGTTGTCTATTCCATTTGCACAACAGCATGTGAAATGTATTGTCAATCAGTGTTGCTTCCCAAGTGGACAGTTTGATTTCACAGAAGTGTGATTGACTTGGAGTTACATTGTGTTGTTTAAGTGTTCCCTTTATTTTTTTGAGCAGTGTACATACACAGTGCTATTTTAATAGTTTGTTTTACTGTTTATTGTCAAATGAATGATGTATTGTATTTATTTTTAAGTTATATAACAACATTCCAAACTTGTTTCTGCATTATCTAGTAATGTTCCACTATGTGTATCCGTTTCAATGGGGAACTTTTATTTTGAATGCGAACCGCAAATTCCACCGTTGTTCTTATTGTGGATAGCTTCACACAGGCCAGGGACACCAGAGACCCAATGGGCGTTGAATTACATTTTATGCTGTGAGTTGCAAACTGGCTGTATTTTCTTCCCAAATCCCGGGAGTGGAACCTTTTGTACCAAGAAACACAGAGAGATAAAGGTCCGGACAAAAGCTGCAGGTAATTTTTCGGGACCATTATCAGTTGCATATTTAAGTGTTTCAGCACAACAACAAGCAGTCAAGCTAGCTAACTTTAGCTAAGTTTAGTTAGCTAGCCAGTCACGGTCTTTGACCGTGTCTCATGAATCTGTGGTGCCATGTGACTTAGCGAGCTGTTTTTTGTTCTTATGTAACCTTTATTTAACTAGGCAAGTCATTTAAGAGCACATTATTTTTTGCAATGACGGCCTACCCGGCCAAACCCTCCCCTAACCCGGACGACGTTGGGCCAATTGTACGCCGCCCTATGGGACTCACGATCTCATTTTGTATGTAGAAAAAGTTAGCTCTCGTGTCACCGCTAGTTTCCGCGTTTGGTGATTGTACTCAGCTGGACAAATGCAGAAAGGGGCACAGCCAACGTTAAGCAACATGTTACGTTCTTCTGACTGTCGACATTGTCATTCATAGTTAACAGTAACGTTACAGCTAGCAGGCAACTGTTACTGTACCTGCTAGCTACAAGCCAGCTACGCTGCAATGTTGTCTAAGTTAATGTTTATAGCTAGCTAGTTAACTAAGAAATATCATACCTTAAGCTAGGTAGCGGTTAGGCACTATTTTAAATCAAAAGTTGGTGTTGCTTTGTTAGAGTGGGGTGCTAGGGGTAGCAGCTAAGCCATGCAACTTTTCAGGGTTTCGTTATAAACAATTATAAGTTAGCCAATAGTTTTATTTTCATTCAATAAGTGAGAGGAGAACCACATTATTGAGAACTTTATAAATGTCTACAAATTAGAATGTCCTCTTTTTTTAAGATGGTAAACTAGTGAACTCACTACCGTTTACGTGTCCATTATGACATTTAGTCCGGTTGGTGAGTTCGGTTTGCATGGCCCAGTTTGTATATATATTTTTAGACTACATTGGCGAGTCCAAATAATATCCACCCACCCGGGGCACCGGGCCATGCAAAACGAACTTCCCCAGTTTCTTATACTCTACCATATAAGTCAGACATTTAAGTCACCAACGCCCTCTGTTATGGAATCAAGTGTTAAACTTTTAAATCTTATTTGCATGCTTAAATTCTGTCACACTTGAATTGGTTGATAATAACAACCACAGTCAACATTATCAGCTTTCCTTCTGTTTACAACAGTTTCCTTCATCCTCTCATTAGTTTTTTTTGTATTTGGTTCAAGACATCATGCCAATTGTGTCCTTCACTGAACAGGATGCATCAGCACTCTCATTTTAAAGTAAAACATGACTTTAATGTTATAGTGAGTAAAATGTTGAGGAAGAGTATAATGTTCTCTGTTCAGAGGTCTAAATGGTAATATTTTTTGCCTCCTTACATCTGTTTTTTAAAAATAGCTTTTTCCATGACGTATACAGTCTAATATCTGATCATCTACAGGAAGGACTGTTTTGCAGTTGGAGCCACAGTCTTGTGGTATTACCTGGAGATAAACATGCATACCACCCTGCCTCCTACTGCTGGCTTGCTTCTGAAACTAAGCAGGGTTGGTTCCTGGATGGGAGACCAGATGCTGCTGGAAGTGGTGTTGGAGGCACCCTTTCCTCTGGTCTTAAAAAAATATCCCAATTCCCCAGGGCAGTGATTGGGGACATTGCCCTGTGTAGGGTGCTGTCTTTCGGCTGGGATGTTAAACGGGTGTCCTGACACTCTGTGGTCATTAAAGATCCCATGGCACTTATCATAAGAGTAGGGGTGTTAACACCGGTGTCCTGGCTAAATTCCCAAACTGGCCCTCATACCATCACCGTCACCTAATAATTTTGTAATGACTTATGCCATGTTTTGATATGAGTGAGAATGACTAACAAAATCAATCGGGGCCCCCTGGCGGCTGGGGGCCCTAAGCAACCACTTATGTCTGGAATCGCCCCTGCAGACATGGGTCAAGATCCCTGCACAAACAATGATTTTGTGGTGATGAACTAGCCTATCCAGCAGCATAGCTGTCCAACCTAATTTGTCAATTGCCATTGTATGCAATGACATTTGTCTCTGGAATAGTGGCCCAGGTGCTTTATGCCACCCCACCCTATGGAGTTGCATTTAAAATAGGCCTAGTATTTCTTCTTAACAATATTCAGCCTGTGTAATATCATTACACTTTTTTACTCCTTGTTAAGTCTTAGTAAAACAGAATCACCAGACGAACACGCGTGAGTTTACACACATGAGTTTAGGCTACATTCTGTGCCCCCCCCAGCAAATCAATAACTTGAAAGGACTGCTATCTTGCGCCTTGAGGTTTTGACCACCAATGTAGCTGCCTGGATCGATGCCCTCTTCGTTATTAAATGTGGTGGCTGATAGGAACCTATTCATGCCCTCCTATCTGTTTGTTTTCAGGAATGTCCGAAGTTAGTGTTGAGGCTGAGTCCCCAGCCCAGGACCTGCCAATGGATTCATCTAAGGAGGCTCAGAATACTGAGGACTTTCAAAGAGAGAGTGAGGAGGATGCTCACAGCTTTGATAGTACTGAATATGTACTAAACAATGATGAAGTGCCTCATGGTGACAGAGCTGAAAACGACAGTGATGTTCAAAATGACAACGATAATGCTGAGAACAGCGATGGCGCTCAAAATGATGTTCAGAGCGATAATGAGAATACGCAAAACAGTGTGAATGCTGAGCATGACGATGATGTACATTCCGACAATGCTGGTGCTAAAAGGGAAAATTGCCATACAGTGCCTACTCATAATGATACACCAAAGGAACCAAAGAAAAATGAAGATTCTCACACTCATACAAAGGTGACATATTTATCTTCAATGCAGACAACAGCTCTGGGAATCATTCATTCCAGCACTCTGGTTCATGTTGCTATATTTCACAAAAACATGGATAGTGTTACTCCATAGTTCAGGATATCGCTATTATTATGATATCCAATGGTGATACAGCTTATGAACCATTTCTTAATACAACATGAACTTGAGTTAAAGCTCTGAATCAATAATTATCCATTTTTGATTTCCTTTAATCGTTGGTGCCTTCCCCTTACGTTTCAAATTTGTCTGCTTGGTGCAACTCTAGTAGGAGTACTGGCTAGTGCATTTGTGTTGTTGGTGTAACATTTGCATAACTATCTTTCTTTTACGGGGTGTACTTCCTGATTAGTTGTACTGTGATGTCTGGTAGCGCCATTGAAAATGCTGGTGATGGCCTATGCTTCCTGTGAAATCCCCTGCATGCATTCTCCACCTAATGCCAATACATTTGTTGAATTTAATTTGTATTTTTATTGCTTAACTTTAATTGAGTTGTGTTTACAGGAACATGCCATGATGTTATGTTTGCCTTTGAGTCTCAGCATACCAGCCTGTAGCCACCTTTATGCAGTGGTGACACTATTGTCCCCATCCTAGCCATGGTGTGGCCTGTATGTGTGACTGTTCCCTGCCATTATAAGAATCCAACCCAGTGTTTCCTGTGTGTGTGGATACAGCACCCTGAATTGAATAGGCCTGTCACATGGCTGGGTCATCGCTGTAGGCGGAAGAATTTGGACTGCTTCCTCAATGTTCCCAGTCAATGTCAGATCCACTGCTGTTGTGTTCAACCACTCCAAGCTGTTAGTTCGATGCAGATTCCCTTAAGTTGTTCCCAACGTCGAATGAGTGATTGTGCTTCAGGTGGTGATGCTATCCTGGAGTGTTGTGGCTTCATACCAACTGCCTCTTTTTTTATTTTGTATAGAAAGGCTGCATGAAGTAGTCATATACTCTGCAGTCACTGTACCCGTCTTGCTAGTAAGCCCTGTTTGCTTTACATTCTGCCCTGCTATTTAAGAAGCGAGACTTGGTTTCTTCCCTCAGCTCAGCTGATCAGGAGGCTGCTGTTGTTATCCTTCCCTCCCCCCACTTGTTAGCTAGTTTCCAGGCTACTGAACTCCAGGGGCCTGAGCTCTGTGTCTCTGTTATGCCAAACATTGCCCCCATGTTCAACCTTTCAGTACCTTAGAACCATTTCTGTGTCTTGTAACCAGTCTGTTTGATCTTCAGGAATTGGTAGTGCTATTGGCTTTTGCCAACGAATGTATTTAATCTAGGCCTAGATATACCGGTAGTTGTTGAGGTTGTCAGGTGTCTATCAATACAGTTGTGTGAACACTGGAATACCCAACAGATAGACGGGAGTCTGTCTAATCTACCTCAACAGTTAGACAAGCCTACCTGTGGATGTCTCTGTTGCCTGCCTGCATGTGGGCATCTTGTGGCCTTTTTAAATATTCATGTTGTGTGTTATCTGATACTTGTTGCTCTCTGCACCGTTGACACACTCCGCTGCCAAAGCAGTCCAAATAATTTTATGAAGCTCGTTGTTGCTTATGGAGCTGGTTTCTGGACAATGTTTGAAACAAGTTGAAAATACCGAGAATATCTTCATACTGAATCCTATTGAGCTATTGCAAATGCATTAGGACGTATGCTTTGTCCTAATGCAACGGAATAAAGAGAAAGTATACTGGCCTACTTCTTCCCTGGATGAGCCTCCAAAATATATTGAGGCCAAAACTCCAACACAAGTCTTTTTATTAGGTTTTGTTGTCTGGAGCGGTTCATGTACTCATGCACATACCAAATGACACCCACACATAAACAAAGCGGTGCTGTGTGTTTGCACTTGTTTATAGTGTATTTTCCCATTTGCTGGAGTGTGAAATAATAGTAATATTTAGGCAGCCAATAAATGAATGTGTAGCCTCCAGGTTTGAACAAGCAGATAGCTTACTCTTCGTTCATGAACTTGATCCCACCTGGTTCCCATGAAGCAGACCTGTCCCATTCTCTGGTTGATATTTTTCTCACTCTGTGATGCCATTTTGAAATCTTAAGGGCTTGGCTCATCCTCTCATTTTGATGTTCGCATTAGCACTGCTTGATCTCGTTAGCATGGTCTGTGAATGGAGCAGTTGAAGCTTACCTGCACTTCACACATGCATTTATGCTAGCGCTAGCCTTATCTTGGCTAGCTATCCAGTGGCGGCTATCTGCATTATTTAGACAGTCCAAGTTCATTCTCGACTTTGGTATTTCCAAATAGCAATAAACCCTTGACAATGGCAGGGGACCATAGTGGTTTTTGAAACACCGATAATATAGCTGCTATCAGTTAGCTTTATACGGATTGAGTGCTATAAAAGTGCTAGCCTTTCACCATAGCTATGCCAAGTTGGGTATCCTGGCCCAGAAAATGCAAAGCTTTTGTCATTCAGGCTTTTGTTTTAAGTGTGATGTGTGAACAGCATTCTACTGTGTCCAACTTTCAAGAGGAAGTTATGGTGGTGTTGTAAGCCAATGTGTCGAAGCCTGACTTAATGATGTAATACAGCTTCCTATGTCCATTACATTTTATAGCAGGCATCAAAAGGCCAATTATTAACCACCGTTACAGTAATTCCACATGGGTCTTGTCGATGATGACAATGTCATGAGGTTTTCTACCTACAGACTATAGACTAATAATAACTTTTCATTTCCTATAGAGAATTTGGAATTGTTTCAATGAATACTTATTTAATTAAAATTGTAGCTTTTCTTGACCCATGGTTTAAGCAAAGCCTTTAGACAAAAACAGATTCATGCTTAATTGCCCAACACAATTCATGCTGCATGAACAGGGTTGGTTTTGCTGCGTTAGCAAGTACGCCCATTTGTATTTTTAGCCTCTTCTGACAGTGACTCAGACAGTCAGTGTGGTTCTGTGGGAGAAGGTGTGAATGTGCTCGTCACACTTCTCACAGTCCTACATATTCTCCCTATAGGTGGCGACTTGAGACTGAAGTGTGTAAATGGCTTGAAGGGTTGCCCTTTGACTCTTCTCTTAACAATATCATACCAGACATTTAGCCCTATCTGTTTTGACAACTGGAACTTTTATTTGGTCTGGTGTGTGGACAGTTTTTTTTTTTGTATGTTGACTGACAGCAGCGTTACCCTTGTGTTTGTTGTGTTTTTCTTGCCCAGATTCCTTGGAGGAGTCCTAGTTTATAAATATGAAATGGTACAATAACTCTGCTTGACCCAGATAGTTCTGCTTTGTCTGAGGTAATGAGAGGCAATTTGAAAATCTGTTACTCCGTCACAGGACAGCGTCTCAATCCTAAAGGACTAAAGAGATGGTTGGATTTTTTTGCCCTGATAACTGTGGCAGACTTGGAATGGCATGGGAGAGGCCCTCATAAAAGCATTGCCATGGAGACCGATTGGATCTTTGAAACAACCGATTCTAGTTGTATTTATGTAGAGTAGAACTTGTTCATTTGGTTGCAAGAAATATTTGATACTGCTCAATCAGGGCAATGATGGCTAGTTCCAAGGCTCTAAAAACCATTTGAAGATTTCCAATTATTCTTGCTGTGTGAAGAGGTCAGGTGAGCTTGCATGTGAGGTATCTTGTGTAATTCTCTGAAGGTTGACTTATCTCCTTTTATGCAATAACTCAGCTTGAGCTTACTACACTGTTTTTAAAAACCACCCTAATACTGCAGGATGTTATTTCAATGAATTGTTCATCACTTCTGGTGGCAGTGACCACAAGATGGCAGCCCATAGTCATCAAATTCTGTTGATTGAGTCCCCTCTGCTTACTCTTCCAGACAAACGTTAGGTTAAAAGCATAGGCCTACAGCTTCACCCATGCACAGAGCACACTTGGAAGAGGAACTTGAGGTAAGTCTCATTTAATGTATGAAACACTGTGTTAATCTCTTACCGTAGCCGTTTGTGATTGCAGGACAGCACTATGGATGAAGAGGTCCACAGGAGCCCTGCGGCAGAGATATCGGTCACCAGCAATGGAGACCTGGAGGAGAGCCACGAGGATGTATTCAGGGTAAGGGCTGGACAGGGCCTCCTCTTTGGCACTGCACTCATTCACTCACTACATATAATTACATGCACGCACTGCTTCGCAAAACTGTGTTTGCACTTTAATTTTTTACTTGAAAGGGAACCACATTATTGCGACAATAATGAAAACAGAATAAATTGGTAGGTTTAAGCAATTTTGCAATCGGAGCCAGTGGAACAATGCACTGTTGTGACATACAGTATGTTGCTTTATTTTATGGCTGGTTATGACACCTACATGAGTGTCAAGCTACCATACAAGGCAAAATTATTACATTGCACCATAGCGTACTGTCAACAGTATGTTTGTTATATTATTTTGGGGGAAATTGACCATATAATGTTATCATTGTTTCGGTGCACACATTGATGTCAGACATGCTCCTACCCCAATGTTCTGTTGCTGATGACTGGGATGAATACAGGAGCAGGACAAGACACCCTATTTGTGACTGATGATTGATTTAAGGGCCTGTACGTGATAGGCCTAGCTGGCGTTTATGATTGATGGTCATAATGCTTCTTGACATTGTCAGGGTGTATGTTCTTAGTCCAAGTAAAGTGACACAGGATGGTCATAATGCTTCATGACGGTGTCATAAAATGTATTTTCTACAAGTTATTTAAAATATGATGAACTAACATAACTGTATAGAGTTCATTACAACAATAAAGGATGTAACTTCTTATGGCTACAGGGGCAGTATTGAGTAGCTTGGATGAAAGGTGCCCAGAGTAAACGGCCTGCTCCACAGTCCCAGTTGCTAATATATGCATATTATTATTAGTATTGGATAGAAAACACTCTGAAGTTTCTAAAACTGTTTGAATGATGTCTGAGTATAACAGAACTCATATGACAGGCAAAAACTTGAGAAGAAATCCAAACAGGAAGTGGGAAATCTGAGGTTGGTCGATTTTCAACCCAGCCCCTATTGAATACACAGTGGGATATTGGTTATGTTGCACTTCCTAAGGCTTCCACTAGATGTCAACCGTCTTTAGAAACTTGTTTGAAGATTCTACTGTGAAGTGGGACTGAATGAGAGAGGAATGAGTCAGGTCTGCCATGAGCTGACCATGCGCGTTCACATGAGAGGGAGCTCTGTTCCATCACGCTTCTGAAGACAATGGAATTCTCCGGTTGGAACATTATTGACGTTTTATGTTGAAAACATCCTAAAGATTAATTCCATACATCGTTTGACATGTTTCTACGGACAGGAACGGAACTTTGACATTTCGTCTGCAGCTAGGGAACACGCTTCATGACTTTGGATTTGTTTACCAAATGTGCTAACAAAAGTAGCTCTTTGGACACAAATGGACATTATCGAACAAAATCAAACATTTAATGTGGAACTGGGATTCCTGGGAGTGCATTCTGTTGAAGATCATCAAAGGTAAGGGAATATTTATATAGCTATTTCTGATTTCTGTTGACTCCAACATGGCAGATAATTTTTTTTTTTTCTGAGGGCCATCTCAGATTATGGCATTTTAGTTTAAAAAAATCTGACACAGCTGTTGCATTAAGGAGAGGTATATCTATTAGAGGTCGACCGATTATGATTTTTAAACGCCGATACCGATTTATTGGAGGACCAAAAAAGCCAATACCGATTAATCTGACGATTTTTATTTATTTGTAATAATGACAATTACAACAATTCTGAATGAAGACTTATTTTAACTTAATATAATACATCAATAAAATCAATTTAGCCTCAAATAAATAATGAAACATGTTCAATTTGGTTTAAATAATGCAAAAACAGTGTTGGAGAAGAAAGTAAAAGTACAATATGTGCCATGTAAGAAAGCTTATGTTTAAATTCCTTGCTCAGAACATGAGAACATATGAAAGCTGGTGGTTCCTTTTAACATGAGTCTTCAATATTCCCAGATAAGAAGTTTTAGGTTGTCGTTATTATAGGACTATTTCTCTCTATACCATTTGTATTTCATTAACCTTTGACTATTGGATGTTCTTATAGGCACTTTAGTATTGCCAGTGTAACAGTATAGCTTCCGTCCCTCTCGTCGCTCCTCCCTGGGCTCGAACCAGGAACACAACGACAACAGAGCAAGGGAAACAACCACTCCAAGGCTCAGAGCGAGCGAGTGACGTTTGAAACGCTATTTTGGCACGCGCTAAATAGCCAGCCATTTCACTTCAGTTACACCAGCCTCATCTCGGGAGTTGATATGTTTGAAGTCATAAACAGCGCAATGCTTGACGCACAATGAAGAGCTGCTGGCAAAACGCACGAAAGTGCTGTTTAAATGAATGTTTACGCGACTGCTTCTGCCTTCCACCGCTAAGTCAGATACTTAGATACTTGTATGCTTCTATGCTTAGTCAGATTATACGCAACACATGACACGCTAGATAATATTTAGTAATCAACCATGTGTAGTTAACTAGTGATTATGATTGATTGTTTTTTATAAGATAAGTTTAATGCTAGCTAGCAACTTACCTTGGCTTGCTGCATTTGCGTAACAGGCAGTCTCCTTGTGGAGTGCAACAAGAGGCCGGTCATTATTGCGTTGGACTAGTTAACTGTAAGGTTGCAAGATTGGATCCCCCGAGCAAGGTGAAAATCTGTCGTTCTGCCCGAACGAGGCAGTTAACCCACCGTTCTAGGCCGTCATTGAAAATAAGAATGTGTTCTTAACTGACTTGCCTAGTTAAAAAAAAGATTAAATAAAGGTGTAAAAAAATTAATTAATCGGCAAATCCGTGTCAAAAAAATACAGATTTCCGATTGTTATATGAACTTGAAATCGTCCCTAGTTAATCGGCCTTTCCGATTTAATCAGTCGACCTCTATCTATATTTCCATGTCTAACAATTGTATTTATCGACATTTATAATGAGTATATCTGTAAAATGATGTGGCTCTGCAATATCACCGGATGTTTTTGGAACTAGTGAACGTAACGCGCCAATGTAGACAGATTTTTTAAATATACATATGCACTTTATCAAAAAAAAATACATGAAGTCCTATGAGTGTCGTCTGATGAAGATCATCGAGAAGTTAGTGATTCATTTTATCTCTATTTGTGCTTTTTGTGACTCCTCTCTTTGGCTGGAAAAATAGCTGTGTTTTTCTTTGAGTTGGTGGTGACCTAACATAATCGTTTGTGGTGCTTTCGCTGTAAAGCCTATTTGAAATCGGACACTGTGGTGAGATTAACCAGTTAGAGCTCTAGGGGCGCTATTTCATTTTTGGATAAAAAACGTTCCCGTTTTAAGCGCGATATTTTGTCACGAAAAGATGCTCGACTATGCATATTCTTGACAGTTTTGGAAAGAAAACACTCTGAAGTTTCAGAATCTGCAAAGATTTTGTCTGTAAGTGCCCCAGAACTCATTCTACAGGCGAAACCAAGATGATGCATCACCCAGGAATTAGCAGAATTTCTGAAGCTCTGTTTTCCATTCTCTCCTTATATGGCTGTGATTGCGCAACGAATGAGCCTACACTTTCTGTCGTTCGCCCAAGGTCTTAGCAGCATTGTGACGTATTTGTAGGCATATCATTGGAAGATTGGCCATAAGAGACTACATTTTCCAGAGGTCCGCCCGGTGTCCTTTGTCTAAATTTGTGCGTAATCTTCAGGTGCAGGCATTTTCTCCTGGGATTCAGGAGAGAAACCATGTTTCCAAGAACGATGTATCAATGAAGAGATATGTGAAAAACACCTTGAGGATTGATTCTAAACAACGTCTGCCATGTTTTCAGTCGATATTATGGAGTTAATTTGGAAAAAAGTTTGCGTTTTGAGGACTGAATTTATGGATTTTTTTTGGTAGCCAAATGTGATGTATAAAACGGAGCTATTTCTAATACACAAGGAATCTTTTTGGAAAAACTGAGCATCTGCTATCTAACTGAGAGTATCCTCATTGAAAACATCAGAAGTTCTTCAAAGGTAAATGATTTTATTTGAAGGCTTTTATGTTTTTGTTAATGTTGCGTGCTGGATGCTAACGCTAATGCTAACGCTAAATGCTAACGCGAAATGCTAACTCTAGCTAGCTACTTTTACACAAATGATTGTTTTCCTATGGTTGAGAAGCATATTTTGAAAATCTGAGATGACAGTGTTGTTTACAAAAGGCTAAGCTTGAGAGATGGCATATTTATTTCATTTCATTTGCGATTTTCATAAATAGTTAACGTTGTGTTATGCTAATGAGCTTGCTGATAGATTTACACAATCCTGGATACAGGGGTTTTTTCATAGCTAAACGTGACGCAGAAAACGGAGCGATTTGTCCTAAACAAATAATCTTTCAGGAAAAACTGAACATTTGCTATCTGAGAGTCTCCTCAATGAAAACATCTGAAGTTCTTCAAAGGTAAATGATTTTTTTGAATGCTTTTCTGTTTTTTTGTGTAAATGTTGCCAGCTGAATGCTAATGCTAAATGCTACGTTAGCCATCAATACTGTTACACAAATGATTGTTTTGCAATGGTTGAGAAGCATATTTTGAAAATCTGAGATGACAGTGTTGTTAACAAAAGGCTAAGCTTGAGAGCTAGCATATTTATTTCATTTGATTTGCGATTTTCATGAATAGTTAACGTTGCGTTATGGTAATGAGCTTGAGTCTGTATTCACGAACCCGGATCCGGGATGGGGAGATCAGAAAGGTTAACAACAAGATTACCGTTTAAAACGGTATAAGATACATGTATTTTAATTATGAGATTTCTGTTTTGAATTTGGCGCCCTGCACTTTCACTGGCTGTTGTCATATCGATCCCGTTAACGGGATTGCAGCCCTAAGAAGTTTTTAAGAAACAAACATTCAAGCGAAAGGAAACTTTTTGGCTGAATTTTTTTTTTTTTAATAAATGTGGGGTTTGACACATAGGTGTCATAACCAGCTGTACAATAATGCAATATTTGTCACAACACTTGTAAATATATTGGTCATGACCATGTTATGGCAAGTTATTTCTGCTGTTATGACATATTATGACATGGTTATGATCATGTCATAACTTGTTGACACTGGGTGTCAAGTAAAGCGTTACCAGATAATCTCCCCAGCAATGATAGTCTAACCCTATTCCTAGTGCTATACAATTATTCAATAAAGGATTACATTTCATATAGCTTGCCACTGTAGCTACATGGTTGTAGTTGTAATCAGTAGGATCAGGCAGCAGGTATTCTCCTCTACTCTCTGAGGATGATAATTGGTTGTCAGTGAAATTCCGTTTCAGCCTTAGTTTGTCGCAGTGCGATAAGACATCTAGACTGTGATCCTTGGCATGGCTTTTAACAGGCAAGCTGTGTCCGGCTTTATTGTCGCATCAATTTACTAGACATACAATGACGTTTGGAAAGATATGTCTTTCTAAGGATTACATCGCTGCAAGACATACTCCGGATGGACCTAGGCTCGACTACATTCTGGTAACTGACAAAATAAAGGAAAAGCCAACCTACTGTAATGAGTTAAGACACTATGTCCTGTCTAAGCAGGGGAAGGGAGAGGGGGGGTTCTACTAAGCTATATGGAATTGTTTTAAGAAGGTCATACCAAGGATAATTTTGCTATTTGATTTTGAGACCCCTTGAAGTATATAGATTTTTATATACATATATAACAATTAGATAAACATGTGAATTTGGCCTTATTAGTCCATATGAACAAATTGCATAACAGATTCACTAGATTGAACAAATATCAAAAGGAAGTTAGTTCTATAGTGTCTCCTATATCTGAGAGAGATGTTTTACATGTATTTAACTCCTTATTTTTGGCACTAAACAGTCTCCACATATACACAAGTATGTGGACACTTCTTCAAATTAGTGGATTGGCTATTTCAGCCACACCTGTTGATGATAGGTGTATAATATCGAGCACACAGCCATGCAATCTCCCTAGACATGCATTGGCAGTAGAATGGCCTTACTAAAGAGCTCAGTGACTTTCAACTTTGCATCATCATAGGATGCCACCTTTTCAAAAAGCCTTTGTCAAATTTCTTCCCTGCTTGAACTGCCCCGGTCAATTGTAATTGCTCTGTTTGTGAAGTGGAAACGTCTAGTGGCAACAACAGCTCAGCCGCGAAATGGTAGGGCACAGAATCTCACAGAAAGGGACAGCTCAGTGGTGAAGCACGTAGTATGTAAAAAGTAGTCTGTCCTTAGTTGCTACACTCCGTACCGAATTCCAAACTGCCTCTGAAAGCAACGTCAGCTCGAGCTGTTCATCGGAAGCTTCATGAAATGGGTTTCCATGGCCGAACAGCCACACACAAGCCCAAGATCACCATGTGCAATGCCCAGCATCAGCTGGAGTGATTTTATAGCTTGCCGCCATTGGACTATGGAGCAGTGGAAACGCTTTCTCTGGAGCGATGAATCACGCTTCACCATCCGGCAGTTCGAAGGACAAATCTGTGTATGGCGGAAGCTAGGAGAACGCTACTTGCCGCAATGCATGGTGCCAACTGTGCAGTTTGGTGGAGGAGGAATAATGTTCTGGGGCTGTTTTCATGGTTCGGGCTAAGCCCCTTGGTTCCAGTGAAGGAAAATCTTAATGCTACAGCATGCAATGATGTTCTTGAAGATTCTGTTCTTTCAACTTTGTGGACTGTTTGGGGAAGGCCCTTTCCTGTTTCAGCATGACAATGCACCCTTGCACAAAGCGAGGTCCATACAGAAATGGTTTGTCGAGTTCGGTGTGGAAGAACTTGACTGGCCTGCACAGAGTCCCATTGAATCCCTTTGGGATGAATTGGAATGCCGACTGCGAGCCAGGCCTAATCGCTCAACATCAGTGCCTGACCTCATTAATGCTCTTGTGGCTGAATGGAAGCAGTCCCCGCCGCAATGTTCCAACATCTAGTAGAAAGCCTTCCCAGAACACTGGAGTCTGTTATAGCAGCAAAGGGGGGACCTACTCCATATTAATGCCATATTAATATTGGGGCAGCAGGGTAGCCTAGTGGTTAGAGCGTTGGACTAGTAACCGAAAGGTTGCAAGTTCATATCCCCGAGCTGACAAGGTACACATCTGTTGTTCTGCCCCTGAACAGGCAGTTAACCCACTGTTCCTAGGCCATCATTGAAAATAAGAATTTGTTCTTAACTGACTTGCCTAGTAAAAAAAAAAATGCCCATGATTTTGGAATGAGATGTTCAACGAGCAGGTGTCCACATGTAGTGTACTTACTTAATTTTTTAAAAAGTTTGACCATCAGACAAGTCTTTTGAGGCCCGTGGGCGTCCTAGAGCAAACAACCTACATGTATGTGTTCGTGAGTCTCACCGTTTAGTGTTTAACACAAACTGTTCGGACGCTACAGCTTGTGGAGGCGGTAGAGCAAAACGGAGATCACCATTGTGTTCGTGAGAGTCTCATCTTTCCATAGAGGTGTCATAATAATTTTTAGGCAAAAATGTTCGGACTCTACAGATAATTTTGTGAGAAGACCGATATCCGGGATGTCTCAAATCTGTGTTTGTCAGAGCATAACTCTCATCTTTCACCACAGATGTTGAAGTGCTTGGATTGAGAAGCATCTAATGCATATCTCTAGGTTAAAATTACAGATTTTTATTGGGATTTTTTTAAATTGTACTTATTAGATTTCCACAGGTTCGCAGACATTACTCTAGGGGATAATAGGGTGTTGGGCCACGGCAAGCCGCCAGAACAGCATTAATGCGCCTTGGCATAGATTCGACAAGTGTCTGGAACTTTATTGGATAGCTGTGACACCATTCTTCCACAGGAAATTCAATAATTTGGTGTTTTGGTGATGGTGGTGGAAAATGCTTTGTCAGTCATCATTCCAGAATCTCCCATAAGTGTTCAATTGGGTCAAGATCTGGAGACTGCCATGCATATGGACATAGTTATCATGCTCATCAAACCATTCGGTAGCCACTCGTGCCCTGGGGATGTGGGCATTGTCAATGAGCAACTGGGCCTGCCCAGCATTTTTTTTGACCCTGCTTTCAATATACTTGGTCTCCCTCATTTAAAGTAATTTGATGCCCCAGCTGTGCATTTGAAACAGTAGCAGCAGCTCTTTTTGTGGCTCCACATCATGGGATTTAATTATGGACAAACCTATACTTAGGCTATGCATCTACACTAACTCCCCATAATGACAAAGTGAAAACATGTTTTTAGACATTTTTGCTAATTTTATTGAAAAGGAAATACATAGATGTCTCTTGTGTAAGTATTCACACCCATGAGTCAATACTTTGTAGAAACACTTTTGGCGGCAGTTACAGCTTTGAGTCATCTTGGCTATGTCAGTATCAGCTTTGCACATCAGGATTTGGGCATTTTTCGCCCATTTTTCATTGCAATTTTTCTCAAGCTCTGTTAAGTTAGTTTGGGAGCTTTGGTGAACAGCAATCTTTACGTCTTTCCACAGACTTTCAATGGGATTCAAGTCTGGGCTTTGGCTTGACAGCTGAAGGACTTTCATATTCTTGTTCTGAAGCCATTCCAGCGTGGCTTTGGCTGTATGCTTGGGGTCATTGTCCAGTTAGACTGGGGCAAAGATTTACATTCCAAGTTCGTTTGCGCTCTGAAGCAGGTTCTCATCAAGGATTTGCCTGCATTTGACTCTTTCATTGTTCCCTCTATCCTTACCAGTCTCCCAGTCCCTGCCGCTGAAAAGCATCCCCATAGCATGATGCTGCCACCACCATGCTTCACGGTAGGGATGGTGTTGGAAGAGTGTTGAGCTGTGCCTGGTTTTCTCCAGACATAGCACTTTGCATTCAGGTCTCATTAAACCACAATCTTTTGCCTTATGATCTGAGACTTTCACATGCCTTTTTGCAAACTCCAGGCGTGCTGTCATGTGCTTTTTTCTCAGGAGTGTCTTCCGTCTAGCCGCTCTCCCATAAAGCCCAGATTGGTGAAGTGCTGTGGAGACTGTTGTCCTTCTGGCAGCTTCTCTGATCTCAGCAGAGAAACTCTGTAGTTCTGGTCATTGGGTTCTTCACAAACACGTGACTGGCTCAACTGTTCTGGGGAAATATGGTATTCTATGTATAATAATGTGATAGGTGAAAGGAAGAACGCGATATGCTTAATCTCCTAATGTATTGCACACGTTGACTGCAGGTATTTTCTTAAAGTAGCTACAAATATTAAAACGTATTGTAAAACTAAAACTAAAATTCAACGGTATGGAAAAAGCAGCCTGTGGCTAGTTCCTAATACCCCAGTATACGTTATACCACCCAAGCCTAACTGGTATACATGTAATCCTACATATGTAATGGATCAAACCATAGGCCTATTCTTGTCTGTTGTCCATGTGGTATTGTTGCTGCTCTCTATCTATGCCCATGTTTATCATGTATTGATTGATGAATATATCATACTTATCCAGTTTAGAAAATGCAGACCGATGGTACATGGTATTAACATGAATGTCAAGACAGACATTGTGGAAATTGGTCGCATGCAGTTCAAATCCCGCCGATCCTCTGTCACTGACGGTAAGGCTTTTGTGACCATTGTAAGCACACAGAACATCGCCGCATTGGGGTCTTGCTGTCTAATTTATGTTTAGGGATCGTGCCGTGCTTTGTTAGGCTCTATGGTGTAATAAGGGGCAAGCAATAATGCTATATTTCCCATAAGAACAGTTACAAATCTCTGACATGCGTGCCTATTTTATGATGGAATAAATTGTAATACATAGTTCCGGAGTCTGGCGCAGCAGTACCGCTCCCGACTTGGGACCGTATGTCCCCACGGCGATGGGTCTCTGCTCACCTAACTGTTTGTGCCCTTCCTTTTCTGTACCTCCTCCTTGGTTTGAGGTTACTTAGGTGTTTGGGCCACACATTCTGAACATGTGGATCTTACCCCCATCACTAAGTTTTTTTTTTTCTGTTAGCAGTGGCTTTTGAAACACATCCGAATCAACCCGTAAGTGACAAACTAGAGCTAAGTATAAAAATAAATGAATGTCCTTTTAAAATAATGTCATACGAATCATGTTAATTACAGAACATTGTCATGATGTGTAGGATACATGATCATTGTCATCTCCCTTTTAAAGTGAATTCCAATGTGTTGCCCAATGGTGGCAACTTGATCTCTTACACTGGACGTCAGCCAATAGCTTTGAGGCCGCGGGTGTGATTCATGGTGATTTGAGAGGAATGCAGCAAGATATGTACTTAAAGGGAAAATCTATTCTCATAAAACCTGTACAGGACACTTGTTTCTTGAAGTCCTTCAGTTGTCAGGAGTATTTTTTTTTTATCTTAGTGACGATTGTAGTTCCATTTCGTGACAGTCTGTGATGCTTTCGATGTCTGTGTATGGGCACATTTTTGAAAATGAAATTCTGCGATTGTTCAGTTTCTGTAAACGGTGAGAATGCATCAACTTAGGTCAAACTCATTGGTGTTGGTGGAAAAAGTACTCGACGTTCATACTAGAGTACAAGTAAAGATACCTTAATATAAAATGACTCAAGTACAAGTGAAAGTTACCCAGTAAAATACTACTTGAGAAAGTATTCGTTTTTAAATATACTTAAGTATCAAAAGTAAACGTAGTTGCTAAAATATACTTACGTTTCAAAAGTAAACGTATGAATAATTACATTCCTTATTAAGCAAACCAGACGGCACAATTGTCTTGTTTTTTACGGATAGACAGGGTCACACCAACACTCAGACATCATTTTAAAAACAAAACATTTGTGTTTTGTGAGTCCGCCAGATCAGAGGCAGTAGGGATGACCAGGAATGTTCTCTTGATAATGTGCGAATTGGACCATTTTCTCTCCTGCAAAGCATTCAAAATGTAACGAATACTTTTGTGTGTCAGGGAAAACGTATGGAGTAAAAAGTAAAGAATTTTCTTTAGTAATATATTGAATTAAAAGTTAGAATATATAAATAACAAGGTAAAGTACAGATACCCCCCAAAAAGGACTTTAGTACTTTAAAGTATTTTTACTTAAGTACTTTACACCAGTGTCGTATTCTTCAATGTGAACCCCTTTCCTCTGACCGTTGCAATTTTTCCTCCCTGACTTTAGGACCCTTCTTATGGGGACCTGAACCTGTCAGAAAGCCACATCCACTCTGGCAGCTTTGCCTCGATGACAGAGGGCATCATTGCATCAGGACCATACAAAGGTACAGTAACCAGACTATCAAGAAATGGCGTGCAGCAGCAAATTGAATGTAAAGACTGTTTCCAGTGAGTGCGGTTTTTCCTTTTCTACTCTAACCAGAGTACCTAGTACATTTTCTTAAAAAAAAACATTTTTGGTGGGGGGTGGAGTGTAGGTCAGCTTTAATATTGCAGATTGTGGCTTCCATCAGTGTTGTCTGCCTCATTTCCAATCCCCCAGATGTACAAAAAAATACATTATACTGGCAGTACATCTTACAATTGTTATCTTTTGGTTTTAACTCCATCTTTCAGCTACCCTCAACCCCTTCCATCTATCTCTGAAGACCATCTAGTTTTGTTTTTTTATTTTTCAACTGTGCTGTTTCACAAAAGTTCTTAACCTACATACAGTTGAAGTTGGAAGTTTACATACACTTAGGTTGGAGTCATTAAAACTTGTTTTTCAACCACTCCACAAATTTCTTGTTAACAAACTATAGTTTTGGCAAGTCGGTTAGGACATCTACTTTGTGCATGACACAAGTCATTTTTCCAACAATTGTTTACAGACAGATTATTTCACTTATAATTAACTGTATCACTATTCCAGTGGGTCAGATGTTTACATACACTAAGTTGACTGTGCCTTTAAACAACTTGTAAAATTCCAGAAAAGGTCATCGCTTTAGAAGCATCTGATAGGCTAATTGACATCATTTGAGTCAATTGGAGGTGTACCTGTATATGTATTTCAAGGCCTACCTTCAAACTCAGTGCCTCTTTGCTTGACATCATGGGAAAATCAAAAGAAATCGGCCAAGACCTCAGAAAAAAGAAATTGTAGTCCTCCACAAGTCTGGTTCATCCTTGGGAGCAATTTCCAAAAGCCAGAAGGTACCACATTAATCTTTACAAACAATAGTACGCAAGTATAAACACCATGGGACCACGCAGCCATCATACCGCCCAGGAATGAGACACGTTCTGTCTCCTAGATATGATCATACTTTGGAGCGAGAAGTGCAAATCAATCCCACTGTCCTTTAGTAGTGGTTTCTTTGCAGCAATATGACCAAAAAGGCCTGATTTCAAGCAGTCTCCTCTGAACAGTTGATTTTGAGATGTGTCTTACTTGAACTCTGAAGGATTTATTTGTGCTACAATTTCTGAGGCTGGTACTCCATTGAACTTAAACACTGCAGCAGAGGTAGCTCTGGGTCTTCCTTTCCTGTGGTGGGCCTCATGAGAGGCAGTTTCATCGTGGCCCTTGATGGTTTTTGCGACTGCGCTTGAAGAAACTTTCTAAGTTCTTGAAAAGTTACGTATTGACTGACCTTGTCTTAAAACCTCTTATGGATTGGACCCTTTAAAAAAAAAAAAAAATCCACCTAAAATGACACACCCATATCTAACTTCCTGTAGCTCAAGGCATTAAGCAAGGATATGCATATTCTTGATACCATTTAAAAGGAAACACTTTGAAGTTTGTGGTAATGTAGAATATAACACATTAGATCTGGAAAAAGATAGTACAAACAAAAACACATGTTTTAATTGTTGTTGCGTCTTTGAAATGCAAGCGAAAGGCCAGACAGTGATGTAGAATTCTAGGTGTAATTTAGATATTGTCCACAAGATGGCAGCAGTGTGTGCATTGTTTCAGACTGATTCAGTGACAAATTACATCACAACACAATATTTTGTATAAAGTCTGCCAGGAGTTTGCTCAAATGTGCCAAATTGGTCCATTTTATACTTTTTCAAGTATAGAGAACATACAAAAATGCTATGGTAATAAAAATAAAAAAATCCCTGGAATGAGTAGGTGTATCCAAACTTTTGACTGGTACTTTTGACTGGTACTGTGTGTGTGTGAGTATTGATTAAATAAAATAAAAATGTCTATTTTTTTGGACTGTATTGAAAATCATACTGTCGGTATTTCAAAATACCCCAGTATGGTATACTGCCCAAGCCTAGTTTGCGTTATTCCTGTGTTTCGACCCTCCACACTCGCCCTCCTCATTCAACCCCGGTGTTCAGGTTGCAAAATGCAAGGTACTGTTTGTGTCGCCCTAACAAGCTGCCCTTCTGTCCAGCGCCAGAGATATGGATAGATGAGGATGACATTTTAATTTATAAAGGAGGAGTCCAATTGAGTTTTAATGAATTGCCTCTGATCTCCGTTTGATTTTCTCCTGGCTCCCCTTTCTTTCATTATCGCATCCTCGTTACACATGCAAATAAATTAACTCTCTCCCCCTTGGCAACGGACTGGAGGCGCTGGCGTCCGGAGGTTGCTGCGGACTCGTGAGTGTCCGCCGTCCCCTCTCAAGTCATGTAGATATCGTTTATTACTCGGAATTAATCAAGACCTATTGGAAAATTATTAACACAAGCTGTATAGATTTCAGGCTGTGGTGGGAACTGGAAAATACTTACCTTGGCATGCCCATTCAAGGGAGGCAGGTGAAGTCACTGAACACAGAGACTTGACGTTTGTATCAATTGACTCTTGTGACTGTAATTAACGGAACCAAAGTTTCACTTCAATGATACAGTATTTATGCAACAATATTCAACACGACAGCCCTTTTGTCCAGGTCCACATAATGTCTTTTTAATACATTTGTTTTCTCTTTTCAGTGTAAATTATTATGTAACATTCTTACAACCTGGTGTGTGTGTGTGTGTGTGTGTGTGTGTGTGTGTGATACAACCATCCTAGCTCTGCAGATTTTGTTGTGAAGAGTCAGAATCATTTGATCACTTGTTTTGGTACTGTAGCTTGTTTTTGGTCGCAGGTTCAGGAATGACTGAAGATTTACAACATTTACTTGGAGCTAACTTTGCAAATAGCACTGCTGGGGAATTAGAAAAGTCATAGTAAATCGATCAATAATATAATTTTAACAAAACATTTTCTTGAATTTATAATCTGTAGAAACTATGAGAAAGGTTCAGGATTTTTGTGACATATCACAGTACAGTTGAAAAATATGGCGACGAGCAATCCCGTAACCGGGAGCGTAATTATAGCCTCAAGCTCATTACCATAACGCAACGTTAACTATTCATGAAAATCGCAAATGAAATAAATATATTGGCTCTCAAGCTTAGCCTTTTGTTAACAACACTGTCATCTCAGATTTTCAAAATATGCTTTTCAACCATAGCAAACAAGCATTTGTGTAAGAGTATTGATAGCTAGCATAGCATTAAGCCTAGCATTCAGCACGCAACATTTTCACAAAAACAAGAAAAGCATTCAAATAAAATAATTTACCTTTGAAGAACTTCGGATATTTTCAATGAGGAAACTCTCAGTTAGATAGCAAATGTTCAGTTTTTCCAAAAATATTATTTGTGTAGGAGAAATCGCTCCGTTTTGTTCATCACGTTTGGCTAAGAAAAAACCCTGAAAATTCAGTCATTATAACGCCAAACTTTTTTCCAAATTAACTCCATAATATCGACAGACACATGGCAAACGTTGTTTAGAATCAATCCTCAAGGTGTTTTTCACATATCTATTCGATGATATATAATTCGTGGAAGTTTGGTTTCTCCTCTGAACGACATGGAAAAATGCATGCAGCTGGAGATTGCGCACCAATTTCGACGGAGGACACCAGGCGGACACCTGGTAAATGTGGTCTCTTATGGTCAATCTTCCAATGATGTGCCTACAAAAACGACAGAAAGTGTAGGCTCATTCCTGGCGCATTCACAGCCATATAAGGAGACATTGGAACACAGCGCCTTCAAAATCTGGGACATTTCCTGTTTGAAATTTCATCTTGGTTTCGCCTGAAGCATCAGTTCTGTGGCACTCACAGATATCTTTGCAGTTTTGGAAACGTCAGTGTTTTCTTTCCAAAGCTGTCAATTATATGCATAGTCGAGCATCTTTTCGTGACAAAATATCTTGTTTAAAACAGGAACGTTTTTCATCCAAAAATGAAATACTGCCCCCAGAGTTTCAAGA
The DNA here is from genome assembly GCF_013265735.2 of Oncorhynchus mykiss. NCBI lineage: Eukaryota > Metazoa > Chordata > Actinopteri > Salmoniformes > Salmonidae > Oncorhynchus > Oncorhynchus mykiss. Next base: position 54,818,627 of record NC_048574.1, read on the forward strand.
GGTTAATTGAAACCAAACCTGGATGGTGGTAGGGGTTGGGGGGAGCTGAAGGGAGGAACAAAAAAAAACAAGGCGACTAATATACTGTGTCAGTAAAATGTATGTATAAGCAGGAAGTAGAAGCTTAGGTATTGTTGTCCATTAGGTTACTCCAATTAGAGGAGGGAGGATCGGGTTAGGGGAAAAATAATAAAGAAGGAAAATATACACTACCGGTTAAAAGTTTGGGGTCACTTAGAAATGTCCTTGGTTTTGAAAGAAAAGCAATTTTTTTTTTGTCCATTTAAAAAAACATCAAATCAGAAATACAGTGTAGACATTGTTTACGTTGTAAATGACTATTGTAGCTGGAAACGGATGATTTTGAATAGAATATCTACATAGGTGTATAGAGGCTATTATCAGCAACCATCACTCTTGTGTTCCAATGGCACGTTGTGTTAGCTAATCCAAGTTGATCATTTTAAAAGGCTAATTGATTTAGTTTGGGAAACGGGCACCTCACAAGCCTTCAACTGGCAGCTTCATTAAATAGTGTCCGCAAAACACCAGTCTCAACGTCAACAGTGAAAAGGCGACTCTGGGATGCTGGCCTTCTATGCAGAGTTCATTTGTCCAGTGTCTGTGTTCTTTTGCTCAATCTTTTCTTTTTATTGGCCAGTCTGATATGGCTTTTTCTTTGCTACACTGCCATTGGAACACAGGAGTAATGGTTGCTGATAATGGGCCTCTGTACGCCTATGTAGATATTCCATTCACAATCTGCCATTTCCAGCTACAATTGTCATTTCCAACATTAACAATGTCTACACTATCTTTCTGATCAGTTTGATGTTATGTTAATGGACAAAAAAATGTGGACATTCCTAAGTGACCGCAAACTTTTCAACAAACAATACATGGGCAATAATAATGATAATGCAGTGGGTACACTTTGAAAGTTGTAGTCCTTTCCGACATAGCTAGCGTACAGTAGTGTTGGTTGATAGTAGCCACATACTTAGCATCAGAGGTTTTGCGTGATGTGCTGAAATGCCCAGTCATCACCAGCAAGGCGGCGGTGGGTCGAACCGTGTCCCAGGCAACAACTTTGAACTCTGTTTGTTGTATACCTTTCTGTTTGTGGGTATGTGGTGTGCATAAGGACACATCAACACACTGAGAAGGTTCCTGACCTGACCTGGGCCAGTGTTCACAAAGCGTCTGATCTGGGATCTGTCCATGTGATATTTCATTCATTATGGTCTAAACTTATCTTAGATCAGCACTCCTACTCTGAGACACTTTATGATTACAGACTCAGACCTGATATGTCACTTCTCAACTGGCTAACCCATAAAAGCATCCAAAGGCAAGTCTACAAAGACAGAAAGGGTTCTATCATTGCGGCCTGTCATTTTACAGCAACATCTGTGCTTTTTATTAAAGGTCGAGCATAGGCTTAAATGGCAAGTACAGAACGTTTGTTCCATGGAGGTTTCACTGACAAGTAACATCAAACCAAAAGCAAGGTGCAGGCATAGTACATTGTGTCCAATGTGGTGTCAGGTAGTCCAATTGCTTTAGGAGTCTTTACTTGGTACGATATGAACCTAGTTGTGCCACTAATCCCCTTTTAGTCCAGTGGGACTGTTCTGTGCCTGTCATCTCAAGATTACACCTCTTATTCGGTCTTTAGTGGTGGACCACCCCATCCATAGTGCCATTCAGACCCAAAGGAACACCCAAGGAAGATCTGTGGGAGATTCCATTTGACAGCTCTAGATAAGGGGGGGGGGGGGTTGTTGAATTGACTTACTAATCAATCGCCACTGTTGCCTGCTGTTTCCAGTGTCAGCAAGCCAGCCCACGTCTCCCGTGGCACCTGTAGCTCCCAGCTCAGCCGCGGCTAGCCGTCTGGCACGACCCATCAGCGATAGTCAGACTGAGATACAGAAAGGTACCCGCAGCAACAGAGACAGTGTATATATATATATATATATACAGACTTGCTTTCTGCTCCTTCTTATTTCTGGTTGGGCTTCTCTCCCTTGCTCCTTCCTTTGTATCAAGGCTCTGTGTCATTCCTTCAAAATCCATCGTCCACGTCCTTCTTCATCGACTTCTACTGCCGTTTCTCTTCTGTCTTCGCGTCCTTCCCCTCTCTCTCTTCGTTCAATTTCACCTTTGGCTTTTAGCTGCGAAGGATGCAATTACCTGAAAGCTTGACGGTGGTTTCTGGTTTGTAACAGCTGAGGTTAGGCCACTGGAAACTAATTATGTCGGTTGTCTGCATTTCTCCCATAGCTGGTTATAGGGGTCCTCATCTTGTTTTAACATTTCACAAACATACTTGCTAGGACCTTACACAGCTTCACCTGAGTTTTAATCAGCATCCCTGCTTAACTCCTGTGTCCTCCTTGCATCACTGGGCTCCCATAGTTCCTTGCCAGACCTCCCTCAAATGGAAAAACCTCCCTTCTACTCTAAATGAAACTCCTTGCTGTTGCTTGTTACTAATTTATTTTCCCTGCAGGTAAACATATATACTTTAGTATTTCACCTGTAGATGATAATCGTCAAAGTATCATAGTCGCCATCTAACTTTTACTCAGTGTTTCCATGTTCCAGTCTGATGACATGACTGGAAATGGTATATCAATCCTATGATTGATTCACCGTAGTCTCACATCTACATTTTATATTCTCCAACACTGTATCTTCCCAGAGCCCCAAGCTAACAGATACAGCCTCTCTCGACCATTCATGACAGTCGCCTTTCTCTTCAGGCACTATGCAAGGGCAGCCACAGAGCGGGCCGGTGGTCCTGGCAGACGACCTGAAGAACCCGGCCATGGAAAAACTGGACCTAGTGAGGAAGTGGAGCATCAACACGTACAAAGTAATATTTGCCACCAGTACTTACTGCCTCTCTTTCTTTTCTAACTCCCACTCACTCATTCTCAACCTTGCTTTTTCACACCCCTATCTCCTTAGTACCTTTCTCCTCTCACAATCCGGTTCCCACTTTGCAGGTAGACTACCCCTTTTTTCCTGGCATCGCACAACACACACACACACACACACACAGCTTTTCATAGCCAGGGTTGGATTGGTGAGCTACCTATGATCTCATCTGTCCATAATTCCCCAGTGTGCTGTGAATGTTTACTTCTGGCTCCCCTGCTTTATTGTACGCTCACAAAAGAACAAGACAAAAGGGTTGCTGTAGAACATCTGATTTAGCCAAACTGTTTCTCAGTGATAATACACGGCACTACATACTTTTAATACCCATTAAAGATATTGCTTTGAATGTGATCAGAGATTTAGGTAAAAATTTAAATAAAATCTGTCTGTTCCCAGAGCCAACATACAGGCTTTAGCTTGGAGGGCTAACATGGTATTGAGACATGTCGATGACCTGGGTTTGATACCTGGGGTTGGTTACACTAGGATCCTAACTATGTGTCTGATGTTGGGTTCTCAACCCAACATCAGATTCACTAGAATTCTAACGATGTTGGCGCTATCTCATTTGAAACCATGGTCAGCTACTCTCGGATGCTAACTATGCTAACACTAATTTGTTTGAAACCCCAGGTCAGTTACATTGGGATAATATATGTCAACGCTAACTTGTTTGAAACGCAAGGTCCGTTATTCTCAAATGCTAACAATGCTAATGCTAAATCATTCCATTTGGTCAGTTACACTAGGAATGCTAACACTTCTCTCCCCGCAGTGCACCAGGCAGATCTTGTCGGAGAAGCTGGGCCGCGGCTCACGGACGGTGGACCTGGAGCTGGAGGGGCAGATCGAAGTGCTGCGCGACAACAAGCGCAAGTACGAACACGTGGTCAAGCTGACCCAGACTCTGGCCAACCAGCTCACCCAGATGATGCAGACTCAGCGGCAGCTTGGCGACGCCTTCGCTGACCTCGGCCTCAAGTCGCCAGAGCTCCATGTGAGTCAGTCACTATTTTTTAACTCTGACCTAAACGAGCAACCTGAAGCTGGAGTAGGTTGAAGTAGTTGAAACGAATACAAGATCAGTTTTTTTCTTCATGCCTGTAATGTTAATGGAAGGTTAGGATTGGGAGTAAAGTAACCTCCTCCTAGATCTGTGGTTTGGGACATACCTTTTAAGGATGGCCGTTTCTGGCTCTGGTTTGTTATCAGTACTCTGAGATTACTTCTATTCTTTTTTTCCATAACCACTGATAGCTAGGTGAAAGGACTGGGTAGGTTAACACTATTCTGCTTTCACCTGTCAGATCAGTCAGTGATTTTCTCCCTTTTTTTACTCGAGCTGCTTCAGGTTGCCTCATTTCGGATGATGCTGAGTGGGTTCACTTGTGTTGAATTCTCAAATGCACTAAAAGCCTTTGATAAATTGGTTTAATTTGTATCTATATAAAATGGATTTAAAAGACAGACCGCTTAATGTAAAGAGGGACCTATTTTATGTGACTTAGCTGTTTTATACATGATGCATAATGATGCATTATTATTTGTAGTAAATGTATTATTGATGTACCCTGAAATAATAAACAAATGTCCCTCGCACTAACTCTCTTGCACTGGCTCTATGCATACTCACACATACTACACTGGCTTTCCAACACACACACACACACACACACACACACACACACACACACACACTGCATACGCTCACACACACAAAACACGCCTACATGCATATTGACCCTAAACACAGACACACTTTCACCCTCTTCACATACGCTGCTTCCACTCTGTTTCCTGACAAGGGGTTGGAACAAATGATTTCTCAATCATTTCATTCTGAACAGAACCGTCATTTCCACCCCACCCACTGTTCCAAACAGCAAAGTGAAGTTCTGAACCGTTCGAACCCCCAACAAGTAATGGTTTATATAGTTTCTTTCTCTTCCATTTTAAACCTCAAATAATGGTATAATTTCTTTTTTTTTTTTACATTTAGCTCTACTTTAAATTACTTCACCAATGGATAGAGCAGCTTGCTATGGAGTAGGCAAGATATGTACATGCATTGGACAGACAAGTGTAGGGTGCGGCAGAAATTTTCCGGGGTGAGAAGAGTGCTGGGCATGAAGGCATGGGCATGTTATGGCATGCATGATCTGAATTAGGCCCACAGAATTAGATCTATGAAGGAGGGGCTTCGATGAGGAAACTTTTGAATGTCTTTGAACTTCGGAGTTTGCTTAACTGACATTGGACCAGGGATAGCCCTTGATCATGACTCTCAGTTCCATTACATTACACATAATGAGGACGTTAGTTTTAAGAGCTAGACCACAGCTAGCTGGTATGTGTAGAGCGGCACCAGAGTTAAAGTAAAGACTTTTGTAGTTAATAAATCCAATGTGAAACGTGATATCGATAGTAACCTTAACCAGAATTGATAAAGTTCATCCATTGTTCTCTTAATTAAAAAAATCCCTCTTGCTAATTTTTAAATCACGCTTGTAACGTCAGTAGCTACAGTAGACTGCATGCTTCGGAGGGAGGGGAAGGTAGCCTACATACACACCTGGCAAAGATTTTCAGCTGGTGGGCAGCCAGACACTGGAAGTTTGAGTGACAGTGAGGGCTTTGCATAGGCGCTTTGAGTTTTTTTGTGGGACTGGAACAAACTGCACGGAACATAAAATAACGTTATTAACCGGTTCATATGCTTTTAAAATAACACGGCTCTGTTGCGGAAAAGTATAGATAACTTTCGTTCTGGTTCCGTTCCTCCCAAAAATGTTATTTTCCGGTTTTGTTATGTTCGCTGAACCGTTTCCTATCTCCTGATTGCCTGGTCCCTTTTATCCCTACCTACATGTACATATTACCTCAACTACCTCGTTATTTTGTTACTATTTCCTTATTTTTTTGTGCACATTTTTCTTTATAACTTTATTTTTCTTTATAACTTATAATGGTTGGGAAAGGGCTCATTAGTAAGCATTTTACGGTGAAGACCACCTGTTTTTATTCTGCGCATTTATTTGAAATGCATGTTTTGTAAGTATTTGCTTATGCGTAAATGATAGCTAGTTTTTATAGCCACCTAAAACCCTTGTCAGATCTATAGGCAATTATGAACAGTAAACTGGGTGGGACCTGTACTTCATGTTCTATCTTTATTGTAATGGGATTTATGCACATCCCCCCCACCTGCTGCCTAATGAAAGGGTTGTGTGTGTGTGTACATGTTTGTGTTTCAATGTTCTGTTTATAAGATGGTAGCACTGCCATGTTTCGTGTTAGATTTACTTCTGTTGCATGATGAATAAGCCTGTCCAAAATGGTTTATTTGCTGTGACATTTGGGCCTAGACGTTCATGGTTTGTTAAGAGTTAAGACTTCCATTTTGTATTAAAGGTTTAAATAAACATGTATCGAGATTTAAGAAAGCACAGCTCGTGGTTGGAAGTTAAATGTGACTGTCTGAATTGTCATTGGATGTCAAAATGATCTATGAGCTCTCAATTGGAAACCCTTTAAGGGAATTCTATAATGATTCAATATATGTAATTGTGTCCTCACTCTAAAAGCAATTTTCCCATGACATTGATGGGTCACTCAATATCCATTCATCTCTTTAGGAAATAAAGACCTTTTGCCTCATATTTTAGGGAAGTAGTATTTTGATCATATTCAACGATGCTATGCTTGCTCAGATAATACAATTGTTCTATGGTAGTCATTATATAAATGTGTGATGCAATCTTGTCTTTCAGGAGGAGTTTGGCTACAATGCTGACACTCAAAAACTTTTGTCCAAAAATGGGGAGACCCTACTGGGAGCTATCAACTTCTTCATTGCCAATGTGAACACACTGGTGGACAAAACAATTGAGGACACTATGATTAACATCAAACAGTATGAAACTGCCAGGTAATATGAGAATATCAGTTTAAATTGGTTCACTGTTACTTATTGACTGACTTGCATCCTCTTATTGAACATTTTGAGAGCATATGTTATTCCTAGTCATTTTCTGAAATGGACTCAGTTTAGGAAATTGCCATGGCCGATTAAGTGTTTTGGGGAGGTTTCATCAATGTTTTGTAGGATTTTGTTTGACTCTTGGACGTGTTATTTTCCCTAGCCTGGTCGCAGATCTGTTTGTGCTGTATAATCAACTCCTCTGGTCGTTGTCTGGCAAGACGATGACAGCTGGAGTTGTCAAGACGGCTATAGTACCCGAAAAATGTAAGTGAAAAAAATAGTATGTAGTTGACCTCCGTCTGCTCTTTGACATCCCGTGTAGGGTTGAGTTCGATGCGTACCGCACAGACCTGGAGGAATTGAACCTGGGGCCGCGGGATGCCACCACTCTGCCCAAGATAGAATACTCCCAGCAGCAGTTCCAGATCCACCGCGAGAAATACGAGAAGATGCGCAACGACGTCTCCATCAAGCTCAAATTCCTGGAAGAGAACAAGGTATTTCCGATGCTAGTTTTAGGCTACTCCTGATATGGCAGCTAAGTCTTTTTTCAGCATCAAGGGCTAGGACAGAATACATGTGACCAGATTTTGTGTCCTTACTAGGATGTAATTGTCTTGGAACCTTTGCTGTCAACTAGGGATTAACATGGGCAACCAGCATCCCGGGAACACTTCACATTTCCCGAAATAATAACATTTTTCCCCAATGTCGCACTAATGCAATTCCAAAAATTCTCAACATGCGCAGCGGCAGATGAGCCAAAAATAAAATGGCACATTGTCCAAACAGGTTGTTGCATGGAAGCCTTTAGCCAAGTGTATTTACTTCACACAAAGTAACCATAAATTCAAAGCACATGCCTAATTGACACTGCACATGCAACCCGAATGCAGTTAAACACTACACCAGGGGTGGGCAATTCCAGTCCTCGGGGGCCTGATTGGTGTCACAGTTTTGCCCCAGCCCCAGCTAACACACCTGACTCCAATATTCGCCTAATCATGATCTTCAGTTTAGAATGCAATTTGCTTAATCAGGTGTGTTTGCTACGGACGGAGAAAGTGTGACCAATCAGGCCCCCAAGGACTGGAGTTGCCCACCCCTGCCCTACACTATAGCCTATAAAATGTGTGCTTCTTTGAGCTGTCATTGTGACTCTTCAGACAGTCACAAATTGTATAGGCCCATACCTAATTCACTGTTCAAGAGTCGTATGGCTTGGGGCTAGAAGGCCTCTAGGCCTTTTGGACCTAGACTTGGCGCCCTGGTACCACTTGCCATGGTAGCAGAGAGAACAGTCTATGACTAGTGTGGCTGGAATATTTTACAATTTTTAGTGACTTCCTCTGATACCGCCTGGTATGGAGGTCCTGGATGGCAGGAAGCTTGGCCCCCGTGATGTACTGGGCCGTACGCACTACCCTTTGTAGTGCCTTGCGGTCGGAAGCCAAGCAGTTGCCATACCAGGCAGTGATGCAATCAATCAGGATGCTCTCGATGGTGCAGCTGTAGAACTTTTTGAGGATCTGATTACCCATGCCAAATCCTTTCAGTCTCCTCTGGGGGAATAGGTTTTGACGTGCCCTTTTCACGACTGTCTTGGTGTGCTTGTATATGGACTTGGTCTTTTACCCAAATAGGGCTATCTTCTGTATACTGAAATGCTCTGAGACCAGGTTGGCCAAATCTAAAACTGACCAGTGTTGCTGTTTGAAAAGTCTGGTGGGATATTTGCTAAATAAATAAAAAACTGGTCCATTACACAGTTGTTCAACCGGCATTAAATGCAACTGTGTTGTCTGACTCTGTGAGTGCTTATGTCTTTCTGTTCTTTCTCCTCCTTCCTCTCCCAGGTGAAAGTGTTGCACAACCAGCTGATCCTCTTCCACAATGCCATCGCAGCATACTATGCAGGAAACCAGCAGCAGCTGGATCAGACGCTCAAGCAGTTCCACATCAAGTTGAAAATGCCCGGCGGGGATACACCATCTTGGCTGGAGGAGCACTAATCAACCGATCCACCCCTCCCAAAAAATCCAGTGGTTTGGTCTGGAGAGGCATGAGCAAATGCTCTCCCCTCCCTGTCTGCCTCTGTTCCTCCCACTTTTCTTCAGGATTGTAAAAGTTGTTACACTAAGCAACACTAAGACAAATAAATAATAAAAAAACAAAGAAATATTTATCAATCTCTTGGTTGATAAACTGTACGTTCTGTTTTCTACTATGCTCTTGTTCTTCCTGTACAAGGAAATCCATTGACCGTTCTAATCGTGAAGTGGCCATCTCTCTTTTTCTCTCGTTCTCTTCTTTTTTACATGGAACTGCTGCAGTTCTTTTTGAATCATGGGAAATTCACTTTTTGGGGTTGATTTGACAAATCTAGTGAGAAGCACAGAGATGCTAAATACATTTTGGAAAGTGTAAAAGGACTTTTTACTCCAGCTTATGAATGTTGTATCTCGACACTGTAGAGACGTTTTGGGACAAATGGCTGTCATCTTCTTGACTCTGCATCCAGTTGGTTAACTTATCTCCACTTTTTGTAAAACTCTGGCCACCTATTGATGGAGTAACACATGATAGGCATCATTAAATGTACATGATGCATCATAAGCTAGATGTGACACCTGTTATACTCAGTGTATGACTGTAGGAAATGGATTACCACCTTCTTGGAATTAAATACAGTAGATTGGATGGTTGGTTTTCACTGTTTGAGTCATTGCATTGTACTGTAATGAATAGCCATTTTATAACAAGCGTCAATGTCAAGTTTAAGGTGCTATTATGTTGCAATAATGATGTTCATTAGTGTTAACCATTTTGTGTTTGTCTTTGACTTTAATCATGGGTATATGATAGACAATATTAATTATTGAATTGAACATTTTGTAATTCCAGAGAAATTGAAGGACCAGCCTTACCACGTGAACTTGATGTGCCTTGTTTTATGTCTGTACAAATCTCTCGCTCTGTCTGATGTTTCAACTAAACACAGACCCCTCACACTGCCAGCTTCAGGACCACATAGCTGTAGATGGATAGATAAAGAATGGACCAAACATACCTACATCACATACACTCCATACCAACATAAACCACTCAATTATCCTATTTCACGATTACCTCGCCGTGTGAATAGAATCCTTTTTGCTGCATTTGAGAAGCGGGGTAAATATGAGTTAAATCTCTAATTAGCAGCTGTTATCTGCTTTAAAGCTAACCTATATGCTAAACGTGAGCGTAAATGTTTGCATTTTAGAATGAGCAACAAAAGTTCAGTCTTAGCATTGGACAATGACAATCTCTATGCTAGTTAATGGAACAAGAAGCATGTTGATTCCCTTGACTTTCCAATTGCAGTGATTTAAAAAAAAAAAAACGATATCTTCCTCTCAAATATATATATATATATATATATATATATATATATATATATATATATAATACTGCACATTTATGTGCATGAGACAAAAAACACTTGTAAGAACTGTGTATATGAGTTGAAAGTGGACCTGAAAAACATTTGTACATAGGAAAGACCAGCATCCTCTGCCTGAGCTTCTAACCATTTGAATAGTTATTTTCTGAATACTATGGTTATTTCCTTCGAAAGGACCACAGGTATTCTAGCCAGGTGTCTCGTCCCCGCGGGCAAAATATAGGATGTCATAATGACGTTATATTCTGGTTGAAATGTTAGCCAGATGACAACCAGGTGAATACATCTTTTTCATGGTGCCATATTTTGGTTATCTGGTAAAATGACATTAAACACCTTCCCTTTAGAACCTGACCATAATATTCACAAAATAATGTTATTGCAACCACTTTTGCCCACGGGTTCCTCTGTCTTCTATTTGCACCTACAGTACCATTCCTGCTGTACAACAGCATGTGTGCATTGTACATCAATCTGTTCAATGAATTGATGTAAGCATAGATAAATATATATTTGTAATTTCCTCTATTTTACCTTAGATATTTTATAGGGTATATGAATGAAGCGATGGGGCATTTTTCTCATGGTGATTAACAGATGTTGAGTTCAAAAACAGGTTTCTGAATGTTGTGTAAAGTCTTTTGGGGGAAAATAAAATGTTTTCTTTGTGAATGTCTCATTTGGTGTTTTGGTATGTTTCCAATAATTGAGTGAAGGTGTTTTTATATTTTCACAACTTCTTTGCATTTTTGCCTTTGTTATATGATTTGTGTGTACATTTGGGTGATTTAGCCTCATTTTGTGCTGCCACCAGGGCCTGCTATGCGAAGGCTTAGCTACAGTATATAAATAAAGATATTTTCTGGTGTCCCCTTTTTTTCTTTTTTTTTTAACCGAAAATGCACATTGATATGGCCTGTTTTCTATTGATAAAGAGATGAATTCATTATGGAAGCATATTTTATGACTAAAGCACATCCTAAAACTGAGTGGAATATATATATATATATATATATATATATATATATATATACAGTGCCTTGCGAAAGTATTCAGCCCCCTTGAACTTTGCGACCTTTTGCCACATTTCATGCTTCAAACACAAAGATATAAAACTGTATTTTTTTGTGAAGAATCAACAACAAGTGGGACACAATCATGAAGTGGAACGACATTTATTGGATATTTCAAACTTTTTTAACAAATCAAAAACTGAAAAATTGGGCGTGCAAAATTATTCAGCCCCCTTAAGTTAATACTTTGTAGCGCCACCTTTTGCTGCGATTACAGCTGTAAGTCGCTTGGGGTATGTCTCTATCAGTTTTGCACATCGAGAGACTGACATTTTTTCCCATTCCTCCTTGCAAAACAGCTCGAGCTCAGTGAGGTTGGATGGAGAGCATTTGTGAACAGCAGTTTTCAGTTCTTTCCACAGATTCTCGATTGGATTCAGGTCTGGACTATGACTTGGCCATTCTAACACCTGGATATGTTTATTTTTGAAACATTCCATTGTAGATTTTGCTTTATGTTTTGGATCATTGTCTTGTTGGAAGACAAATCTCCGTCCCAGTCTCAGGTCTTTTGCAGACTCCATCAGGTTTTCTTCCAGAATGGTCCTGTATTTGGCTCCATCCATCTTCCAATCAATTTTAACCATCTTCCCTGTCCCTGCTGAAGAAAAGCAGGCCCAAACCATGATGCTGCCACCACCATGTTTGACAGTGGGGATGGTGTGTTCAGCTGTGTTGCTTTTACGCCAAACATAACGTTTTGCAGTGTTGCCAAAAAGTTCAATTTTGGTTTCATCTGACCAGAGCACCTTCTTCCACATGTTTGGTGTGTCTCCCAGGTGGCTTGTGGCAAACTTTAAACGACACTTTTTATGGATATCTTTAAGAAATGGCTTTCTTCTAGCCACTCTTCCATAAAGGCCAGATTTGTGCAATATACGACTGATTGTTGTCCTATGGACAGAGTCTCCCACCTCAGCTGTAGATCTCTGCAGTTCATCCAGAGTGATCATGGGCCTCTTGGCTGCATCTCTGATCAGTCTTCTCCTTGTATGAGCTGAAAGTTTAGAGGGACGGCCAGGTCTTGGTAGATTTGCAGTGGTCTGATACTCCTTCCATTTCAATATTATCGCTTGCACAGTGCTCCTTGGGATGTTTAAAGCTTGGGAAATCTTTTTGTATCCAAATCCGGCTTTAAACTTCTTCACAACAGTATCGCGGACCTGCCTGGTGTGTTCCTTGTTCTTCATGATGCTCTCTGCGCTTTTAACGGACCTCTGAGACTATCACAGTGCAGGCGCATTTATACGGAGACTTGATTACACACAGATGGATTGTATTTATCATCATTAGTCATTTAGGTCAACATTGGATCATTCAGAGATCCTCACTGAACTTCTGGAGAGAGTTTGTTGCACTGAAAGTAAAGGGGCTGAATAATTTTGCACGCCCAATTTTTCAGGTTTTGATTTGTTAAAAAAGTTTGAAATATCCAATAAATGTCATTCCACTTCATGATTGTGTCCCGCTTGTTGTTGATTCTTCACAAAAAAATACAGTTTTATATCTTTATGTTTGAAGCCTGAAATGTGGCAAAAGGTCGCAAAGTTCAAGGGGGCCGAATACTTTTGCAAGGCACTGTATATTTTTAAGACAATTCTAGTGCATCATCCATCTCCTTTGATTTGAGGCTTTTCCAAGTATTTTATAGTCACCTACCTGCAACATCCAAAAGTCTTAAGCGTCACAGGATCTAGCTGATTAGTTAAGAACCAGAATGGATGTGAAGTTTAACGTCGGGTCTTCTCAAAGCCATAACAACATAAAAGCAAGTGCTTGTGGAACTGATTTGTCGGTGCTTAATAAATTGTTGTCGCTCCGAAATTTGTCAACAATTCAACTTTCCTCGCTCCTGGTCAGTTTTCAACGATTTCATTCCTCAGATTCTATTGTTTGTCATTTTTTCTGATTGTACCATTTCAGAACGTCAAAGCCTATCAGTTTTAACAGTCCATTTGTAGTCATCAGACATTAACAGTGTAAGTGGTCACTCACGGGATATATTATTCATAAGCATAGAATGTATGGTATATGTTATTTATGTTTGCCTGGATCACTGTTACTGTAATATAGAATGATCTGTTTTGTATACATGTTTGGCATGTAAAACACCTGCATAAAGTCATGTGTGCCTCAAAGTGTGGCACATAAAACATGTAAGTGTATCCTAGCTCATCCCAGGCCTAAACACACTAATAACAACAGTAACCATAAAATCTAGGCAGCATAAAACAAACCTTCACACCAACAAATCTGTCACCATAGTGAGGGTGACAAAGTGGCTGTATTGTAGTAGCAGTCCCCTTGAGCGAGTGGTGAATTCTGGAAGGGCTCTAAGTTGTTTATGTGCCCCACTCCTCCCACCACCCTTGGGAAGTAAAAGAAGCTTGTAGAAACCGATTGGATTAGCCATTTACACAACAGCCACCGTCCTCAGAGCATGCGCAGACCAGCTGGTGTGTTTACAGACATGTTCAATTGCTCCCTATCCCAGTCTGCTGTCAACACATGCTTCAAGATGGCCACCATTGTTCCTGTACCCAAGAAGGCAAAGACAACTGAACTAAATGACTATTGCCCCTGTAGCACTCATTTCTGTCATGTAGTCATGAAGGGAAGAGAGAGACTAGTCAAGGATTACCTTCCACCCTAGACCCACTTCAGTTTGCATACTGCCCCAACAGGCCCACAGACAATGTCATCGCCATCATGAATGGCTAATTTGCCCTATCCCATCTGGACAAGAGGAATACCTATGTAAGAGTGCTGTTCATTGACTTCAGCTCAGCATTCAACACCATAGTACCCTCCAAGCTCATCATTAAGCTTTCAACCCCGCCTTGTGCAATAGAGTCCTGGACGGGCCGCCCCCAGGTGGTCAAGGTAGGAAACAACATCTCCAATTCACTGATCCTCAACACTGGGGCCCACAAGAGTGCATGCTCAGCCCCCTCCTGTACTTACTGTTCACCCATGACTACGTGGCCATGCACGCCTCCACCTCAATCACCAAGTTTGCAGATGACACAACAGTAGTGGGCTTGATTATCAACAACGACGAGACAGCCTACAGGGAGGAGGTAAGGGCACTCGGAGTGTGGTGTCAGGAAAACAACCTCTCAATGAACGTCAACAAAACAAAGGAGATGATCGTGGAGTTCAGGTAGGGGAGCACCCCCCTATCCACATCGACGGGAGAGTAGTGGAGAAGGGGGCAAGTTTTAAGTTCCTCGGCATACACATCACGGTCAAACTGAAATGGTCCACCCACACAGACAGTGTGGTGAAGAAGGCGCAACAACACCTCTTCAACCTCAAGAGGCTGAAGAAATTTGGTTGTGACCTAAAACACTTTACATCACAGCCTGCTACGGCAACTGCACAGCCATCAACCGCAAGGCTCTCCAGAGGGTGGTGCGGTCTACACAACGCATCACCAGGGGAAAACTACCTGCCCTCCAGGACACCTACAGCACCCGATGTCACAGGAAGGCCAAAAATATCATCAAGGACAACAATCAGCCGAGCCACTACCTGTTCACCCCGCTACCATCCAGAAGGCGAGGTCAGTACAGGTGCATCAAAGCAGGGACCGAGAGACTGAAAAACAGCTTTTATCTCAAGCCCATCAGACTGTTAAACAGCCATCACTAACTCAGTGAGGCTGCTGCCTATATACAGACTCAAATCATTGGTTGCTTTAATAAATGGATCACTAGTCACTTTAAATAATGCCACTTTAATAATGTTTACAAATCTCACATTACTCATCTCATATGTATATACTGTATTTTATACCATCTATTGCATCTTGCCTATGCCGCTCGGCCCCCACTCATCCATATGTTTACATGTACATATTCCTATTCCTTCCCTTTACATTTGTGTGTATTAGGTAGTTGTTGTGGAACTTAGATTACTTGTTAGATATTACTGCACTGGCGGAACTAGAAGATCAAGCATTTCGCTACACTCGCATTAACATCTGCTAACCATGTGTATGTAACCAATAACATGTTATTTTATTTGATCATCAGCTAGCCTAGCCAGGCACATTAATGAATTAGCATAGAGTCCAGTACCGCATTGGCATGATGGCTAGGCTAATTATCCCCAAGTCTATATGGGGGACTTAAGTGAACGGTAGGCTCAAAATAGGATTTTGCATGAATGTAATCATGAGTCTGAGGTGGGCAGTCTGGAGAGGAACCTGAAGGTATAGGCCCTGAGAGAGATGCCTGCTTGTGCTTGAGAGGATGTGGCTGTCAATGTCATTTATGTACAGGCGGTTGACTGAGCATATGTTTTAGCACACACACACACACACACACTTCAGGTGCTTCTACACCTGCATTGCTTGCTGTTTGGGGTTTTAGACTGGGTTTCTGTACAGGACTTTGTGACATCAGCTGATGTAAGAAGGGCTTTATAAATACATGTGATTTGATTGACTTCAGGGAAAGTTTGTGTATGTGTTCACATGTTGTGCTGCTATAACACATGGGTCCAAGGCCCATGTAGCAAATGGCTCACTTAACAATTACACAGCACACTCACAGTATGTCTGCCTCCCAGAGGGTGTCATAGAAATGGATTGATATTTGTCATTAAGACTAACCAGCAGCTGATGTGTATCTGGTGTTTTTGGTCACCTTTGATTTGTTTTATTTATCCGTTATTTTACCAGGTAAATTGACTGAGAACACGTTCTCATTTACAGCAACGACCTGGGGAATAGTTACAGGGGAGAGGAGGGGGATGAATGAGCCAATTGTAAACTGGAGATTCTTAGGTGACCGTGATGGATGGAGGGCCAGATTGGGAATTTAGCCATGTTATGTTTGCTAAGTCTAGATTTAAAAAAACTGAGCACTGAGTAAAGGTGAAATGGTGTCACTATGACATGTATAAGCCTACTGCATAACAGTTTAGTTTCATTGTTATTATATTACATTTATGGCCGGTTTCCCAGATACAGTGGGGCAAAAAAGTATTTAGTCAGCCACCAATTGTGCAAGTTCTCCCACTTAAAAAGATGAGAGAGGCCTATAATTTTCATCATAGGTACACACAACTATGACAGACAAAATGAGGAGAAAAAAATCGAGAAAATCACATTGTAGGAATTTTTATGAATTTATTTGCAAATTATGGTGGAAAATAAGTACTTGGTCACCTACAAACAAGCAAGATTTCTGGCTCTCACAGACCTGTAACTTCTTCTTTAAGAGGCTCCTCTGTCCTCCACTCGTTACCTGTATTAATGGCACCTGTTTGAACTTGTTATCAGTATAAAAGACACCTGTCCACAACCTCAAACAGTCACACTCCAAACTCCACTATGGCCAAGACCAAAGAGCTGTCAAAGGACACCAGAAACTAAATGCACTTTCAATGGGGATTCTCCACTGAGCAAGGTTTCTAGTCCAAGACTGGGCTTAATCAGTGTATGGGAAACCGGCCCTTAGTTTCATGCTGTGACACCCCTGACATAGCACGGCTGGAAAGCAACCTCCCGATGTCAGTACAGTCATCATAATGCAAACTGCTACTACATCTGTCAAGACAATTGGAATTATCATGACAGATGTAGTTGCAGTTGGCATTATGATGACTGTATTGTAGTAGCAGTTTGCATTATGATGACTGTATTGTAATAGCAGTTTGCATCATGATGACTGTATTGTAATAGCAGTTTGCATTATGATGACTGTATTGTAATAGCAGTTTGCATTATGATGACTGTATTGTAATAGCAGTTTGCATTATGATGACTGTATTGTAGTAGCAGTTTGCGTTATGATGACAGTATTGTAATAGCAGTTTGCATTGTGATGACTGTATTATAGTAGCAGTTTGCATTATGATGACTGTATTGTAATAGCAGTTTGCATTATGATGACTGTATTGTAATAGCAGTTTGCATTATGATGACTGTATTGTAGTAGCAGTTGGCATTATGATAACTGTATTGTTGTAGCAGTTAGCATTATGATGACTGTATTGTAATAGCAGTTTGCATTATGATGACTGTATTGTAGTAGCAGTTTGCGTTATGATGACTGTATTGTAATAGCAGTTTGCATTATGATGACTGTATTGTAATAGCAGTTTGCATTATGATGACTGTATTGTAATAGCAGTTTGCGTTATGATGACTGTATTGTAGTAGCAGTTTGCGTTATGATGACTGTATTGTAATAGCAGTTTGCATTATGATGACTGTATTGTAATAGCAGTTTGCTTGATGATGACTGTATTGTAGTAGCAGTTTGCATTATGATGACTGTATTGTAGTTGCAGTTGGCATTATGATGACTGTATTGTAGTAGCAGTTTGCATTTTGATGACTGTATTGTAGTAACAGTTTGCATTACGATGACTGTATTGTAATAGCAGTTTGCATTATGATGACTGTATTGTAGTAGCAGTTTGCATTATGATAACTGTATTGTAGTAGCAGTTTGGTTTATGATGACTGTATTGTAATAGCAGTTTGCATTATGATGACTGTATTGTAGTAGCGGTTTGCATCATGTGGACTGTATTGTAGTAGCAGTTTGCATTATGATGACTGTATTGTAGTAGCGGTTTGCATTATGATGACTGTATTGTAGTAGCGGTTTGCATTATGATGACTGTATTGTAGTAGCAGTTTGCATTATGATGACTGTATTGTAGTAGCAGTTTGCATTATGATGACTGTATTGTAGTAGCGGTTTGCATCATGTGGACTGTATTGTAGTAGCAGTTTGCATTATGATGACTGTATTGTAGTAGCAGTTTGCATTACGATGACTGTATTGTAGTAGTAGTTTGCATGATGATGACTGTATTGTAGTAGCAGTTTGCATTATGATGACTGTATTGTTGTAGCAGTTTGCGTTATGATGACTGTATTGTAATAGCAGTTTGCATGATGATGACTGTATTGTAGTTGCAGTTGGCATTATGATGACTGTATTGTAGTAGCAGTTTGCATTATGATGACTGTATTGTAATAGCAGTTTGCTTGATGATGACTGTATTGTTGTAGCAGTTTGCATTATGATGACTGTGTTGTAATAGCAGTTTGCTTGATGATGACTGTATTGTAGTAGCAGTTTGCATTATGATGACTGTATTGTAGTTGCAGTTGGCATTATGATGACTGTATTGTAGTAGCACTTTGCATTATGATGACTGTATTGTAATAGCAGTTTGCTTGATGATGACTGTATTGTAGTAGCAGTTTGCATTATGATGACTGTATTGTAGTTTCAGTTGGCATTATGATGACTGTATTGTAGCAGCAGTTTGCATTTTGATGACTGTATTGTAGTAACAGTTTGCATTAGGATGACTGTATTGTAGTAGCAGTTGGCATTATGATGACTGTATTGTAATAGCAGTTTGCATTATGATGACTGTATTGTAATAGCAGTTTGCATTATGATGACTGTATTGTAATAGCAGTTTGCATTATGATGACTATATTGTAATAGCAGTTTGCGTGATGATGACTGTATTGTAGTAGCAGTTTGCGTGATGATGACTGTATTGTAATAGCAGTTTGCATTGTGATGACTGTATTGTAGTAGCAGTTGGCATTATGATAACTGTATTGTAGTAGCAGTTTGCATTATGATGACTGTATTGTAGTAACAGTTTGCATTACGATGACTGTATTGTAGTAGCAGTTTGCATTATGATGACTGTATTGTAGTAGCAGTTTGCATTACGATGACTGTATTGTAGTAGCAGTTTGCATTATGATGACTGTATTGTAGTAGCAGTTTGCATTATGATGACTGTATTGTAATAGTAGTTTGCATTATGATGACTGTATTGTAATAGCAGTTTGCATTATGATGACTGTATTGTAGTAGCAGTTCGCATTATGATGACTGTATTGTAGTAGCAGTTTGCATTACGATGACTGTATTGTAGTAGCAGTTTGCATTATGATGACTGTATTGTAGTAGCAGTTTGCTTTATGATGACTGTATTGTAGTAGTAGTTTGCATGATGATGACTGTATTGTAGTAGCAGTTTGCATTATGATGACTGTATTGTAGTAGCAGTTTGCGTTATGATGACTGTATTGTAATAGCAGTTTGCATTATGATGACTGTATTGTAGTAGCAGTTTGCATTATGATGACTGTATTGTAGTAGCGGTTTGCATTATGTGGACTGTAATGTAATAGCAGTTTGCATTATGATGACTGTATTGTAGTAGCAGTTTGCATTACGATGACTGTATTGTAGTAGTAGTTTGCATGATGATGACTGTATTGTAGTAGCAGTTTGCATTATGATGACTGTATTGTTGTAGCAGTTTGCATTATGATGACTGTATTGTAATAGTAGTTTGCATTATGATGACTGTATTGTAGTAGCAGTTTGCATTACGATGACTGTATTGTAGTAGCAGTTTGCATTATGATGACTGTATTGTAGTAGCAGTTTGCATTATGATGGCTGTATTGTAATAGCAGTTTGCATTATGAAGACTGTATTGTAGTAGCAGTTTGAATTATGATGACTGTATTGTAGTAGCAGTTTGGTTTATGATGACTGTATTGTAGTAGCAGTTTGCATTATGATGACTGTATTGTAGTAGCGGTTTGCATTATGTGGACTGTATTGTAGTAGCAGTTTGCATTATGATGACTGTATTGCAGTAGCAGTTTGCATTACGATGACTGTATTGTAGTAGTAGTTTGCATTATGATGACTGTATTGTAGTAGCAGTTTGCATTACGATGACTGTATTGTAGTAGTAGTTTGCATGATGATGACTGTATTGTAGTAGCAGTTTGCATTATGATGACTGTATTGTAGTAGCAGTTTGCATTATGATGACTGTATTGTAGTAGCAGTTTGCATTATGATGACTGTATTGTAATAGCAGTTTGCATTATGACGACTGTATTGTAATAGCAGTTTGCTTGATGATGACTGTATTGTAGTAGCAGTTTGCATTATGATGACTGTATTGTAGTTGCAGTTGGCATTATGATGACTGTATTGTAGTAGCAGTTTGCATTTTGATGACTGTATTGTAGTAACAGTTTGCATTACGATGACTGTATTGTAATAGCAGTTTGCATTATGATGACTGTATTGTAGTAGCAGTTTGCATTATGATAACTGTATTGTAGTAGCAGTTTGGTTTATGATGACTGTATTGTAATAGCAGTTTGCATTATGATGACTGTATTGTAGTAGCGGTTTGCATCATGTGGACTGTATTGTAGTAGCAGTTTGCATTATGATGACTGTATTGTAGTAGCGGTTTGCATTATGATGACTGTATTGTAGTAGCGGTTTGCATTATGATGACTGTATTGTAGTAGCAGTTTGCATTATGATGACTGTATTGTAGTAGCAGTTTGCATTATGATGACTGTATTGTAGTAGCGGTTTGCATCATGTGGACTGTATTGTAGTAGCAGTTTGCATTATGATGACTGTATTGTAGTAGCAGTTTGCATTACGATGACTGTATTGTAGTAGTAGTTTGCATGATGATGACTGTATTGTAGTAGCAGTTTGCATTATGATGACTGTATTGTTGTAGCAGTTTGCGTTATGATGACTGTATTGTAATAGCAGTTTGCATGATGATGACTGTATTGTAGTTGCAGTTGGCATTATGATGACTGTATTGTAGTAGCAGTTTGCATTATGATGACTGTATTGTAATAGCAGTTTGCTTGATGATGACTGTATTGTTGTAGCAGTTTGCATTATGATGACTGTGTTGTAATAGCAGTTTGCTTGATGATGACTGTATTGTAGTAGCAGTTTGCATTATGATGACTGTATTGTAGTTGCAGTTGGCATTATGATGACTGTATTGTAGTAGCACTTTGCATTATGATGACTGTATTGTAATAGCAGTTTGCTTGATGATGACTGTATTGTAGTAGCAGTTTGCATTATGATGACTGTATTGTAGTTTCAGTTGGCATTATGATGACTGTATTGTAGCAGCAGTTTGCATTTTGATGACTGTATTGTAGTAACAGTTTGCATTAGGATGACTGTATTGTAGTAGCAGTTGGCATTATGATGACTGTATTGTAATAGCAGTTTGCATTATGATGACTGTATTGTAATAGCAGTTTGCATTATGATGACTGTATTGTAATAGCAGTTTGCATTATGATGACTATATTGTAATAGCAGTTTGCGTGATGATGACTGTATTGTAGTAGCAGTTTGCGTGATGATGACTGTATTGTAATAGCAGTTTGCATTGTGATGACTGTATTGTAGTAGCAGTTGGCATTATGATAACTGTATTGTAGTAGCAGTTTGCATTATGATGACTGTATTGTAGTAACAGTTTGCATTACGATGACTGTATTGTAGTAGCAGTTTGCATTATGATGACTGTATTGTAGTAGCAGTTTGCATTACGATGACTGTATTGTAGTAGCAGTTTGCATTATGATGACTGTATTGTAGTAGCAGTTTGCATTATGATGACTGTATTGTAATAGTAGTTTGCATTATGATGACTGTATTGTAATAGCAGTTTGCATTATGATGACTGTATTGTAGTAGCAGTTCGCATTATGATGACTGTATTGTAGTAGCAGTTTGCATTACGATGACTGTATTGTAGTAGCAGTTTGCATTATGATGACTGTATTGTAGTAGCAGTTTGCTTTATGATGACTGTATTGTAGTAGTAGTTTGCATGATGATGACTGTATTGTAGTAGCAGTTTGCATTATGATGACTGTATTGTAGTAGCAGTTTGCGTTATGATGACTGTATTGTAATAGCAGTTTGCATTATGATGACTGTATTGTAGTAGCAGTTTGCATTATGATGACTGTATTGTAGTAGCGGTTTGCATTATGTGGACTGTAATGTAATAGCAGTTTGCATTATGATGACTGTATTGTAGTAGCAGTTTGCATTACGATGACTGTATTGTAGTAGTAGTTTGCATGATGATGACTGTATTGTAGTAGCAGTTTGCATTATGATGACTGTATTGTTGTAGCAGTTTGCATTATGATGACTGTATTGTAATAGTAGTTTGCATTATGATGACTGTATTGTAGTAGCAGTTTGCATTACGATGACTGTATTGTAGTAGCAGTTTGCATTATGATGACTGTATTGTAGTAGCAGTTTGCATTATGATGGCTGTATTGTAATAGCAGTTTGCATTATGAAGACTGTATTGTAGTAGCAGTTTGAATTATGATGACTGTATTGTAGTAGCAGTTTGGTTTATGATGACTGTATTGTAGTAGCAGTTTGCATTATGATGACTGTATTGTAGTAGCGGTTTGCATTATGTGGACTGTATTGTAGTAGCAGTTTGCATTATGATGACTGTATTGCAGTAGCAGTTTGCATTACGATGACTGTATTGTAGTAGTAGTTTGCATTATGATGACTGTATTGTAGTAGCAGTTTGCATTACGATGACTGTATTGTAGTAGTAGTTTGCATGATGATGACTGTATTGTAGTAGCAGTTTGCATTATGATGACTGTATTGTAGTAGCAGTTTGCATTATGATGACTGTATTGTAGTAGCGGTTTGCATTATGTGGACTGTATTGTAATAGCAGTTTGCATTATGATGACTGTATTGTAGTAGCCGTTTGCATTACGATGACTGTATTGTAATAGCAGTTTGCTTGATGATGACTGTATTGTAGTAGCAGTTTGCATTATGATGACTGTATTGTAATAGCAGTTTGCTTGATGATGACTGTATTGTAGTAGCAGTTTGCATTATGATGACTGTATTGTAGTTGCAGTTGGCATTATGATGACTGTATTGTAGTAGCAGTTTGCATTATGATGACTGTATTGTAATAGCAGTTTGCTTGATGATGACTGTATTGTAGTAGCAGTTTGCATTATGATGACTGTATTGTAATAGCAGTTTGCTTGATGATGACTGTATTGTAGTAGCAGTTTGCATTATGATGACTGTATTGTAGTAGCCGTTTGCATTACGATGACTGTATTGTAATAGCAGTTTGCTTGATGATGACTGTATTGTAGTAGCAGTTTGCGTTATGATGACTGTATTGTAATAGCAGTTTGCATTGTGATGACTGTATTGTAGTAGCAGTTGGCATTATGATAACTGTATTGTAGTAGCAGTTTGCATTTTGATGACTGTATTGTAATAGCAGTTTGCATTATGATGACTGTATTGTAATAGCAGTTTGCATTACGATGACTGTATTGTAGTAGCAGTTTGCATTTTGATGACTGTATTGTAATAGCAGTTTGCATTATGATGACTGTATTGTAGTAGCAGTTTGCATTATGATAGCTGTAGTGACTTAGCACACTGCCCACCAATGAGAAGTCTTATGTGACACCATGTGCCTGTCATAGTGACAATGTCAAATAGAATTGAACCACAAAAAAAAACATTAATCAGTGAGGTTTTCGATTACTTTTGTACCAAGTATAGTGTAGATCCCTGTGTATACTTGTTGCAAATCACATCTTCAACACGTGTGCCCAATTTCTAAGGGTAATTGAATTAAGAAATCCGCAACAGGTACACTTTTCATCACCTAATGCCTGTATCAATGTCATCCAGTTCTGTCACAGGACAATTCATATTTATGCTCCGCTTTGCATAATTGGTCCAAATCTCTAGTTTAGTAAAATTATTATATGCTCAACCTCAAACTAGTTGAGCCGCCACCTCAGCAAGAGACATTTAGCTCGAGGAAAGAAGGAGAAGAGAGTGAAAGTATTTCATTGGGTCCTTGCATGGAAGGACTGTGGACTAATTAATGTGTTTATTAATTAATCCCCTTGACTGTAGGTTTTAATTTATTCATCAACCTCTGTCTAGGCTATGAGATTTTGATAATTGTCTGTCCCTGCGGAAAAAAAATGTAATAGCCATATGATTTCAAATATGGCAGACATGAAGATTTGAGCCAGTTTGCTACAGCAGGAAAATAATCCTGCAGCAACAGGACATGTGAATTATTATGTGGATTATAATTCATGGACATTTTGGTAAGTGTTGATACATTTTTAATTAGGGAAAATCAAATCACATTTTAGCTCCTTATCCTGTAGTAGCAGTTCATTTGATCTAAAATGGTTACAGTCTAAGCAGACAGTTTACTATCACATCATTAATTCAGCATTTAGGGCTTTAAAACAAAGGGCTGGTCAGTGCCGTTAGATATGGGATCTGTAGCGTTGCATGGCATTCATCTTAAAGTAGCAAATAAGTGTAAATGTTTGCAGCAAAGGCTGTGGCACTTTAATAATACATATAAGGCTGGTTTCCCTGACACAGATGAAGTCCTGGACTATTAAACTCTCTCAAAGCTCTCTCAAGTCCTGGACTATTAAACTCTCTCAAAGCTCTCTCAAGTCCTGGACTATTAAACTCTCTCAAAGCTCTCTCAAGTCCTGGACTATTAAACTCTCTCAAAGCTCTCTCAAGTCCTGGACTATTAAACTCTCTCAAAGCTCTCTCAAGTCCTGGACTATTAAACTCTCTCAAAGCTCTCTCAAGTCCTGGACTATTAAACTCTCTCAAAGCTCTCTCAAGTCCTGGACTATTAAACTCTCTCAAAGCTCTCTCAAGTCCTGGACTATTAAACTCTCTCAAAGCTCTCTCAAGTCCTGGACTATTAAACTCTCTCAAAGCTCTCTCAAGTCCTGGACTATTAAACTCTCTCAAAGCTCTCTCAAGTCCTGGACTATTAAACTCTCTCAAAGCTCTCTCAAGTCCTGGACTATTAAACTCTCTCAAAGCTCTCTCAAGTCCTGGACTATTAAACTCTCTCAAAGCTCTCTCAAGTCCTGGACTAGGCTTCATTTGTGTCTGGGAAACCGGTCCATACAGTATAACAACCTATTACCTACCTTCCTATCAGTTTGAATCTCTTTTCTTCACACACGCACGCACACACGCACACACACACACACACACACATGCACCCACACACACACACACACACACCCACACACACACACACACACACACACACACACACACACACACACACACACACACACACACACACACACACACACACACACACACACACACACACACACATACACACACACACACACACTCTCTCTCTCTCTCTCTCTCTCTCTCTCTCTCTCTCTCTCTCTCTCTCTTATAATTGGATGTAAGAAGTATGGTGTAGCCTACCTTTTGCCTGTGAATTTAAAATTGGGGGTCCAGCCTTCAAGGTGGGTTACATTTAGGGACCAAACAGAGGTCCGGTGACAGCCCATTGTTATTGAGAAGAATAAAAACAGGACATACAGTACAGGAGATAGGGTTAATCTTCGGGTCAACAGTGGGGGGATCTACTGGGAATTTCCAGGTGAACAAAAAGGAGAGCTGTCAAATCAATCAGAATCATCTCGGTTTAATTTCAAGTTGCAACGAGGAGACACCCCCAGCACAGAAGCAGAGAACATGTCTAACTTGACCTTAGCAGAGAAGGCTCTTCTATCCTAATTACACAGCACCAAATGTTCTGTAAACAACAGCCTGGGAGGCTTGTAGGAAGTCAAAACAACTTTGTCAGCTGCTGCAGAATCACACAGTGTTTCACATAATACAACAACAATCAGTATCCTTGGTCCTTGGAACTCCAGTCTGGCGTCAATCACTATCAACAGATACAGTTTAATCCATAACATACAGTCCATCAACCTACGTGTAGTATAGAAAGGGAACACATCTAAATAAATATTCATGTTAAATATTCCCCATTACAAGGGGTCAAGGTCAGAACTGAACTATTAATAGTTATATAAATGTTGTACTCCTGACCTTAAATGCTACCAAGCATCTGTCACCTTTCTGTATTATTCTCATTTTACTCACCATCATCTTTCTCTTCAGGTCCTCTCTCTTCCTATCTCTATCCCATGCACTCCCTTCATCTTCGTGGCCTCCACCAAAATAGTCACCTTCAAAGACATCAGTAGCTAGCCTATAATATGTTTGCCCTACAGGTGGTGATTTTCTACTTCTTCAAGAAATGCTGACTAATACTATTGCAGAGGCCTATTTGCGAACTGCATATACGTAGTTTGCAAAACGAAAGCGTATAGCTAACAAACGTGGTGTCAAAACGTTGACATTCATTATAAGACATAAATAACCGCAACAAGGCCCGTTGAGGCGCGCGACACCAGCGCAAGATATGGGTGGACACACCGCGTTCACCTGAGCCAATCACGTTTGAGATTGTGCACGCGTTCGCTTTGCTGCTTGGCGGCTGCTGCTGCTGCTGTCTCCGCTGCCGCCCTTCAATCGATTCTCGTCCCTCAAAGCAGCCGCAACGAACAGAGGACACCGTCGCTGCTCTAACAACCAAAATAAAAACAACATACACCTTTTCTTTCTCTGAAAAGTACACCTGCTAACTAAAACATTATCCATGCGGATTACCTAGTATGTATTTTACCATCCTAGCTCTCTCGGTAAGTGATTCATCAGTCTATTATTTGCTTATTTAGAGTCTGCAATTAAGTATAGTAGCTAACTCACTGCAACTGATGTGTGAAATGACATCATGCAAGTCAGTGCTTCTACACAGTTATTCTTATATGAAGTTTATTTGCTCTTTGTGTGGATGTCTATGCATAAGGTTGTTTTAACCTTCATGTATTTGCCAGCCTGAATTCCTTCCTTCGTTTTTAGGGTTGTTTTACAAGATGTTGTAGCCTACTATGGGAATGGAACAGTATAGACAATTACATCCAACATTGATTCCTAATTCTATTGATAGGACAATGTCACAGGATAGAGATATTGTAGCTTAGTATCTTTGATAACAATGCACATGTCATGTCATGTGTGAGCATACCATATTGTATGTTAATCTATTCTGGCTTTACAAATACGTTATGTATTTGTAGTCAGAAAATGTACAAGTGGTCACAGTTTTGCCAAATATCTATCTGTTAAAATAATCAATATGCTTGTATTTGGCTTTAACATTTTAACATGACAGAATTCATTCACATGTCTTTAATTTAATACAATTAACAGTGATTGTTAAATGTTTTATTTAACTAGGCAAGTCAGTTAAGAACAAACTCTTATTTACAATGATAGCCTAGGAACAGTGGGTTAACTGCCTTGTTCAATGGCTGAATGACAGATTTTTACCTTCAGCTCAGGGATTTGATCTAGCAACCTTTCGGTTACTGGCTCAACGCTCTAACCACTAGGCTACCTGCCACCCCAATTCTAATTGATTCAGCTTTGCCACCAATTGATAATGTAAGTTTGCCAATTGCCATCAATTGATTTTGTTGGCTTGCTTTGAATTTATTGCAAACTGTGTAAAGTCTACTAAACTGCATCTAAGATTGATGATATTGTTTTGTGTGAAAATAGTATTACCATACAAAAACAACTATTTCTTCCACCAAAACACCTGCTCCATCTCTCTGAAAACGCATTAATTCATTGCTGTATACATGTACAGTATGTTTGCATTTGGCAACAGTGTTGAATGTTGCAGTTCACCAATCGTCTCAAAACAAGAGTGAAAATTACAACTTCTTCAAAAGCAATTCCAATGTTATTGTGGATGTTCTCAAGTCAATTAGTAGCTCTGTGACCCCTCAACCCACGAGGCTACATGTAAGGCTTTGCAACTCTGCCTGCGTTGGTCTAATCCCAAAACCCTCGCTCTTCCTTGGCCTTTGTATGCAATTTCTCATGCTGAGATGAATGAGAGGCAATCCATTCAAGTAAGGGGAACATTGCCCAAGAAAAAAAAAGTTGCTCCCCTCCCCGGGTCTGGTCAAGGGGGTGGGTTGGTATCCCCCCCGTTACCGTGGATACCGGGACCAACGGGGGAAACTACATTTTGTGACGCCATCGGCCATCTTATGGAGGAGGCTTGATTGATTTGTGTGGGAGCAGTATAATACAAAAGGGTGGGAAGCTGGGGTGTACTTTAAGTTCTACAATTCTGTTTTCTTAAATCGTGTCTATAAAAGTGTTACAGCTTAGATTGTTGTAAAAGGTTGGGTTTACCCATGCTTATTGCACACACAAAAAACAACTTCATCTGATTTGAATTGGAATGGGATTCTGATTCTGATGTTATTCTGAAAGGAAGTCACTGAAACATTTTCACTTTGTGAGATTAGCTTTTCTCTCCCTTTCTTTTAATGGTGGAAATTGCATTTAA
The DNA here is from genome assembly GCF_013265735.2 of Oncorhynchus mykiss. Taxonomy (NCBI): domain Eukaryota; kingdom Metazoa; phylum Chordata; class Actinopteri; order Salmoniformes; family Salmonidae; genus Oncorhynchus; species Oncorhynchus mykiss. Next base: position 54,847,263 of record NC_048574.1, read on the forward strand.
CTGCTGCTGTGCCGCACTGTCATAGAAATAGAAAAGGTCAGAGCGCTGTAAAGTTCAGGAGTGGAAAATGCAATGTCTTCATCTACAACAATGACGGATTAGAAGCCACAATACGCATTGGAAAGAGAACAATGAGACTTTAAAAAGTCTATATAACTCACTATGACAATATACTTCCAACACAAACCTTATCAGGGTTGAGGTTTTAATCAAGTAAATCTTCAGGATTCGTATTACATATTTACTTTGTGAGGTAGATGAACGTTAATATGTTTTAACTGTTTAGTATTGGAAAACTACTTCATTATTAATGGGGTGCGTAGTATCATTAAGCGCTCTTGTAACTTCAAGCACACCTATGGGTCACCTATAAGGGTCTGGGGTATTTGTCTTGCTCTGAGCTAATGCCCTGGGCACCTTGTTGTTCGCCTCTCGAAGTAAACATCAGGTGTTTTCAGTTACTCCCTGCTTCCCCCTCCTATTATCTCTATGGTAACATCAACAGCATGCCTTCCTCATCTGCCTAGGGCCTAGGCCAATCACCGCATTCTGTGTCAGGGTTGAATATGTTGATCAAACTGAAGAAGCCATTTTGAAATGTCATTTAATTAAAATGTTATTTTGAATAAAGACAAATACAATGACACCGTTGACACATTGAATACACAACAGTCACACACTTTAACCCACACTAATTTCCTGTTCTTGTCCCTAGATGAGCATTAAAGTATACATTTCAAAGTAAAATCTGGTTGCACGGTACCATAAAAGGTGTTATTCTAGCCAAAATTCTAAATACCAATATTAGAGGCTCAGTTAGTAGAACTCAGTGTTCCATCATCTCCGGGCTAGACAGTCACCACCTGTTAACAATGGAACAAAGGGACGGATTCATACCTTTGTTTTGATGCTTATCTCAATTCACTGTGTTTCCCTGTTCTGTGTGTTCCCTTCTCTCATTCCCCTCTGTCAATGGATCTGACTTGTCTTTCCCAATGAGTATCCCCACTTTTCTTAACTCTAGATAGTCTTGGTGATTTAGAGACAGTTTATTTGTGATATGGTGTTTTTCAATTGTGCTCTCAGAATGGCTTTCAACACGCAGTAATTGGCCTTCACCTCTCTCGGGGCTCTCATTCTATACTGAACGAAAATATAAACGCAACATGTAAAGTGTTGGTCCCATGTTTCACAAGCTGAAATAAAAGATCCCAGAAATTGTCCTATGCACAAAAAGCTTGTTTTTCTAAAATGTTGTCTCCTTTGCCAAGATAATCCATCCACCTGACAGGTGTGGCATATCAAGAAGCGGATTAAACAGCATGGTTATTACACATGTGCACCTTGTGCTGGGGACAATAAAAGGCCACTCTTAAATGTGCAGGCATGCTAACTGCAGGAGTGTCCACCAGAGCTGTTTCTCTACCATAAGCCTTCTCCAAGGTCTTTAAAAATCATCTGAGATCGTCTGAAACTAGCCACCCGGACAGCTGATGAAACTGTGGGTTTGCACAACCAAATAATTTCTGCACAAACTGTCGTGCCATTCATCCAACACCATCACCTCATGTTTCAGCATGATAATGCACGGTCACATGTTGCAAGGATCTGTACACAATTCCTGGAAGCTGAAAATGTCCCAGTTCTTCCATGTTCTGCATACTCACCAGACATGTCAAGCGTTGAGCATGTTTGGGATGCTCTGGATCAACGTGTACAACCGCGTGTTCCAGTTCCCGCCAATATCCAGCAACTTCTTACAGCCATTGAAGAGGAGAGGGACAACATTCCACAGGCCACCATCAACAGCCTTATCAAATCTATGCGAAGGAGAAATGTCGTGCTGCATGAGGCAAATGGTGGTCACACTGACTGGTTTTCTGACCACGTCTGCACCTTTTTTTGGTATCTGTGACCAACAGATGCATATCTGTATTCCTAGTCATGTGAAATCCATAGATTAGGATCTAATTAATTAATTTAAACATATTTCCTTATATAAACTGTAACTCTGTAATACCTTAGAAATTGTTGCATGTTGCGTTTATATTTTTGTTCAGTGTAGTATGACAAAGTTGTTTGTATTGTTGGGGGACAATGTCATCTGGTTGATTTTATCTGCTATGTAGGACACTACTTTCCTGGGGACACGATATCTCCCACTGCAATTGTGAAACTGTGCCCTTTGGAGACTGTTTGGGGGATAAAGAAGGTTGTCCAAGGCCAGCAGCTCTCTGTTTTATTGCTGTAATACAAATCTTGAAGACTTGCAGTGTCATGTAAAGTGATACACATTATAATTGGTTACATTTCGACAAGGTTATTTTAACTGTCTGTCTGTCTGTCTGTCTATCTCCTTCTGGATTAAGTGGACTGAAATACAATGCCTTGCGAAAGTATTCGGCCCCCTTGAACTTTGCGACCTTTTGCCACATTTCAGGCTTCAAACATAAAGATATAAAACTGTATTTTTTTGTGAAGAATCAACAACAAGTGGGACACAATCATGAAGTGGAACGACATTTATTGGATATTTCAAACTTTTTTAACAAATCAAAACCTGAAAAATTGGGCGTGCAAAATTATTCAGCCCCCTTAAGTTAATACTTTGTAGCGCCACCTTTTGCTGTGATTACAGCTGTAAGTCGCTTGGGGTATGTCTCTATCAGTTTTGCACATCGAGAGACTGAAATTTTTTCCCATTCCTCCTTGCAAAACAGCTCGAGCTCAGTGAGGTTGGATGGAGAGCATTTGTGAACAGCAGTTTTCAGTTCTTTCCACAGATTCTCGACTGGATTCAGGTCTGGACTTTGACTTGGCCATTCTAACACCTGGATATGTTTATTGTTGAACCATTCCATTGTAGATTTTGCTTTATGTTTTGGCTCATTGTCTTGTTGGAAGACAAATCTCCGTCCCAGTCTCAGGTCTTTTGCAGACTCCATCAGGTTTTCTTCCAGAATGGTCCTGTATTTGGCTCCATCCATCTTCCCATCAATTTTAACCATCTTCCCTGTCCCTGCTGAAGAAAAGCAGGCCCAAACCATGATGCTGCCACCACCATGTTTGACAGTGGGGATGGTGTGTTCAATGTGATGAGCTGTGTTGCTTTTACGCCAAACATAACGTTTTGCATTGTTGCCAAAAAGTTAAATTTTGCTTTCATCTGACCAGAGCACCTTCTTTCACATGTTTGGTGTGTCTCCCAGGTGGCTTGTGGCAAACTTTAAACGACACTTTTTATGGATATCTTTAAGAAATGGCTTTCTTCTTGACACTCTTCCATAAAGGCCAGATTTGTGCAATATACGACTGATTGTTGTCCTATGGACAGATTCTCCCACCTCAGCTGTAGATCTCTGCAGTTCATCCAGAGTGATCATGGGCCTCTTGGCTGCATCTCTGATCAGTCTTCTCCTTGTATGGGCTGAAAGTTTAGAGGGACGGCCAGGTCTTGGTAGATTTGCAGTGGTCTGATACTCCTTCCATTTCAATATTATCGCTTGCACAGTGCTCCTTGGGATGTTTAAAGCTTGGGAAATCTTTTTGTATCCAAATCCGGCTTTAAACTTCTTCACAACAGTATCTCAGACCTGCCTGGTGTGTTCCTTGTTCTTCCTGATGCTCTCTGCGCTTTTAACGGACCTCTGAGACTATCACAGTGCAGGTGCATTTATACGGAGACTTGATTACACACAGGTGGATTGTATTTATCATCATTAGTCATTTAGGTCAACATTGGATCATTCAGAGATCCTCACTGAACTTCTGGAGAGAGTTTGCTGCACTGAAAGTAAAGGGGCTGAATAATTTTGCACGCCCAATTTTTCAGTTTTTGATATGTTAAAAAAGTTTGAAATATTCAATAAATGTCATTCCACTTCATGATTGTGTCCCACTTGTTGTTGATTCTTCACAAAAAAATACAGTTTTATATCTTTATGTTTGAAGCCTGAAATGTGGCAAAAGGTCGCAAAGTTCAAGGGGGCCGAATACTTTCGCAAGGCACTGTATGTGGCTTTCCTCCACCCCACATGAAAAAAGACTATAGTGTACGTTGGTATGAATACTATAGTATTCACTGTATTGTTTTTGCGGACTGTAGTATCATGACCTAGAATGACGCTGGAGGGAAAAGCAGCTGTTTTACGGGTTCCTGACCAATTATGCTATTTTGTGTATTTTTTTGCATTGATCGTAACTTTTTTGTTCATCATGTTTCTGCCATCATTCCCTATGACCAAAAAGAGCTTCTGGACATCAGAACAGCTATCACTAACCTTAATTTGGATGAGGACATATTGATTATTACGGAACAAGCCAAAATCAACAATACTCGGAGAAGGAGGAGGTGGCGCTATAGAGGCCGACGTGTGGGATACCTGATAAGACTACGTCAGAGAATGGATAAACCGCCTCTGCCCTCTGTTCTACTGGCAAACATGCAATCACTGGAGAATAAACTGGACGAGCTCCAATCAAGACTATTCTATCAACGTGATATGAAGACCTCTAATATCCTATGTTTCACAGAGTCGTGGCTGAACAAGGATATGGAAAATATAAATCTAACTGATTTTTCTATACATCGGTAGGACAGAACGGCAGCGATGGTGTGTCTCTCTGTTAACAACAACTGTTGCGCGATCTCTAATATTAAGGAAGTCTCAAGTTTGTTATCGCCTGTTATCATGATAATATATCATGATAAGCTGTGGACCATACTATTTACCAAGTCATCTATATTTTTCATAGCTGTCTATTTATTAGCACAAACCGATGTTGGCACTAAGACCGCACTCAACAAGCTGTATAGGGCCATAAGCAAACAAAAAAATGCTCACCTGTGATTTTAATGCAGGAAAACTGAAATCTGTTTTACCTCATTTCTACCCGTATGTAACCTGTGCAACTAGAGGCAAAACACTTTAGATCACCTTTGCTCCAAACACAAAGACGCATACAAAGCTCTCCCACGCCCTCCATTTGGCAAATCTGACCATAACGCTATCATCCTGATTCCCGCTTACAAGCAAAAACTCAAACAGGAAGAACCAGTGAATATGAACGTGTTCTGATGAAGCGGATGCTAAACTACAGGACTGTTTCGCTAGCACAGACTGGAATATGATCCGGATTCCTATGATGGATCGACGACGTCGTCCCCACAGTGACCTTACATACATATCCCAACCAGAAGACCTTTAAAACAGTTTAACATTCACAAGGCTGCAGGGCCAGACGGATTACCAGAACGTGTATTCAGAGCATGCGCTGACCAGCTGGCAAGTGTCTTCCCGGACATGTTCAACCTCTCCCTGACCCAGTCTGTAATACCTACATGTTGCAAGCAGACCACCTTAGTCTCTGTGCCGAATAATGCCAAGGTAACCTGTCTAAATGGCTATCGCCCCTTAGCACTTTGAAAGTATGGTCATGGCTCACATCAACACCATCAAGCCAGACACCCTGGACCCACTTCAATTCGCGCACCGTCCCAGATCCACAGATGACGCAATCTCTAGTGCACTCCACACTGCCCTTTCCCACCTGGACAAAAGGAACATTTACATCAGAATGCTGTTCATGGCCTCCCAAGTGACGCAGCAGTCTTAGGAACTGCATCGCATGGGTTGAGGCGTCACTACACACCCGGGTTTGATCCCAGGCTGTGTCACAACTGGCCGACTGGGAGTTTCATAGGGCGGTGCACAATTGGCAAAGCGTCATCCTGGTTAGGGGAGGGTTTGGCCGTGGGGGATTTACTTTACTTTACTTGGTTCATCGCGCTCTAGCGACTCCTTGTGGCGTGCCAGGCGCTTGCAGGCTGACCTAATCGTCAGTTGAACGGTGTTTCCTCCGACACATTGGTGCAGCTGGCTTCCGAGTTAATTAACCTCTCTTGGGTGGGGGGGCAGTATTTACCCATCTAGATGAAAAGCGTGTCCAAAGTAAAGTAGATTTGGATAGAAAACACTCTAAAGTTTCTAAAACTGTTAAAATTATGTCTGTGAGTATAACAGAACTAATATGGCAGGCGAAACCCCGAGGACAAACCATCCCAAAAAAACACATTTTCAGCCTACCACTGTTTTCAATGGCTGTCACTTTTATTATAAGGTGAAATCCTCACAAATTGCAGTTCCTAGGGCTTCCACTAGATGTCAACAGTCTTTAGAAAGAGTTTCATGCTGGTTGTTGGAAAAATGAGCCAGAAATTGTAGTTTTTCTATGTGGCTCCCATTTTGGCTGTAGTGTTTCCAAGCGCGTGGAAGAGAGCGCGTTCTTTGGTATTTTTCTCCAATAAAGACAAGAATGATTCTCCGTCTTACTTTTTATAGTTTATTTACGTATTAGGGTACCTACGGTTTGATTATAAACGTTGTTTGACTTGTTTGGAAAAGTTTATTCATTTTGTATGCATTTTGATGGAGGGAAACTGGGTGGATTATTGACTGAAGCGTGCCAGCTAAACTGAGTTTTTATGGATATAAAGAAGGACATTATCGAACAAAAGGACCATTTGTGATGTATCTGGGACCTTTTGGAGTTCCAACAGAAGAAAATCATCAAAGGTAAGTCATTTATTGTATCGCTATTTCTGACTTGCCTGGTTGAAATATGTTTTTCATGCTTTTGTATGCGGGGCGCTGTCCTCAGATAATCGCATGGTGTGCTTTCACCGTAAAGCCTTTTTAAAGTCGGCTGGATTAAAAAGAAGTTAAGCTTTTTATGTATTACACTTGTGATTTTATGAAAGTTAAATTTTTATAATTCTGTAGTTTGAATTTCGCGCTCTGCAGTTTCACCGGATGTTGGCCAGGTGGGACGCTACCGTCCCACCTGCCCATAAGAAGTTAACAGGTGCGGTTTAATGGGTCATGTTTCGGTATATAACTCCCTCTGCAACTGGATCCTGGACTTCTTGATGGGCCTTCCCCTTCATTAAGTTTGCAGACGACACCAGAGTGGTAGGCCTGATCACCAACGATGATGAGACAGCCTATAGGGAGGAGGTCAAAGACCTGGTAGTGTGGTGCCAGGACAACAACCTCTCCCTCAACGTGATCAAGACTAAGGAGATGATTATGGACTTCAGGAAACCAAGCATGCCTCCATTCTCATCGACGGGGCTGTAGTGGAGCAGGTTGAGAGCTTCAAGTTTCTTAGCGTCCACATCACATCTGACTGGTTGTATCACTGCCTGGTATGGCAACTACTTGGCCTCTGACCGCAAGGCATGACAGAGGGTTGTGCATACCAGTGACATGTTCAGAGTGTCACTGGTTCTTCCTGTTAGAGTTAATGATGGTATTGGAGTCGTGCCTGGCCGTGCCGTCACGAGTGAACAGGGAGTAGGACTGGAGGGGACTGAGCATGCACCCCGTGTTGAGGATCAGCGGATCAGCGTTGAGGATCAGCGTGGCGGATGTGTTGTTACATACCCTTACCACCTTGGGGCGGCCTGACAGGAAGTCCATGATCCAGTTGCAGATGGAGGTGTTTAGTACCAGGGTCCTTAGCTTAGTGATGAGCTTCGAGGGCACTATGGTGATGAACGCTGTGCTGTAGTCAATGAATAGCATTCTCACATATGTGTTCCTTTTGTCCAGGTGGGAAAGGGCAGTGTGGAGTGCAATAGAGATGCATCATCTGTGGATCTGTTGGGCGGTATGCAAATTGGAGTGGGCCTAGGGTTTCTGGGAGAATGGTGTTGATGTGAGCCATGACCAGCCTTTCAAAGCACTTCATGGCTACAGACGTGAGTGCTACGGGTCGGTAGTCATTTAGACAGGTTTTCTTAGTGCTCTTGGGTACAGGGACTATGGTGGTCTGCTTGAAACATGTTGGTATTACATAGGTGGAAAATTTCAGTGAAGACACTTGCCAGTTGGTCAGCGCATGCTCGGAGTACACGTCCTGGTAATCAGTCTGGCCGTTTGGCCTTGTGAATGTTGACCTGTTTAAATGTCTTACTCAATTCGGCTGCGGAGAGCGTGAACACACAGTCGTATTGAACAGCTGATGCTCTCATGCATGTTTCAGTGTTACTTGCCTGGAAGCGAGCATAAAAGTAATTTAGCTCGTCTGGTAGGCTCGTGTCACTGGGTAGCTCTCGGCTGTGCTTCCCTTTGTAGTCTGTAATAGTTTGCAAGCCCTGCCACATCCTACTAGCATTGGAGCCGGTGTAGTATGATTCAATCTTAGTCCTGTACTGACACTTTGCCTGTTTGACGGGCTCGTCAGAGGGCATAGTGGGATTTCTTATAAGCTTCCGGGTTAGAGTACCACTCCTTGAAAAGGCAGCTCTACCCTTTAGCTCAGTGCGGATGTTGCCTGTAATCCATGGTTTCTGGTTGGGGTATGTACATGCAGTCACTGTGGGGACGACGTCATCGATGCACTTATTGAAGAAGCTAGTGACTGATGTGGTGTACTCCCCCCCCCCCCCCACACACACACACACACACACACTCAAACACACACACACACACACACACACACACACACACACACACACACACACCGACACACTACATACGCTCACACACACAAAACATCATATTGACTCCACACTCACACATAGACACACTTTCACAGTCTTCACATATGCTGATGCTACATAAAAATGGAGGATTTATCTTTCAGGAGGTAGGCAGGAACGAGATCTGAACGGATAGTTCAGAGCTTCTGCTCTTTTCTATAACCTGTAGGGTCTATACTTGGCATGTAGGTTTTCAGTTATGGGTGACACCAATTGTGATATGGGTCCGGAGAATGTGAAATAAATAAATGCTGTAGTGTTTTTGCGGACATTACTGTAGTATTTACTACAGTGTCTTTTTTGCAGATAATACAGCAGTATTTACTATAGTATACTACAGCATTCTATAGTAAGTACTACACATGATCAAGGGATAGTACAGCATGTAGTATAGTATACTACAGTTACTATAGAATTCTATGTGGGACTTGAGAGCTATTTAGTAGTTACATTAGACTAGATCTTATGACTACAGTGCCTTCAGAAAGTATTCATACCCCTTGACTTATTACACATTTTGTTGTATTACAGCCTGAATTCAACATTGATTAAATATATGTTTTTTCTCACCCATTTACACACAATACCACATAATAGATATTTAGCAAATTGATTGAAAATGAAATACTGAAATATCTAATTTACAAAAGTATTCACACCCCTGAGTCAATAATTTGTAGAAGCACCTTTGGCAGCGATTACAGTCTTTCTTGGTAAGACTCTAAGAGCTTTCCACACCTAGATTGTGAAACATTTGCCCGTTATTCCTTTCAAAATGCTTCAACCTCTGTCAAATAGTTTTTTGATCATTGCTAGACTGTCACAGGTGTCGTTGGAAGTAGACCAAAGTACAGCGTGGTGAGCGTACATTTTATTTTATTTTAAGATGTCGCCAACAAAACAACAAACGAAAGAAATAACCGTGAATCTTACAGGGATAAGTGCCACAAACAAAGTTACAAAGTTACTACCCACACTGAAAGAAGGAAAAAAGGGCTACCAACATATGATTCCCAATCAGAGACAACGATAGACAGCTGTCCCTGATTGAGAACCATACCCTGCCAAAACATAGAAATACAAATCATAGAAATAAAGGACATAGAATGCCCACCCAAATCACACCCTGACCAAACCAAAAAGAGGTCTAAGGTCAGGGCGTGACATAGACAACCATTTTCAGGTCTTCCATATATTTTCACGTAGATTTAAGTCAAAACGGTAACTCTGCCACTCAGGAACATTCACCGTCTTCTTGGTAAACAACTCCAATGTAGATTTGGTCTTATGTTTTAGGTTATTGTCTTGCTGAAAGTTGAATTCATCTCCCAGTGTCGGGTGGAAAGCAGACTAAACCAAGTTTTCCTCTAGGTTTTTGCTTGTGGTTAGCTCCATTCCATTTATTTTTTATCCTGAAGAACTCACCAGTCCTTAATGATTACAAGCATACCCATAACATGATGCAGCCACCACTATCCTTGAAAATATGGAGAGTGGCACTCAGTGATGTGTTGTATTAGACTTGCCCCAAACATAACACTTTGTATTCAGGACAAAAAGTGAATTGCTTTGCAACATTTTTTTGCAGTACTACTTTAGTGCCTTGTTGCAAACAGGATGCATGTTTTGGAATATTTGTATTCTGTACAGGCTTTCTTTTTTTCACTCTGTCATTTAGGTTAGTATTGTAGAGTAACTAAAATGTTATTGATCCATCCTCAGTTTTCTCCTATCACAGCCATTAAACTCTATAACTGTTTAAAAGTCACCATTGGCCTCATGGTGAAATTCCATTAGTGATTTCCTTCCTCTATGGCAACTGAGTTAGGAAGGACGCCTGCATCTTTGTAGTGACTAGGTGTATTGATACACCGTCCAAAGTGTAATTAAGAACTTTACCACACGCAAAAGAATATTCAATATCTGCTTTTTTTTTTACACATCGACCAATAGGTCCCCTTCTTTGGAGGCATTGGAAAACCTCCCTGGTCTTTGTGCTTGAATCTATGTTTGAAATTCCCTGCTCGACTGAGAGACCTTAAAGATAATTATATGTGTGGGGTACAGAGATGAGGTAGTTATTAAAAAAACATGTTAAACACTATTATTGCACACAGAGTAAGTCCATGCAACTTATTATATGACTTGTTAAGCAAATATTTACGCCTGAAATGATTTAGGTTTGTCTTAACAAATACTTATTGACTCAAGACATTTCATATTTTCATATTTTCGAAATTCATGATGCGTCTTTGGCATTATGGGTTATTGTGTGTCGGCCAGTGACAAAAAAATCTAAATGTAATACATTTGAAATTCAGGCTGTAACACAACAAAATGTGGAAAAGGTTGAGGGGTGTGAATACTTTCTGAATGTATTGAATGTCCCAAATGGCACCCTATTCCCTATATAGGTCCCTTTATAATTCCCTATAGCCCTTTTGGGCCCTGATTAAAAGTAAGGAATAGAATGCCATTTGGGATGCAGTTTATACGTTTTAGCTTCTATATAGATGTCTGCGGTACATTAGGCCTTTTGAATGCTAAATGACAGAGCAAAACTTCCAGACTTGAATCTCTCCATTCTGAAACCCTTTGTCTCAGACTCCCAGGCTGTGATTAAGGGATTGATCCTAAGCTCTGGGATTTGTTATGTGCTGCCGTGTTGGAAGTCTGTAGCACGAAAATGCTGGAAGAGAAATGAGATTGCAGGTGTTTGTGCTGCTATTGGGGCTATGGGCTAGAGGACGTTGGTACAGTACTGCAGGTTCCATAGAGAGAGATGTGATTCAACTATTCACACTGAAATCTGGAGTTCTATTTCATTGGCAATGCCTTGTGTCTTTCTATCAACATTTCCATGACAGCATTTATGTAGGCTGTCCATGTGTATGATTTGTGAACGAGTTAGGCAATCAATCCTTCCTCGGGTACAATTACAGTATTTTCTAGGGACCCTCAATAAATGATCCTATTTCATTAATAACTTCTTCATACTGGCAGGTTGTCCCCTCTATAGGAAAGTACATGAATGACCAAGTTGTATAAAGGAGAACTCAGATTCTGTCTGCCTCAGGATCATTTGCAAGATACAGTATGTTTTTGAGCTCCATAGTTAATAGATTTTCTGGGTTTTATATAAGTTTTGATAGACGTAACATGATGAGAAGACACTAATGACACTTTCATGAAGTGGATTTAAAAGTGACACTGTTACTGATTGTGAGATCAGTTATTGTATTATATGCACTATAGCAGTAGTACTCAAGACTGGACTCAGTCACAAATCCGGTCTTGAGATTGCTTTTTTATATTTTTGTTCTTGGACTTGGATAACGTTGTACTCGGTCTTCACTCGGTCTCGGAGCAAAAACACAAATGACTTGATATTACTGTTGAGCCCCAGACCAGCCTTTATTGCTACATTTTCATATCAACATTTTCAACAGAGACTATAGTACACAAAGTGCAGTATAGCAACGTGTTCAAAGTGGATGCCGAAGATTTTGGACAAGACAGGTGACAAGATGCTGCCTAAAGTTAATTATCCGACAACAGAGAAAGACTTCTAGTTTGTAGTTTGAAGAGTTTCATACGTAATCCTTTTTCATCTGAATTGTAGTCTAAGACAACGCCCCAAATAGACAGAGGATTGGTTTTACAACGTGGACTACCTAACCCAGAAACCCACTTTCTGTGCCTTATGGGTTTAATCATCTGTCCAGCCACTCCTGGGAATGGATCGCCGACTGTAGGCCTCCCTTTGAACGTGTTTGAAGAGATCAGTTTGATCTTGATCACATAATGAGTACTTCCTTGGGATGCAATTTGATTTGTAGATCCCGTGATTCTGGGCACTGTATGCGCAGTCTGACTGCAATATAAATCTCAAACACACACTTTGTTTCCCCAGATGTACCTTCTCTAATGACTCAGAGGATCAATGGTGAAAACCAGACAGAAAATATGGGGTAGTGATTAGCTCCCACACACTCACTGGCTGGTTTCCACTGAAGTCCAATGGTCTGGGTCTGGCATTAGAGGTGTTTTTGCACTACATCATATAAGCAACAGATGGATGAGAAGAAGCTAGTAAAATTGTTAGCAAAATGTAGAAAAGCTATAGTAGAAATTGAGGCCCTTTTTGTTTTGGAGGGTTTGTTGTTGTAGTGATGCCATTATGTGTGTGTCTGTGTGGGTATGTGTGTGTGCCTCTGTTTAAAAAAAGAGAGTGATTTGGGCAGATTTGTGGAATTGTTTATTTCTGTAAGAATTAATCATTCCCCAGAAAATATAATTAAAATGTTCATTGTGGACGGGGTCAAGGGGTAGAACCTATTGGCCAGTCTTAGTTTTTGCCATGATGCTCCTATATTGACAAAAACTGTAAAACTGGATGTTGAATTCTGAAGGCATGTCAAAGTTGGAGAGACATTTGCATGGTTGAAACATGAAATTGAATGGCCAGTGGCCTTCTCTTACTTATCTCTCCTTACAGCTGAAGTCGGAAGTTTACATATACTTAGGTTGGAGTCATTAAAACTTGTTTTTCAACCACTCCACAAATTTCTTGTTAACAAACTATAGTTTTGTAAAGTTGTTTAGGTCATCTACTTTGTGTTTGACACAAGTAACTTTTCCAACAATTGTTTACAGACAGATTATTTAACTTATAATTCACTGTATCACAATTCCAGTGGGTCAGAAGTTTACATACACTAAGTTGACTGTGCCTTTAAACAGCTTGGAAAATTCCAGAAAATTGTATCATGGGTTTAGCCGCGTCTAATAGGCTAATTGACATCATTTGAGTCAATTGGAGGTGTACCTGTGGATGTATTTCAAGGCCTACCTTCAAACTCAGTGCCTCTTTGCTTGACATCATGGGAAAATCAAAAGAAATTAGCCAAGACCTCAGAAAAAAATTGTAGTCCTCCACAAGTCTGGTTCATCTTTGGGAGCAATTTCCAAACAACTGAAGGTACCATGTTCATCTGTACAAACAATAGTAAGGAAGTATTAACACCATGGGACCACGCAGTCGTCATACCGCTCAGGAAGGAGACTCATTCTGTCTCCTAGAGATGAACGTACTTTGGAGCGAAAAGGGCAAATCAATCCCAGAACAACAGCAAAGGACCTTGTGAAGATGCTGGAGCAAACAAGTACAAAAGTATCTATATCCACAGTAAAACGAGTCCTATATCGACATAACCTGAGAGGCCTCTCTCAGGACAACAAGTCAAGGTATTGGAGTGGCCATTACAAAGCCCTAGCCTCAATCCTATAGAACATTTGTGGGCAGAACTGAAAAGCGTGTGCGAGCAAGGAGGCCTACAAACCTGACTCAGTTACACCAGCTCTGTCAGGACGAAGGGGCCAAAATTCACCCAACTTTTTGTGGGAAGCTTGTGGAAGGCTATCCGAAATGTTTGACCCATGTTAAACAATTTAAAGGCAATGCTACCAAATACCAATTGAGTATATGTAAACTTCTAACCCACTGGGAATGTGATAAAAGAAATAAAAGCTGAAATAAATCATTCTCTCAACTATTATTCTGACATTTGACATTCTTAAAATAAAGTGGTGATCCTAACTGACCTTAGACAGGGAATGTTTACTAGGATTAAATGTCAGGTATTGTGAAAAACTGAGTTTAAATGTATTTGGCTGAGGTGTATGTAAACTTCCAACTTCAACTGTATATATCTTACTAATGTTTTCAGTAAGATTGTGTAGGATTGTTCAGTAAGATTGTTTACTTTTTATTGATGAATCTGTCTGTCTGTCTGTTTGACTTCTGTATGACACCATCACACCAACTTATTTGGATAATTCCACGGTGTGACAAATATGCGGCCATCCGTGTCATCCGTACCCCCAATGTCCTTTACTCAATTACAAAACAACTGGAGGAGGAAGAAATAATTGGAGATAATTGAATAGAGATATGAATTAAGTGTACAGTGGCAAGAAGAAATATTTTGAACCCTTTGGAATCATCTGGATTTCTCCATAAATTTGTCATACAATTAGATCTAATCTTCAAACACAGTCTGCTTAAACTAATAACACACACATTATTGTATTTTTATTGTCTATATTGAATACATCATTTAGACATTCACAGTGTAGTTTGGGAAAAGTATGTGAACCCCTAGGCTAATGACTTCTCCAAAAGCTAATTGGAGCCTGGAGTCCAATCAATGAGACGAGATCGGAGATGTTGGTTAGAGCTGCCCTGCCCTATAAAAACACTCCAAAATGTTTAGTTTGCGATTCACAAGAACCATTTCCTGATGTGAACCATGCCTCGAACAAAAGATATCTCAGAAGACCCAAGATTAAGAATTGTTGACTTGCATAAATGCTCATTGAGGTTAAGAAGAATCTTACAGTGTCAGCTAAAGACTTAAAGAAGTCTCTGGAACATGCTAACATCTCTGTTGACGAGTCTCTAATACGTAAAACACTAAACAATAATGGTGTTCATGGGAGGACACCACAGAAGAAGCCACTGCTGTCCAAAAAGTCTGAAGTTCGCAAAAAAGCATCTGGATGTTCTACAGCACTACTGGCAAAATATTCTGTGGACAGATTAAACTAATGTTGAGTTGTTTGTAAGGAACACACAACACTATGTGTGGAGACAAAAAGGCACAGCACACCATCAAAACCTCATCCCAACTGTAAAGTATGGTGAAGGAAGCATCATGGTTTGGAGCTGCTTTGCTGCCTCAGGGTCTGGACAGCTTGCTATCATCGATGGAAAAATGAATTCCCGAGTTTCTCAATAGATTTTGCAGGAGAATGTAGGCTATCTGTCCGCCAATTGAAGTTCAACAGAAGTTGGGTGATGCAACAGGACAACGACCCAAAACACAGAAGTAAATCAACAACAGAATGGCTTCAACAGAATAAATTATGCCTTCTGGAGTGGCCCAGTCAGAGTCCTGACCTCACCCCGATTGAGATGCTATGGCATGACCTC
This sequence comes from Oncorhynchus mykiss, assembly GCF_013265735.2. Lineage (NCBI taxonomy): Eukaryota > Metazoa > Chordata > Actinopteri > Salmoniformes > Salmonidae > Oncorhynchus > Oncorhynchus mykiss. Next base: position 54,862,802 of record NC_048574.1, read on the forward strand.
AAGAGAGCGGTTCACACCAGACATCCCAAGAATATTGCTGAACTGATACGGTTTTGTAAAGGGGAATGGTCCAAAATGCCTCCTGACCGTTGTGCAGGTCTGGTTCACAACTACAGAAAACGTTTGGTTGAGGTTATTACTGCCAAAGTACGGTTAACCAGTTATTAAATCCAAGGGTTCACATACTTTTCACACCCTGCACTGTGAATGTTTACACGGTGTGTTCAATAAAGACATGAACATTTATAATTGGTAGTTTAAGCAAGACTATGTTTGTCTATTGTTGTGACAGATGAAGATCAGATCGAATTTTATGACCAATTTAGGCAGAATTCCAGGTAATTCCAAAGGGTTCACATACTTTTTCTTGCCACTGTAATTACTGTCAACTTCACCCGGCCCTTCTCGCACCGGGAACGAGTTTATGATGCGGAGAAAATGAATAGAAGTGTATTAATAGCAATGTTTTGAAAAAAATGTAGTCTGTAGGCCACTGTTGAGTCAGAGCAGGGAGGCAGAGGGGGACAGTTTGTAGAAAGAATGATGATCATTTTGGTGATCCCAGATAGACTCTAAAAACCAAGGAGATTTGATTGTCATTTGTTATGACTGCTTTCCAAACCATAAAATTGTTATGTAGCTTAATTGATTACAACATAATGTTTGGTCTGGATAAATGTTTTGTCTGAATATTGTGAGGTGAACCTCTATATTATTCACAAATAATGTATTTGATTTGTATAACTACTTCACTCATTGCAAAGTTCACCGTGGCCTTATCACCCGTGTCCATTATTTCAGTGTCCATAATTACTAGTAGACCAACAACACACTGATAATCTGCTGAAAGCTCATTAACAGCCGGGAGATTTGTAATGAGCTATTGAGTTCTGTTACACCCTTACACCCAGTATAATGACCTGTCCCATACACAGCTTTGGTTGTTTGTGTGTATCCTTGATCCTGCAGAATATGCTTAACCAGCCAGCCTTGTCTCATACGTAACATAATAACCGTAAATCCGGGATACTCAAATTACTAGGATATGTTACGTTTGGTATGGTTACATAAGATAGGTTTTTTTTTAGGCAAAAATAGAAGTAGGGTGGCTGGTCAGGCGTATGACACAAACGTCTAGCAACTCGAAGGTTGCGTGTTTGAATCTCATCATGGACAACTTGTTTTATTTAACCAGGCAAGTCAGTTAAGAACAAATTCTTATTTTCAATGACGGCCTAGGAACAGTGGGTTAACTGCCTGTTCAGGGGCAGAACGACAGATTTGTACCTTGTCAGCTCAGAGGTTTGAACTTGCAACCTTCCGGTTGCTACTCTAACCACTAGGCTACCCTGCCGCAACTATTACTACATTTTAGCTACTTTGCAATAATGTAGCATGTTAGCTAATCCTTCCCCTAACGTTAACCCTTTAACCTAACTCCTAGCCCTAACCTTAACCCTAACCTTAACCCTAACCTTAACTGCTAACCATAGCCCCTAGCCCCTAGCATAGCTAACGAGTTAGCTTACTAGACAAATTGTAATTTGTAACATATCATACGTTTTGCAAATTTCGTAACATGTACGAATTTCAATTCGTAACATATCATACGAAATGGATGATAGACATCTACAAATTGATACATACCATATGAAACGTAACATATAATTTTAATTGGAGTGTCCCAGATTTACATTTACTATATTATGTCTACCCCTGAGTCCAGCTTGAACCAGCAGCAGATCCTATCGTCTGATAATGTACTGGTTGCATTTCATTATTTGGGATGCTATGAAATAGAGGTCAAGCAGTAGTTCTCCCTTATCTTAGAATTTAGACGCTAGTATCCTTCATTGGATATCTTTTATTGGCCCCAAGTTATCACAGCCATTCCAATAGCGAGGGACTTAATCGTGCCATAAAACAATGTGGCGTTTGAACACCTCAGTCAAGAGATGAGATAGTGGGAGGGAAAGTATGTGTGTGTTTAGGGAGAGGGCTTTCACTTTATAAGGAGCTCATTTGACAGATGGTAGGGACGCATTAGATAAAATGTTTGCTCAGCAAGAGTCTAAATGGTGAGTTATTTGTCTCTAGGGATGATGTTCAAAGCTGGGAGCATTTAACCCAGGGAAAGGATTTGGTTAGATGTGTACAGTTCTTTCATGTTTTAACATTAGTAGAAAGTCTAAAGACAGTAGGGAATCAACTTCCCCTCCTTCAAGGTCCATTAACATGTCAAGTTTGCATGTTTGATTCCCAGTGCATCTAGGCCTATCTGTGTGTAGCATAATCCAACCGAATTTCTATAATTATTTATTTGTTTTAATTTGTTTGATTCACAAGAGAAGAGTTATGATAGAAGATGCCCCATGAAATACGCAGTGACTTCTAATGAAGTATCTTGATAGAAATGGCTCAAACTTTCAAAGGAAGAGGTCCTTTGAGAATCATGAATTCATAATATATTTGCATAGGAGAAAGTACATGTTGCTTTTGCTGTGTTGAATATTGCATCGGCTCAGAAGCTTATGTAAGCTGTCTGTCTGGTTGTATCCCAAATGGCACCATATTCCCTGTATAGTGCACTACTTTTGACCAGGGTCTATAGTTCTCTGGTTAAAAGCTCTGGTCAAAGTGGTGCACTATAGAGAATAGGGACTCCAACCTGGATTTTTTTTGTCGTTCATTCTGGAAGAGAGATTAATTTTCATAAGGGACATGTACATTTTCAGTTACTAGAGCTACTTACACTGGCCTATAATGTTCAATCAGAAAATACAGGCTCTATCCGAGCACTAATCTCAATCTTAATCTCAATCTTTCAAAGTATTTGATTAATCCCTTTTCTTTCCTGAATCCGATCAGGATTTGTCTAATAAAAGCCCCCGTTGTTCACATCGTTGCCTAACATCCCCTCCAGACAGTGAATGGTAGATGTATTAATCTGTTGTTTGTGCTAGTTGTTGTCAATATTCATAACAGTAGATGGATGAGGTTTTCGTCTACACTCAAAACATTTAAATCCTCGACTCGTCAGGTACAGTGACACATTTTGCTCTGAATAACACATATTGCACGACAGGAGGGTCCAGTGACGTAGGAAAGTGGATAGACCAGAGTAGACAAGTCCATGAGCAGAGAAGACTGAAAGCAGTATTGTGATCCCCCTAGGGCACATTATTGCTGCAATCTGTCATCTCCTGCCTTATCTGAATGACAGTCAGTTGTACAACTGAAATGTGTGTTTCACATTTAACCCACTAAATCAGAGAGGTGTGGGGGGCTTCCATAATTGATATCCACGTCTTCAGGGCCTGGGGAACAGTGGGTTAACTGCATTGCTCAGGGGCAGAACGACAGCTTTTTGTCAGCTCTGGGATTCAAACCTGCAACCTTTAGTTTACTGGCCCAACATTCTAACCACTAGGCTACCTGCCGCCCTATGTGCCTCTGCTGCTTTTGCCAGTGACTGTTGTACAGTGTGTACTGGAAGCATCTGTCCCTGTTTGCCACACACACCCATAAGGCGTCATTTCATATCCTTTTCATTAAAATAGATTGTTTGGCTGAGAGGCTCTTTTGTCTGGGTATCTGGGTAACTGTGTTTATGTATGTCTGTGTAAATGCCTGCGTGTGTTTAATCTCACACAGTTGACATATCCACCTGCTCGCCCCATCGTTTGCTCTGCCTCACTCACACTCCGTCTCCCCTTACTGTTTCTATGTGCGTGTGTGTGCGTGCTTGTGTGTCACTCACCTCCCCATCTGATGTGTCAGAGAAGGGGGAAGTGAGGAAGCCGGTATGCTGTACTACACTGAACAAAGCCTAAGCTGCCTTGTTTTCCTAGCAAGTTTGGTTTGAAAGAGAATATAAATATACAGTGTAGATATGACTAGACAGCCCAGGCAGAGGACTGTTTCTATGACATAGTGTGCTGATTTTACTATAGTATCTTGAAAAGGAGCCTGGACAGAAAACACTGATCCCGGTATGACACATTCATTCCATATATGGTGACCGGTGAAAAGAGACAGATGTGGACAAGATTCACTGTCACAAGGTCAACAAGCAGTCCTACTGAGGTAAACACAAGTAAAACAGGGCTAAGAGATATGACGAAGACACGAAAGAAGGCCATAGGCAATTTGACTACCTTACACATGTAGACAAGTCCAGATCAATAACTTTTTGAGGGATCTAAAACAGAGAAGTTCAAAATCACGGGAGCCATACCCCCACTGAGCTCTCCGCAAAGCTGCTCTCCTCTAATAAGTGTTTCCGCTGCGATGATGGCGGATGCAGGATTGGCTTAATCCCAGAGAGGCGGACCCTCTCTGCCCTGACTGTGCGAGTGAAAAGCCCCGGCGCTGCGGGGGTTAACGAGCACTCAGACTGTGTGTGTGTCTGTGTGTGTGTGTGACTGTGTGTTTGTGCTGGGGTTAACAAGCACTCAAACAGCCACAGGAAGTAACCTCTCTCGGGGACGCCGGATTACAACTCGCCCTCTGATCTGGAGGAGAATTTGTCTCCTTAGCCCCCAATATTGGAGTAGTGAATGAGAAGTTGGTGGTGGGCTAGGGGGAAAGTAATGTGACACATGGTCTAGGTAAAGAATGTCACCCGAGAGTTGGCGAACCACACACACACACACACACACATCCAATATCAGGTCTCTGCCACCCCCCTTTCCCCCTATTGTCTAGAATCTGACCACACTATCCTCAGGGCTTAAAAGCCTGCTTCAACAATCCACACTACCTCTCCTTTAAAGATAAACTTTAAAGAAGCCTTTGTGCGTCCATCTTAACCCTTTCTCTCTGTGGCGGGGGGGCACATCGTGCCCAGTAGTTAATGAGGCTGGGTGGGGTATCCCTGTCACTGGTAAAGACGGATGGGGGTGGGAACGCTGCAGGCCTGACAACAGGTGGACTACCACAATGAGATCCTCAACAGTCTGTCTGGGCTCACTCACTCTCAGTACAGCAGGTGGATGGATGTATTGTAGCTAGACACTCATTCCAACTCTGTCTGTTGCCTTCGGGGAATTTTACAGAGTTACAAATAGTTTACTGTCTCTTTAGAAGGAAGTAGACACTCTTGTTGTCGTCTTCTTGGGGTCCTGTCTTCTCTTTTGTCTCAAGATGCCCCAAACTAGCACTGCTGTTTTAAGCTGTCGTTGACAGTTAGCGTTATTTGAACATCTGTGGGAATGCTCTGACTTTAAAATGATATACACTGAGTGTACAAAAAATTAAGTACAACTTCCTAATGTTGATTTTCACCCCCCACCCCCTCCCTTTTGCCCTCAAACAGCCTCAAAGGATTCTACAAGGTGTCGAAAGCGTTTCACAGGTATGCTGGCCCATGTTGACTCCAATGCTTATCGCAGTGGTGTCAAGTTGACTGGATGTCCTTTGGGTGGTTGACCATTTTTGATACACACGGGAAACTGTTGAGCGTGAAAAACCCTGCAGAGTTGCAGTTCTTGACACAAAACGGTGCACCTGGCACATACTACCATACCCCGTTCAAAGGCACTTTTGTCTTTCCTATTCACCCCTGAATGGTACACATACACAATCCATGTCTCAATTGTCTCGAGGCTTAAAAATCCTTCTTTAACCTGTTTCTTCCCCTTCATCTACACTGATTGAAGTGGATTTAACAAGTGAGCGATCATAGCTTCCATCTGTATTCACCTGGTCAGTATATGTCATGAAAAGAGCAGGTGTTCTTAATGTTTTCAAATCAAATTTTATTTGTCACATGCGCCGAACACAACAGTGAAATGCTTACAGTGAAATGCTTACTTACAAGCCCTTAACCAACAATGCAGTTAAGAAAAATAAGTAAAAAAATTCAAATAAAAGTAACAAATAATTCGACAGCAGCAGTAAAATAACAATAGCGAGGCTATATACAGGGGGCATCGATACAGAATCAATGTGCTGGGACACCGGTTAGTCGAGGTAATTGAGGTAATATGTACGTCTAGGTGGAGTTAAAGTGACCATGCATAGATAATAAACAGACAGTAGCAGCAGCGTAAAAGAGGGGTCTGGGTAGCCCTTTGATTAACTGTTCAGGAGTCTTATGGCTTGGGGGTAGAAGCTGTTAAGAAGCCTTTTGGACCAAGACTTAGCGCTCTGGTACCGCTTGCCATGCGGTAGCAGAGAGAACAGTCTATGACTTGGGTGGCTGGAGTCTTTTAGGGCCTTCCTCTGACACCTGGTATGGAGGTCCTGGATGGCAGGTAGCTTGGCCCCAGGAAGACCAGGATCCAGTTGCAAAGGGAGGTGTTTAGTCCCAGGGTCCTTAGCTTCGTGATGAGCATTGAGGGCACTATGGTGTTGAACGCTGAGCTGTAGTCAATGAATAGCATTCTCACATAGGTGTTCCTTTTGTCCAGGTCTGAAAGGGCAGTGTGGAGTGCAATAGAGATTGCATCATCTGTGGATCTGTTGGGGCGGTATGCAAATTAGGGTGGGTCTAGGGTTTCTGGGATAATGGTGTTGATGTGAGGCCATGACCAGCCCTTCAAAGCACTTCATAGCTACAGACGTGAGTGCTACGGGTCGGTAGTCATTTAGTTAGGTTACCTTAGTGTTCTTGAGCACAGGGACTATGGTGGTCTGCTTGAAACATGTTGGTATTACAGACTCAGTCATGGACAGGTTGAAAATGTCAGTGAAGACACTTGCCAGTTAGTCAGCGCATGCTCGGAGTACACGTCCTGGTAATCCGTCTGGCCCTGCGGCCTTGTGAATGTTGACCTGTTCAAAGGACTTACATCAGCTACGGATATCGTGATCACACAGTCGTCCAAAACTCTAGAGCTCATCCCGTTTATTCTCCAGTGATTGCATGTTCGCCAATAGAACGGAGGGTAGAAGCGATTTGTCCACTCTCCGTCGTAGTCTCATCCGGTATCTCACACGCTGGCCTCTACAGCGCTGTCCCCTCCTTCTTCGAATGTTCGTGATCTGGGCCTGATCAATATATCAATGTATCAATATATATTTCACTTCTGACTCGTTGAAGTAGAAGTCCTCGTCCAAATCGAGGTTAGTGATAGCTGTTTTGATGCCCTGAAGCTCTTATCGGCCATAGGAAACGATTACGAAAACATTATGTACAAAAAAAGCTAAAAATAAATTGTACAAAATAGCACAATTGGTCAGGAACCCGTAAAACTGCCTCCATTCCCTCTAGTCCTATTCCCTCCATCGTGCGTGCGTGCACACCATGCGACTCCGGAGCAGCTGACTTCATAGCAAATACATTATGACAACAACCAAATTAGAGGTCGACCGATTATGATTTTTCACCGCCGATACCGATACCGATTATTGGAGGACCAAAAAACAAAAAAATAAAAAAACAAATGTAATTGTAATAATGACAATTACAACAATACTGAATTAACACTTATTTTAACTTAATATAATACATCAATAAAATCAATTTAGCCTCAAGTAGATAATGAAACATGTTCAATTTGGTTTAAATAATGCAAAAACAAAGTGTTGGAGAAGAACGTAAAAGTGTGATATGTGCTATGTAAGAAAGCTAATGTTTCAGTTAATTGCTCAGAACATGAGAACATATGAAAGCTGGTGGTTCCTTTTAACATGAGTCTTCAATATTCCCAGGTAAGAAGTTTTAGGTTGTAGTTATTATAGGACTATTTCCCTCTATACCATTTGTATTTCATTAACCTTTGACTATTAGATGTTCTTATAGACACTTTAGTATTGCCAGTGTAACAGTATAGCTTCCGTCCCTCTCCTCGCTCCTCCCTGGGCTCGAACCAGCAACACAACGACAACAGCCACCACATCGAAGCAGCGTTACCCATGCAGAGCAAGGGAAACAACCACCCCAAGGCTCAGAGCGAGTGACGTTTGAAACGCTATTAGCGTGCGCTAACTAGCCAGCCATTTCACTTCGGTCACACCAGCCTCATCTCGGGAGTTGATAGGTTTGAAGTCATAAACAGCGCAATGCTTGACGCACAACAAAGAGCTGCTGGCAAAACGCACAAAAGTGCTTTTTGAATGAATGTTTACGCGCCTGCTTCTGCCTACCACCTCTCAGTCAGATACTTAGATACTTGTATGCTTGTATGCTCAGTCAGATTATATGCAACACAGGACATGCTAGATAATATCTAGTAATATCATCGACCATGTGTAGTTAACTAGTGATTATGATTGATTGTTTTTTACAAGATACGTTTAATGCTAGCTAGCAACTTACCGTGGCTTACTGCATTCGCGTAACAGGAAGTCTCCTTGTGGAGTGCAACGAGAGAGAGGTAGGTCTGTATTGCGTTGGACTAGTTAACTGTAAGGTTGCAAGATTGGATCCCCCGAGCTGACAAGGTGAAAATCTTTCTTTCTGCCTGTGAACGAGGCAGTTAACCCACCGTTCCTAGGCCGTCATTGAAAGTCTTAACTGACTTGCCTAGTTAAATAAATATTAAATAAAGGTGTTCAAAAAAAAATAAAAAATCGGCAAATCGGCGCCCAAAAACACAGATTTCCGATTGTTATGAAAACTTGAAATCGTCACTAATTAATCGGCCATTCCGATTAATCGGTCGACCTCTAAACCAGATAGGCGAGTGAGCCAGAGAAGGCGGCTATAGCAGCTTTAACCCCCTCCCTCCCACTGCCTGTTTTCCCAAGAGCATCTCCTAGCATAGCCTAGCCTAGCCTACCTAATCACCACATATCTAGCAGCATCCTTTTAGAAGATGATTCACCATGGGGTCAAGTGCTCCTCACAGGTCCCATGAATAAGGCATGAGCGACGGGCGAGGACAGGACAGCTGAAGTTGCACTACGAGCAGGCAACACGAGGCCGGCCGTGACGTCAGCCGTATGAATTAGTAAAAGATCCCTGGGATCCGGTGGACAGGGCGCTAACTGATGTAGTGCCGTTGCCATGACACGGAAAGATCCAGAAAACAGCAGGCCTTTGGTTAAAATATACTAAATTGTTAGCATAAAAGTCTTAAATCCCTGACCCAGGGTCAGTTTGATTTTGTTTTGTCTCAAATGGTTAATGATAGGGTTGGAGTAGGAAAGGCTGATTTTAAGTCAGTGCTTAGGGGCACTGATGTTTCCTGACTGATGTTTCCACTGTAGCATTATTATGCCTCATATCCAGTTCCTTGTTTTGTCAGGTCAGCTTTCCCTTTCCTTGTTTGGAAATTAATGGCTATCACATGACCAAGGCCATGTCAGCTTAGGTTGTGAGTGATGTGTTGTTCTGAAAGAGAGTTAGTCACCATCACAGAACTATGGGGGTTGATTTGAAAAGGGAGGAAGACCCTATTTGCCTTGCTTATGGTCGTGGTCTTTTATCAAACAGACAAAGGGATTAGGATGAGAGAAATGTAATCGAGTCTTCTGTCTTCCTATCCGTTTTCCGGAGGCTACTCCTTTCATTCTTATTATTCGACAAAACCTGAAAGTACTGTACAACAGATGGTATTGTTAAAGCAGAACTTAAAGAGATGGCTCACTCAAATTACTAAATTATATATTGGTTTCCTTACCCTGTAAGCAGAAAAGATAGCAATCCATGCTTTGGTTTACTTTACCTTGCCACTTTCTCCAAACTTAAAAAAAAAATCACCCCGATATTAACATGCTTTGCATTGTATGCATGTACAAATCATCCTGAATTGAAATTGACTGTGTAGCTCAATAAAGTAACTTTAAGTTGATTTTGGCATGTAACACAAAACAACATTTAAGCAATCAGGCTTTGCATGAAAAATCAATCAAATGTATTTATAAAGCCCTTTTTACATCAGCTGATGTCACAAAGTGCTGTACAGAAACCCAGCCTAAAACCCCAAACAGCAAGCAATGCAGGTGTAGAAGCAAGGTGGCTAGGAAAAACTCCCTATGAAGGCCAGAACCTAGGAAGAAACCTAGAGAGGAACCAGGCTATGAGGGGTGGCCAGTCCTGTTCTGGCTGTGCCGGGTGAAGATTATAACAGAACATGGCCAAGATGTTCAAATGTTCATAGATGACCAGCAGGGTCAAATAATAATAATCACAGTGGTTGTCGAGGGTGCAACAGGTCAGCACCTTGGCAGTAATTGTCAGTTGGCTCTTTGATCATTGTGCCCGGACTGGTTCAAATGCTTCCTTACAAGAATAATTTATCATATTCAGGTGAAACTAAGGTCCTTTATTTATTTAACTAGGCAAGTCAATTAAGAACAAATTCTTACTTACAATGACGGCCTACCCAGCAAAGCTGGGCCAATTGTGCACCGCCCTATAATACTCCTAATCATGGCCGTATGTGATGCAGCCTGGATTCAAACCAGAGACTGGAGTGACACCTCTTGCACTGAGACACAGTGCATCAGACCGCTGCGGCACTCGTTTAAGGTGGTTCGTTTTGGTTTGAGGTACTTTTCTCTCAAAGATGACCTTTATGTTTTGTGCCGCTCTTGTGGCAACAGCTGTCTTTGGGATATCAGGTGCTTTGCATATTGAAATGTGGGTTGTTGTGCGAACGTCGATGGAGTATTACTCCTTTTATGCAAAGGTCTAAGATGATGTCACTTATGTAGTAGATTGGTCAGTCCACTCCCAGTCATAAAGGTAGGTCAGTAGAACAACCTATCATCCAATCTATGATATTTAACTCCTACATGAGAAAACTTCCACAGAGAAGTGGACTGGGAACTTCAGTACAAATGAAAATCAATACAATTCAATCGTTTAATACTCTAAAACTATATTCAAATCCACAAAGGGAAAGTGTAAAGAAATGGCATGTTCGCTAACCTGTGGAAAACAAAATACGCCCCTGGCAAATCCATGTTGTGCTTTGGATACCTTCCAGTAACCCTGGGCGTAAGTATGTGTAGACTAGTGTCACCGGACATTTTACACCCAGCAGGTTGACTTCAAGGACTTCAAAAGAGTAATGGAGTCTGTCATTTCCCTATTGTGGTTCCCCCTTCTCTCTTTTGATGTGTCGCACCCCTCAATTTGCCCTAATTTAGATTATCCTGGGGACAACATGCATGACTGTCCCCCAAATAATCCTCTCTTGTGTTGTTTTTGTACATCCCTATAGGTCCATGGTGGTTCCCCCAACGACGACCTCCACAGAACGCTCCAGAACCCTAACAAGGCCCAGTTTGAAGTGATGGTATACCGGCAGCAAGATGGAGACAGAAGGAATCAGAGAGCATGTTAACCTCGCCGTGACTAGAGAGAACGTCTATTGTGCTCGTGCTATTTTGACATTTAACCCTTGACCCGTGATTTTATTAGTTTTTAAAACCACAGACAGTTTATGATTTCTTCGACATACCTGAATAACTTGAGTTTAAGTTGCGTGAAAGGTTGTTAGTTGATTGGACTACTTCAAACTCTCGAGAGTGAAATTGAGGGCAGAGAGAATCTGACGCAGTGGCCTCTCAGAATTAGGCCCCACCCCAATGGTGCGCTAGTGTGATGCATGTTATGAGCAGCCCGTCGCTGGCTAATGAGACAGAGAGCTGCAGCAGTGAGTGCAGCAGCGCCGCCACCACCACCAGCACCACCAGCACCACCTCCGACCTCTCCCCAATGTCGGGCCACACCCCCTCACCTTCTAATCTCCCCTCTCCCTTCCCTAACGAACCCCCCCTGCACCCTACCACACTACCCCACCACTACGCCCCACCGTCACCACCACCCCTGCCCCCAAACGCCCCTCCTCCCCCTCCCCCTCCACCACCATCAACCTCCCTCTCCAGCCATGGTGTGCGGAAGAAGCGGAGGGTGCGGAGCTTTTTCTGGAAGCCCATCCCGGAGGAGAAGGTGCGGAGCCAGCCCAACATCTGGACCATGGCGGTGCGCTGCCAGCAGCAGTACCAGATCGACGTGCGCTCCGTGGAGGAGCTGTTCGGCCAGCAGGAGGAGGCGCAGGGCCGGGAGGGTATGCCCACCACTGGTGGATGCTCCTCAGCCCGCATCACCCGGTCCCGGTCCTTTAAGGAGAACAAGGACGAGGTGAGTATGACTGGGTAGATTGTGAATGGTGGATGGGGATACGCCCTGACCTGTTTATGTTTTACTGGTGGAATTACAGGATATAAGAGTGCTGGTAGGTCCACTTCACTAGAAAAAGACGTTAGCAGTATAATGTGCTTAACAATGAGTTTTGGGTTTGCGCTAACATGACTAAGATTGACTGGTTGGTATGGCAGTTTGCTCTGTAGTAAAAACAATATAACAAAACATAAATTGACAGCAACAAGAGCAGTATAGACAGACAGTATACTGAACCTGAACTCACTGTACTTATCACAGAACGAACACAAGCGTACACAACTACTTAACAGCACAGCACAATCAGCTTTGTCTCGAGGGATGGAAATAATACTAACGGATACAATAGCCAATTTTACGGCATGTGTCTCGAAACAAGAAACGTGTCAATGGCGAGTGTAGTGTAAATAATTGTATACCCCTGAAAAAGGCTTTGAACGAACTGTAAAGCTATGCTCGCGTGAGGCTTAGCTAATGTCACAGTTGGACAGTCTGAGCAACCTGGAGGGAATATAGGCTGTTATTTCACAACCCCTATTCCTCAAGGGACTCCAAATATAGCAACATGCTGCCCACTACTCCCAAGAACCCCTTGATTGGGGCGGCAGGGTAGCCTAGTGGTTAGAGTGTTGGATTAGTAAACAGAAAGTTGCAAGTTCAAATCCCCGAGCTGACAAGGTACAAATCTGTTGTTCTGCCCCTGAACAGGCAGTTAACTCGCTGTCATTGAAAATAAGAATTTATTCTTAACTTGCCTAGTTAAATAAGGGTAAAATAAAAATTGTACGAAGGACATATAGTGCCTTCAGAAAGGATGAGTTGACCTTCTCAACATTTCATACTGTTATGGTCAGCGTTTTAAATGGATGTTGTCACTGGCCACACTACCCCATAATATCCAAGTGGAATTACTTTTTTACAAATTAATTAAAAATGAAAAGCTGAAAAAAAGGGCTACCTAAGTATGGTTCTCAATCAGAGACAACAGCTGTTCCTGATTGAGAACCCTACCTGGCCAAAACATAGAAACAAAACATAGAAATACAAATAATAGAATATAGAATACCCACCCCAACTCACTTCCTGACCAAACCAAAATAGAGACATAAAAAGGATCTCTAAGGTCAGGGTGTGACACAAACTTCTCAGGGATTTCACCACAAGGCCAATGGTTTTATTTTATTTTATCAGGATCTCTTTTAGTCCTCATTTGGACAAATCTTCCAAGAGTCCTTAAACATTAAAATACAATTTATAATATGATCACATTTTCACATACATACAGACATAATACACTGACATATTGGCCAGATAAATACTCTAACAGTTTTTTCTGTCTGGATAACACATAAATGGTGGACAATCTAATCCTAGTATTTAATGAATGTCTGTCTCTTACCAACTGAACACTGTTGTGAATAGAGTTTGGCCGATTTAAATGGTGTATATTATGAAATAAAATAAATCCTTGCTGCTTTCTTCTGTGCAATCTTCAGCCTCCTAATTTAACTTGATGATGCATTTTCCCAGACCACAGAACACTAGTTCACCTGATTCCCAATTAATGCTTGGGTTATTTAAGAATCTTTCCTAGGAAATATTTAGCTATCCTTCTGATCATGCATGCAGTTTAAAAAACTATTTTTTTACATGCACTCCTAGTACTTTGGTTTCTGCCACTTCCTCAATTTGTACTCCCCCCATACTTAATTGTATCCCATGCTGTGTTGGCCTTTTCCTGGTGGAACAGACAAACATAACGTTGGTTTTCTTGGTGTTTAAGTTTTTAACATATGTATTCGAAAATATATCCGTCGAGGCAATTGGTTTCTCATAAGAAGCGATTGGAAAAATGGCTACCTCAGTATTTTACGCAAGATTTTCTCCGGGATACACCATGTGACCACTCGCTATATATGGTCCCTTACAGCCATTCTCCAATGGAAATGCCTAAAAAGACGTCACAATGCTGTAGACACCTTGGGGAATGCGTGGAAAACGTAAGCTCATTCGTAGCTCATTCACAGCCATATAAGGAGTCATTGGCATGAGGCGGTTTCAAAAAATGCGGCACTTCCTGATTGGATTTGTATCTGGGTTTCGCCTGTAACATCAGTTCTGTGGCACTCACAGACAATATCTTTGCAGTTTTGGAAACGTCAGAGTGTTTTCTTTTCAAATCTGTCAATTATATGCATAGTCGAGCATCTTTTCGTGACAAAATATCTTGTTTAATACGGGAACGTTTTTCATCCAAAAATTAAAATAGCGCCCCCTATTGTCAAAATGATTTCATCATCCGCTAAATCAAATGCTCACTTAAATCTAAAAATAGTACACCCACAAACCTGCCATTATCCATAGCACTGAGCCACTGGTCAGTCATGTCAACCAATGCAGTGGTAGTGGAATGGTTTTTGTGATAAGCATGCTGATTGGCTGTAATCAGATCATTATTTTCCATGTACTCCTGTATTTGTCTACTCACAATAACCCCCAATATCTTACTGAGTGAAGGGAGTAGACTAATTGGTTGACTATTGGCAGGGGTAATGGGTTCTTTGCTGTCTTTCGGGATAGGACACAGCATCCCAGCATGCTTCCATACATTTGCCAACGTCCCCTTTTCCAGTGACCATTTCAATATGTATTTCAGTGTAGCTGCTGTGATAGAAGAAAACTGAGGATGGATCAACAACATTGTAGTTACTTTACAATACTAAATCAAATCAAATCAAGCCATATTTATACAACACATTTCAGATGTGGAATGCAACGCAATGTGCTTTACAGGAAGAAAAAAAAACGAAGAAAAAACGATGAAAATAAAATAGGAAATATTTACTGCACATATGATACAAAACAAAATAACTACTAAAAAGCACCCTAAGGAAAAGCAAAGCTTAAAATATGTGTTTTTAAGATCTTTGTTTTAAAGGTCAGTGCCAGAGGACCTGAGGAACCTACTGGGTACATAACTTAAAAGCATGTCTGACATGTATTGAGGGGGCACAATCGTGGATTGATTTAAAAACTAACCTAATTGACAGAGCGAAAAGAAGGGAACCTCTACATCATACAAAATATTCTAAAACATGCATCCTGTTTGCAGCAAGTCACTAAAGTGATGCTGCAAAACATGTGGCAAAGTAAACAACTTTTTGTCCTAAATAAAAAGTGTTATGTTTGGAGAAAATCTAATACAACACTTTACTGAATACTGCTCTTCATTATTTTCAAGCATAGTGGTGGCTGCATCATGTAATGGGTATGTTTGTAATCGTTCAAAAACAGAAAACACTAACAAGTGACATCAATAAGGGATCATAACTTTCACCTGGATTCACCTGGTCATGGAAAGAGAATGTGTTCTTAATGTTTTGTGTAGTCATTGTAGATTGCCATAGATTACCTGTTATTTCCCAAAATTATTGAAGATCCCGGTAACTTTGGTAAATTACTGGTAGCTTTGCAACCCTAATCTAGCATCGAGTCATGCCCACATATATCCTCCTGTACTGAATCATGTTCCTCTCTTTCTACTGTTCTCAGATCAGCATTCTGGACTCCAAGCGTGGCATGAACGTGGGAATTTTCCTCAAGCAATTCAAGAAGTAAGTCTTCCTCCGGTTCTGTTATATTAGTTTACATAAAGCGTGCATGAAATTCCACCGATCGGCCTGAGAGAGAGAAACGAGACGCCTTGTGCGAAAAACAACGCCGTTGTGTAACTGGTGGCGTCCTTAGTCCGGCACGCTAGGTTGACCACTTGGGGATAAGGTCACGTGTGTGTGCATGGATGTCTGTATTCACATTTTAGTCATTTAGCAGATGTTCTTATCCAGAGCGTCTTACCTGAGTAATTAGGGTTATGTGCCTTGCTCAAGGCACATCTTTCACCTAGTCGGCTTGGGGATTCAAACCACCGACTTTATGATTACCAGCCCAACGCTCTAACTGCTAGGCTAACTGCTGCCGCTGCCCCTGTATAGTTGTCATCGGTTTAGGGCAGTGGTTCTCATTCTTGGTCCTGAGGACACAAAGGGATGCACATTTTTGTTTTATTCTTCGCACTACACACCTGATTTAAATCATCAAAGCTTGATGGTGATTTGATTTTGCTTGGGCAAGAAAAACAACATTTTCACCCCTTTGGGTCTCCAGGACCAGGTTTGAGAACCACTGGGTTAGGGTATTTCCATAGAAGGGCAAGGCCAATTATATTACAACTAGTTTGAACTATCTGTGCCTGTTGCATTTGCTGTTCAAAGCGTGACCTATGAATAACCTTTATTTGTGTTTACCGAACTCGTGTCCTGTGTTTGTATGTGCATTGCGTGTTTGTCCAGGTGTTTGTTTGTGTGTGTTTTTGAGTATATCTCTGTGCAGGTGTGTGCGTGCATGTGCATGCATGCATGCTCCCACACGCTCGTGTGTGCATATTTGCGCCATTTGTCTGTTTCTCTATACCTGTCTCCATAGCAGCCAGGTGCTTAGTGAACAGTCCAGCTCTCCTCCCACTGGTCCCTAGAGTAATCAGACACAGCTTTAGGCCTTATTTTATCTGGCTGACTTTTCCATCGTGAAACAACGTAGCTCAAATGCTAAATGGTCCCAACTCCCAAGGTGACCTAACATGCGCTCAGACTGAAGTGCTCACTGATGCCTACTACTCTATATAGGAAGACACTTAATTGTCTACAACTTGCCATGACAGTATAGTGTTTAAATCAAAATGCTACTGAAATCCTTTGGGTAAATTCTAACTTGTTTGCCAATCTTTTTATGCTTGTCATTGTCTTATTTGGCAAGGCGACACTGCTGCACAGTTGGATGCAGAAACAGTGTCTGCAGGCTACAATTTCCCTAAATGCCAAGAAAAGCTAGATGATAAAGGTTTTCGATTCTGTATTAAACTTCGTCATCACCGGGCTGACCACAAAGGACATAGCGGTATCGTAATGAAGTTTCTCGTCTAAGACTTTTGAAAACTCACATAAGGATCAGAGTCCCTTGTCTGAAAGCCCCCAAGCTCCATGCTTTCTGTCCTATTTGAGTGTCTTATGTCTAATTTATATCTTACGTGCACACAACGAAAATACAGAATTAGCTACACAAATTGGAGGTCCTGCGTTCTTGCAAAGCAAAAATATGCAAACGTGTGCAGCAATGCCATTTTGTAACTTAACGTAAATACGCAGGATCTGCATTTTTCATATTTCATTGCGTTCTTGCGTTGCGTACATATGTAAAGTATAAATAAGGCTTAGACTCATTTGAGATATTTTTAAGTTTCTGTCTAGGGATATTGAAGTCCCTCACCCTAAAATCTCCATGTTTTATACAGCAGTAGTTTTAATGAAAAACCCCTGGAGTTGTTTTTTTAATCAAAGTATTTCTTTACCCAGCCTGACTGGGCACATACTGTATTATTCAGTGTGTGTGTGACTGCTGGCAGTGCTCTCCTCAGCTCACACACACAGTTAATAAGTATGGCATGGTGACATGGCCTGCAGAAGAAGTATAGTCTGCCCTTACCACATCACTGTCTGTGCGTGTGTCCTTCAAAGGCCCCCGCAAAGTTGTTTTATGTAAAAAAAAAAGATCATTTCTTCGGACCATTTCCTACATTTACTGAGGAATATAGCAGTATTGACCCTGAAGATATCTATTCAGGAACCGGCACCACATACAATACACATTCACACACACACGCACACACAAAATACGGTCACACACAAAATACAGTCACAGAGAAGGTTTTAGTAATATCACAAAACGGACCCTCAGATTATCTGGGTTGATAATCCAGGAGAAAAGGTCCACATTGTTTCATTCATGTTTAATTGGTGGCGATAGCTTTGGCTAGCAATAAGTCCTATGTATTACATAAGCAGTCTGGAGTGGCTAATGCTAACTCACTGTGGTGTGGTAGACTGGGAGAGAGTTGTAGCTCGGGATTTGCATGCCAGCACAGAGCATGTGCTGTATACACTCAGCTTGTACAACTGATGTACAACACATTTGACACAATGGGTGTGATTCAACTGATATTTTTGTGATACTAATTGTTGTTTACACAACCATTGTGCAGAGTCTCCACAATGCTTGTGTAATTATTTTGTGCAGAAAAACTCTCCCTTGTATCCAAATGGTTGTGCCAAGTTTTTCATCAATAAGTGCATTGATGACGTCGTCCCCACAGTGACCATACGTACTTACACCAACCAGGAGTCATGGATTACAGGCAACATCCGCACTGAGCTAAAGGTTAGAGCTGCCGCTTTCAAGGAGCGGCACTCTCACCCGGAAGCTTATGAGAAATCGCGCTATGCCCTCGGACGAACCATCAAACAGGCAAAGCATCAATACAGGTCTAAGATTGAATCGTACTACACCGGTTCCGATGCTCGTCGCATGTGGCACACTTGCAAACTATTACAGACTACAAAGGGAAGCACAACCGCGAGCTGCCCAGTGACACAAGCCTACCAGATAAGCTAAATTACTTCTATGCTCACTTCGAGGCAAGTAACACTGAAGAATGCATGAGAGCATCAGCTGTTCCGGACAACTGTGTGATCACGCTCTCCGTAGCTGATGTGAGTAAGACCTTTAATTAAACAGGTCAATATTCACAAGGCCGCAGGGCCAGACGGATTACCAGGACGTGTACCCCGATGGGCCGACCAACTGGCAAGTGTCTTCACTGACATTTTCAACCTGTCAACTGAGTCTGTAATACATGTTTCAAACAGACCACCATAGTCCCTGTCCCTAAGGTAACCTGCCTAAACGACTACCTTAGCCATGAAGTGCTTTGAAAGGCTGGTCATGGCTCACATCAACACCATTATCCCAAAAATCCTAGGCCCAATCCAATTTGCATACCACCTCAACAGATCCACAGATGATGCAATCTCTATTGCACTCAACACTGCCCTTTCCCACCTTGACAAAAGGAACTCCTATGTGAGAATGCTATTCATTGACTACAGCTCAGCATTCAACACCATAGTGCCCTCAAAGCTAATCACTAAGCTAAGGACCATGGGACTAAACACCTCCCTCTGCAACTGAATCGTGGACTTCCAGACAGGCCGTCCCCAGGTGGTAAGGGTAGGTAACAACACATCCGCCACGCTGATCCTCAACACAGGGGCCCCTCAGGGGTGCATGCTCAGTACCCTCCTGTACTCCCGGTTCACTCATGACTGCATGGCCAGGCACGACTCCAACACCATCATCAAGTTTGCCGAACAGTGGTAGGCCTGATCACCAACAACGCTGAGACAGCCTATAGGGAGGAGGTCAGAGACCTGTCCACGTGGTACCAGGACAACAACCTCTCCCTCAACGTGATCAAGACAAAGAAGATGATTGTGGACTATAGGAAAAGGGGGACTGAGCATGCCCACATTCTCATTGACAGGGCTGCAGTGGAGCAGGTTGAGAACTTCAATTTCCTTGGTGTCCACATCACCAACAAACTATCATAGTCCAAACACACCAAGACAGTCGTGAAGAGGGCACGACAAAGTTCCCTCTCAGGAGACTGAAAAGATTTGGCATAGGTCCTCAGATCCTCAAAAGGTTCTACAGCTGCACCATTGAGAACATCCAGACTGGTTGCATCACTGCCTGGTATGGAAACTGCTCGGCCTCCTACAGCAATGCACAACAGAGGGTAGTGCATATGGCCCAGTACATCACTGGGGCCAAGATTCCCGCCATCCAGGACCTCTATACCAGGCGGTGTCAGAGGAAGCCCCTAAACATTGTCAATGACCCCAGCCACCCTAGTCATAGACTGTTCTCTCTGCCACCGCACGGCAAATGGTACCGGAGCGCCAAGTCTAGGTCCAAAAGGCTTATTAACAGCTTCTACCCCAAGCCATAAGACTCCTAAACAGTTAATCAAATGGCTACCCAGACCCCTCTTTTATGCTGCTGATACTCTCTGTTTGTCATCTATGCATGGTCACTTTAACTCTACCTACATGTACATATTACCTCAATTACCTCGACTAACCGGTGCCTCCGCACATTGACTCTGTACCGGTACCCTTTGTATATAGCCTCACTATTGTTAATTTACTGCTGCTGTTTAATTATTTTTTTCTCTTATTTATTTATTTTTACATTGTTGGTTCAGGGCTTGTAAGTAAGCATTTCACTGTAAGGTCTACATCTGTTCTATTCGTCGCATGTGACAAATACAATTTGATATGATTTGATTTGAAATGTGTTTTACATCAGTTCTACAACTTGAGTGGGTACAGGGCCAGAGGGCTGATCTCATAGGACGTTTTGCATGGCTCTCCCTGGTATTTTCATAGCATTTGACTCTTATCACAAGAGCACCTATCAACACTGCCTCGTCCACACTGGACTTGGACACTTTCGTTTACGTAACACAGTCGCTAGTGCAGTACAGTATGTCACTCACAGACAAATGTGTTGCTAACAGTAACTCAAACTACTTACAGTATGTTATTTGTTATTCATGTCGATGGGAATCTTGAATGCAGAAAAGAGGCAGGTGGATAATGCTAACAAGGCTAATTAGACATTTGAAACATACAGTTGAAGTAGGAAGTTTACATACACCTCAGCCAAATACATTTAAACTCAGTTTTTCACAATTCCTGACATTTAATCCTAGTAAAAATTGTCAGTTAGGATCACCACTTTATTTAAAAAATGTGAAATGTCAGAATAATAGAGAGAATTAGTAGAGAGAATTATTTATTTCAGTTTTTATTTATTTCATCTCAGTCCCAGTGGGTCAGAAGTTTACATACAATCAATTAGTATTTGGTAGCATTGCCTTTAAATTGTTTAACTTGGGTCAAACGTTTCGGGTAGCCTCCCACAAGCTTCCCGCAAATAAGTTTTGGCCCATTCCTCCTGGCAGAGCTGGTGTAACTGAGTCAGGTTCGTAGGCCTCCTTGCTCGCACACACTTTTTCAGTTCTGCCCACAACATTTTATTGCGGTTTTGGAGCAGTGGCTTCTTCCTTGCTGAGCGGCCTTTCAGGTTATGTCGATATAGGACTCATTTTACTGTAGATATAGATACTTTTGTACCTGTTTCCTCCAGTATCTTCACAATGTCCGTTGCTGTTGTTCTGGGATTGATTTGCATTTTTCGCACCAAAGTACGTTCATCTCTAGGAGACAGAACGTGTCTCCTTCCTCAGTGGTATGACGGCTGCGTGGTCCCATGGTGTTTATACTTGCGTACTATTGTTTGTACAGATGAACGTGGTACCTCCAGGCGTTTGGAAATTGCTCCCAAGGATGAACCAGACTTGTAGTCTACAAAAAAAAAATTCTGAGGTCTTGGCTGATTTCTTTTGATTTTCCCATGATGTCAAGCAAAGAGGCACTGAGTTTGAAGGTAGGCCTTGAAATACATCCCCAGGTACACCTCCAATTGACTCATATTATGTCAATTAGTCTATCAGATGCTTCTAAAGCTATGACATAATTTTCTGGAATTTTGTGAGCTGTTTAAAGGCACAGTCAAGTTAGTGTATGTAAACTTCTGACCCACTGGAATTGTGCTACAGTGAAATACAGTGCCTTGCGAAAGTATTCGGCCCCCTTGAACTTTGCGACCTTTTGCCACATTTCAGGCTTCAAACATAAAGATATAAAACTGTATTTTTTTGTGAAGAATCAACAACAAGTGGGACACAATCATGAAGTGGAACGACATTTATTGGATATTTCAAACTTTTTTAACAAATCAAAAACTGAAAAATTGGCCGTGCAAAATTATTCAGCCCCTTTACTTTCAGTGCAGCAAACTCTCTCCAGAAGTTCAGTGAGGATCTCTGAATGATCCAATGTTGACCTAAATGACTAATGATGATAAATACAATCCACCTGTGTGTAATCAAGTCTCCGTATAAATTCACCTGCACTGTGATAGTCTCAGAGGTCCGTTAAAAGCACAGAGAGCATCATGAAGAACAAGGAACACACCAGGCAGGTCCGAGATACTGTTGTGAAGAAGTTTAAAGCCGGATTTGGATACAAAAAGATTTCCCAAGCTTTAAACATCCCAAGGAGCACTGTGCAAGCGATAATATTGAAATGGAAGGAGTATCAGACCACTGCAAATCTACCAAGACCTGGCCGTCCCTCTAAACTTTCAGCTCATACAAGGAGAAGACTCATCAGAGATGCAGCCAAGAGGCCCATGATCACTCTGGATGAACTGCAGAGATCTACAGCTGAGGTGGGAGACAACAATCAGTTGTATATTGCACAAATCTGGCCTTTATGGAAGAGTGTCAAGAAGAAAGCCATTTCTTAAAGATATCCATAAAAAGTGTCGTTTAAAGTTTGCCACAAGCCACCTGGGAGACACACCAAACATGTGGAAGAAGGTGCTCTGGTCAGATGAAACCAAAATTGAACTTTTTGGCAACAATGCAAAACGTAATGTTTGGCGTAAAAGCAACACAGCTCATCACCCTGAACACACCATCCCCACTGTCAAACATGGTGGTGGCAGCATCATGGTTTGGGCCTGCTTTTCTTCAGCAGGGACAGGGAAGATGGTTAAAATTGATGGGAAGATGGATGGAGCCAAATACAGGACCATTCTGGAAAAAAACCTGATGGAGTCTGCAAAAGACCTGAGACTGGGACGGAGATTTGTCTTCCAACAAGACAATGATCCAAAACATAAAGCAAAATCTACAATGGAATGGTTCAAAAATAAACATATCCAGGTGTTAGAATGGCCAAGTCAAAGTCCAGACCTGAATCCAATCGAGAATCTGTGGAAATAACTGAAAACTGCTGTTCACAAATGCTCTCCATCCAACCTCACTGTGCTCGAGCTGTTTTGCAAGGAGGAATGGGAAAAAATGTCAGTCTCTCGATGTGCAAAACTGATAGAGACATACCCCAAGCGACTTACAGCTGTAATCGCAGC
The DNA here is from genome assembly GCF_013265735.2 of Oncorhynchus mykiss. Classification (NCBI taxonomy): domain Eukaryota; kingdom Metazoa; phylum Chordata; class Actinopteri; order Salmoniformes; family Salmonidae; genus Oncorhynchus; species Oncorhynchus mykiss. Next base: position 54,885,834 of record NC_048574.1, read on the forward strand.
AAAAGGTGGCGCTACAAAGTATTCACTTAAGGGGGCTGAATAATTTTGCACGCCCAATTTTTCAGTTTTTGATTTGTTAAAAAAGTTTGAAATATCCAATAAATGTCGTTCCACTTCATGATTGTGTCCCACTTGTTGTTGATTCTTCACAAAAAAATACAGTTTTATATCTTTATGTTTGAAGCCTGAAATGTGGCAAAAGGTCGCAAAGTTCAAGGGGGCCAAATACTTTCGCAAGGCACTGTATAAGTGAAATAATCTGTCTGTAAACAATTGTTGGAAAAATTACTTGTGTCATGCACAAAGTAGATGTCCTAACCGACTTGCCAAAACTATAGTTTGTTAACAAGACATGTGGTTGAAAAACGAGTTTCAATGACTCCAACCTAAGTGTATGTAAACTTCCAACTTCAACTGTACATTCTCCCCCTTACAGTTGACGACCTTATCATATGTTAAGAATATCATATGTTAAGTGATTCCTCCCGATTTGACATGACACAACCCAATTTCCAGAGAAGGCATTCTTACTGAATTAGCAGCATGTTGTTGCAGTTGCACGGGCTCCCACCGCGTCTCCCAGAATCCCTTTCAATTCATGGATTCTCCAGTCCCATGGCTCATATGTCCACATCAGGCCTGGGCATCGGGCTCACATATCAAGGTGCCTGTGTGAGGATTGGCTGGATTTACTGCTCTGTGCAGACATAGAGTGAGAGCCTGTGTTGTTTACCAATGAACTGAACTGACTGTCTCATTTCAGTACCATTTCAGCCAGTGGGTATAAGGCTTTATAACTTGTTTTGTATGAGCCTTTAAGATGTTATATTATAAGGTGTATAATATGTTGTGTTTATTTGTTTATTTAATGTACGGGTATAATGCTTATAACTTATGAGCATGTAAGAACCTCTTATAACAAGGCTTATAGTATGTTTAGTCTCTCTGCAGCAAATGACCGACTGACTCAAAATGGCTTTTATTCAGATGATAATAAGATATTATAATGGGGTCATACTGTACATGCTTATAACATCTTGCCATGCATTATAACCGCATCATAATGCATTATAAGGGTTATCACTGTGTTCATCTTATCCAGGTCCAATCTGTCCATCGTGGAGGACATTCGCCAGGGAGACGGCAAGCTGTACAGAGCTGATCTCCTCAAAGACCTGCTCAAACTCCTGCCCGAGTCTGAAGAGGTGTGTGTGTGTGTGTGTGTGTGTGTGTGTGTGTGTGTGTGTGTGTGTGTGTGTGTGTGTGTGTGTGTGTGTGTGTGTGTGTGTGTGTGTGTGAGAGAGAGAGACAGAGAGAGAGAGAGAAAGAGAGAGAGAGAACACAATGTACCAGCCAAGCAATGCACCACAGTTTTTGAATAGGATACTAGCACATCCCAGCTAGCATAGGTTTCTTCCATGTCTATGACATAAATACCAGTAAAACATTCTGAAATGGATGGAGCACAATAATTCAATGATTTAATGACAGACATTGTCTAAGTTACTGTGCACATAAACAATGTTTAAGGTACATTTGTGTTGTTGAGGTTGGGTTCTTACGGATTGCACATATTGCAGCACAATATAATATTAATGGCATTTAGCAGACGCTTTCATCAAAAGCGACTTAAAGTCAGTCGTGTGCATACATTTTCATGTGGGTGGCCCCAGTGGGAATCAAAACCATGATTCCAACTTTGCAAGTACAATGCTCTACCAACTGAGCCACATAGGAACGTGTTCATATGTTTATTGTCACATCCACAGGTAAAGAAACTGAGGGAGTTCAAAGGGGACTCCAGCAAACTGACCCTGGCAGACTCCTTCATGTACCTGTTGATCCAGGTGCCTCGGTAAGCTGTACTCATTTAGCCTAATGAAGACCGGTCTAAATCGTTTTTTTCTTTGTGCAGAAGGATCATTATTTGCCTAATAATGAGGACCTCAACAAAATAAATGGGCTGGTTTTCAGGCCTCGAGGAAAAACATGGGCCGGTGTGTTTGAAATGCCTGAGACGATTTCTGGACCCAGTCCATCCCTGTTACTGCATGAATCAATCAAATCTTGATTCACTTATCAGCCATTTTAAGCATATCTTCATGAGTCTACCTTGCTAGTGTTTTTCCAGTACCCACAACTGTTCATTCTGCAAATTAATTTGCTCCAAAGGAAAATGCATGGTTATATAACGAAAGCATAAACTGTGCAGGTTTGAGAAATTTACCGAGTACTTATGTCAATTAAATAAACGGGTGTGTAGTATCTGATGCTGTACCTCAGGTCAATTCCACTGCCCTTCGAGGGCTATGCTACTACTGTTTTTCTCCCTGGTAGTTAATTGATCAAGGCCAAGTGTAAGTCATTCTTTACTTTACTGACTTTATTGACCACATGGGGACATTTTGTTGCAGTGTCATGTGTTTAAATATAAAACAAATTGACAATACAACTTCCATAACAGTTACATACAAATAAAAAGAGACTAGCCTGCTGGCCTTACTGGGTCGATAGGAACATTAGCCTGAGCTATTTAGGAGGGATATCACAGCTAGTGCAAATTATTGTCTAGTTCTGTTTTTCATCCCGGGGGGGTGCCGTATACCTGCACACAGAGGGGAGTAGTTCAAAGTCAGAGTACAGGGGGTGGCTTGGGTCTAAAATGATTTTGTGAGCCTTGCGGAGGGCCCTGATGTTGAAGATCTCATCCAGGCCTGTCTGTTTGACTCCAAGTACCTTGCATGCTGTGGTGATAATCATTCTCAGCATAGTTCTCTGGCTGACAGTGGCATTGCCCAACCAACAAACAATACAAAAAGTTAAAATACTCTCAATGAAAGATTTGTAAAACAGAGTCAGTATAGAACAGTCAACATTCAAATTGAGAAAGTACAGTCTCTGTTGACTCTTTTTTAAGATCAGGTCTGTACATTTACTCCACTGAAGCTTATTGTCCAAGAGGACACCCATATATTTGTATTCTTCTGCAATCTCTATGTTCTGACCTCTGATAAATGTTGCAGAGGTAAATGTTGTACGCTTCCTGAAGTCTAAGCAAATCTCTTTGGTCTTGTTGATATTTAGGACCAGGTGTGATTCGTCACACAGTAATTTAGGACCGGGCCATGTGTTTCCTCATCATCATGCAACAGGCTGATCAAGGCAGTACCTGATTAGGAGAGAATGAAAACCAGCAGTGCATTGGCCCCCGAAACTGAAGGCCTGGAGTTGTATAGTCAATTTTACTATTCTGTTCCCTGTGCCAGTGAATCTGACACCCCCTGTTCTCTGTCGCCCCTGCCAGGTTTGAGTTGCGCATCGAGGCCATGGTCCTGCGTGACGAGTTCTTTCCATCCTGCGCTGTGATGAGCCGTGAGATCGATGTAATCCGCGAGGCCACCAAAGGTAATGATGTTGAGACAAAACTGCCCCGCTAGCGGCCACCGCAGCCCGCTGGTGCTGCCACACACCACCGACTGGAGACCCAGATATCTGAGTCGCAGCACTGAGGTGTAACAAGGACCCAGTGTGTGCGCGGGTGCGTGCGTGTCATCCGAGCTGGCGCTGTATTCGGACCAATATATATAGTAGTTGCAGGTAATGGTTGGAACCGGTTCAGAGAACAGAACAGAAAACAGGAAAATAACAGAATCATTTGACGAACAGAACCTGAACCGAAAACAAAAGTGATCTATATTGTTCCGGAACAAAACCATTATTTTAAAAGCATGGGAACTGGTTAATAACCTTATTTTACATTCTGGGCATTTTTTTCTAGTCCCTCACAACAAAGCACCTATGCAAAGCCCTCATTCTGTCACTCAGAAACTTATTCCAGCGTCTGCCTGCCAGCTGGAAATCTTTGCCAGTGTGTGTTTGTATGTTGGCTACCTGCCCCTCGCCTCTGAAGCATAGGTTACTGTAGCCTACTGACGACATTACAAGCATAATTCAGAAATTAGGGAGAGATATTTAATTAGAGAAGAATGGATTTACTTTTTCAATGCTAGTTAAGGATACTATATTGTTCATGTTTTACGTTGGATTGGTTAGCTACAAAAAGGCAATACATGTTTTTAATTCTAGCTAAAGATATTCAAAGTTCCTCCATAGAAGCCGCTCCTCCGTAGGTATAATTCTGTTGGCCTAATTCTGATAATGCATATCATAACAAGATGCTTAGTGCTTCAAAGCATGCTTCTGCCACCCTCTCTCGCTCTCTCCTCACCCTCAACATGTCAGTTGCATCTTGTGCCCTACACTGTGACTGGCAGCACAGTGTGTGTGTTTGTCTTTCATTATGATTACTATGCTGTTACGGCAAAATACAATTGGCTCTTAAGTACTTTCCTTTACTTATTAAATTGCTTACCTGCTCCACAGCAAGTTGCTCTATTTGCACTGATTGCTGAAGTAAATTAATGTTGAGCTAAATGTATATATATTTTAGAGGTTTAAAAAGGAACAGAGAGGAACGATACAAACCCATACTTTTTTTTGGTTCGAACCGTTTCATAACTTTATTTTCCTGTTTAGAAAAGTGGAACGGAACCAAAAAATGTATATTTCTGTTCAGAACTAAATTAATTTTGTTTCCAACCCCTGGATGCAGGGTTCATGCAGAGGAGGTTTTCAGGTTAATGACAGAAATTGAGGTTCATGCAATGAAGAGACATTTAAATACAGAGATAGAAAGATACTAAGATACATACTGTATTTACAGATAAATAGAGACGTGGATGGGTGCACCTAGAGATTTTTTCGGGAATAGGGACAGTAGAACTCATTTGGTTCACCATTTGTTTAATGGTTAATGATTGCAAAGGACAAAACAGGCCTTGATGACAAACAGTTGACACCAGCGGATGGCCGCGGTGTGTCAGTGTTATTATACTTATATTAAGCACAGCGTCTGAAACCAATCATATGATCCACAGTCGACTTGTTTTTGTCATTTGAGCTCTGAAATATGCAACATTTATTGTAGTACAGTGGGCCTATGCATGATTTGTTGGTATGCAGCTACTGTAGCTAATACATTCAAATGAGCTTGGTAGTGCCTAAAGAGCAGCACCACTTTAGCAAATGATTTGCCCTGATACATTTAGTAAGCTAAACATATCTTGAGAGTGTAGGCTGCTGTAAAATCTGCATTGTGAGGCCTTTTAGGGCATAGCGCAGGGTTTTCTAATGATTCGTAAAACGTCCTTACATGGAGTTTCACCTCTCAGCGAATTTGGGGCTTTACAAAGCGTCCAATAAATGGTGGGACATACAGTGGGGAGAACAAGTATTTGATACACTGCTTATTTTGCAGGTTTTCATACTTACAAAGCATGTAGAGGTCTGTAAGTATTATCATAGGTACACTTCAACTGTGAGAGACGGAATCTGAAACAAAAATCCAGAAAATCACATTGTATGATTTTTAAGTAATTCATTTGCATTTTATTGCATGACATAAGTATTTGATACATCAGAAAAGCAGAACTTAACATTTGGTACAGAAACCTTTGTTTGCAATTACTGTAGTTCTTGACCAGGTTTGCACACACTGCAGCAGGGATTTTGGCACACTTCTCCATACAGACCTTCTTCAGATCCTTCAGGTTTCGGGGCTGTCGCTGGACAATATGGACTTTCAGCTCCCTCTAAAGATTTTCTATTGGGTTCAGGTCTGGAGACTGGCTAGGCCACTCCAGGACCTTGAGATGCTTCTTACGGAGCCACTCCTTAGTTGCCCTGGCTGTGTGTTTCGGGTCGTTGTCATGTTGAAAGACCAGGCCACGACCCATCTTCAATGCTCTTACTGAGGCAAGGAGGTTGTTGGCCAAGATCTCGCGATACATGGCCCCATCCATCCTCCCCTCAATACGGTGCAGTCATCCTGTCCCCTTTGCAGAAAAGCATCCCCAAAGAATGATGTTTCTACCTCCATGCTTCACGGTTGGGATGGTGTTCTTGGGGTTGTACTCATCCTTCTTCTTCCTCCAAACACGGCGAGTGGTTTAGACCAAAAAGCTCTATTTTTGTCTCATCAGACCACATGACCTTCTCCCATTCCTCCTCTGGATCATTCAGATGGTCATTGGCAAACTTCAGACGGGCCTGGACATGCGCTGGCTTGAGCAGGGGGACCTTGCGTGCGCTGCAGGATTTTAATCCATGACGGCGTAGTGTGTTACTAATGATTTTCTTTGAGAGTGTGGTCCCAGCTCTCTTCAGGTCATTGACCAGGTCCTGCCGTGTAGTTCTGGGCTGATCCCTCACCTTCCTCATGATCATTGATGCCCCACGAGGTGAGATCTTGCATGGAGCCCCAGACCGAGGGTGATTGACTGTCATCTTGAACTTCTTCCATTTTCTAATAATTGCGCCAACAGTTGTTGGCCAAGCTGCTTGCCTATTGTCCTGTAGCCCATCCCAGCCTTGTGCAAGTCTACAATTTTATCCCTGATGTCCTTACACAGCTCTCTGGTCTTGGCCATTGTGGAGAGGTTGGAGTCTATTTGATTGAGTGTGTGGACAGGTGTCTTTTATACAGGTAACAAGTTCAAACAGGTGCAGTTAATACAGTGGAGAACTGGAGGGATCCAAGGTCTGTGAGAGCCGGGATTCTTACTGGTTGGCAGGTGATCAAATACTTATGTCATGCAATAAAATGCAAATGAATTACTTAAAAATAATACAATGTGATTTTCTGGATTTTTGTTTCAGATTCCATCTCTCACACCTGTACCTATGATAAAAATTACAGACCTCTACATGATTTGTAAGTAGGAAAACCTGCAAAATCGGCAGTGTATCAAATACTTGTTCTCCCCACTGTATTTGACACACCAACCCCCCCTGCTCTAAGCTGAATGCGGCTCAATGTAATTTTAGCTGAGTCACAGCTTCTCACCCCTCAGCCACACTTTATTGGCTTCCCTCTCAGGAAGCCCATGCACTGCAACCTCTTTGTGGCAGTGCTGAATTGAGATGTCAGTTTTGCAGGGCACTTGGCCAAAATTAAGAATAGTTTCATCAACATTAGGCCTCTGGGCGGCGTTATGTTACATAAAAAAGGTTATAGCTGCAAGGTTTTTTGGCGTGCTTTATTAGGAAGGTGTAGATGGATGGAAGACAGTGAGACACAGAAAGAAGGCATTGAACCCTGACCTCCAGTACAGGGCCTTATGTGGCATGTGCCAGGAGTGTTATCCACAGCTCTGCACGTTGCTGCAACATTGGATAAGTTGATTTGAGCCGTCGTTATTTTGTGTGTGTTGTTTTGTGTTTACTCCATCTCATCATGAATTGCATTTGATCTAGGATGTGCATGTACATATATGATGCATTTTGTTACGCTGTTGTCCATTTTCTATTTAAACAAAGTGCAAGTCACAGACAAGCTACTTCCTGATTGTGATTACTAGTGAAACCAGACTCTTGGTGGGGGCCGACATTACTCCTAATGAGTAGCTAGCTGTATTGTACAGTATTTGAAATATCAATAGGCCTACAGTCATGCTAAAACTATGACATAATCTCTATACAGCTGTATATCTCAGTTGAAAGCTAGCTTGAGTTATAGTGGAAGTGTATGGTGGAAGTTAATTCCAACCAGTGATGGTGTTTGATGGGGGGCAGACCTGGGTTGAAATACTTGAAAAGTATTTTCAAATACTTTGAGCATTTGCTTGAATCCGCCTGGAGTGCCAGATGGGCGGGGTTTGCAGTTTTGGGACTTTTATATTAGTTTATTAAGCCAGGCAAGCTCAACTAGGCACAGATAAAGTATTTTAATCTATTTTTTTGAAGCCCAGATCTGATGGAGGTTACTGCTGAATGCTCTGCGTGCTATGGGTTTGTATTGACCCCTCACTCCTCTCTCTCTGTAGAGCTGATGACCTGTGAGGAACTACACGCCATCCTCCACCTGGTTCTGCAGGCTGGAAACATCATGAACGCTGTAAGCCAACGATGCCATTATCTCTCACTTTCCTCTTTCTATTTATCTATCCTCACTTTCTCTTCCTCTCTTTCTCTCTCCTCAATCACTCACTCACCCTCTCGCTCTCTCACGCACTCACTCACTCACTTGGTCTCTCTCTCCATCAATCTGTGACATCTGTCTAGTTCTTCCCCCCGTCTCTCGTCTCTCCTTATCTGTCTGATATGACCATGGCTAAGGTGGGATAATGGCTTTTATGGCACCACTATGACACTGCTCGTTTATCCTCCTCCCCGTCCCACAGGGCGGTTACGCGGGCAACGCCGTGGGCTTCAAGCTGTCATCGCTCCTCTCGCTGGCTGACACCAAGGCCAACAAACCGGGCATGAACCTGCTGCATTTTGTGGCTTTGGTGAGTCTGACAGAGAGAAATGGGAGGAGACACTGAAGGAGACACACACACTGGAGGAGACAGACACACTGGAGGAGACAGACACACTAGAGGAGACAGACACACTGGAGGAGACAGACACACTAGAGGAGAAAGGCACACTAGAGGAGACAGACACACTGGAGGAGACAGACACACTAGAGGAGAAAGGCACACTAGAGGAGACAGACACACTGGAGGAGACAGACACACTAAAGGAGACAGACACACTGGAGGAGACAGACAAACTGGAGGAGACAAACAGACATGCACAACATGCACACATTGGAGGAGAAAGACAAACTGGAGGAGAAAAACAAGACATGCACAACACACACAGGAGAAGACACACATACACACTGGAGGAGACACACTGGAGGAGACACACAGAGAGACAGATTAGTGGAGAATCCCTTTGTAAGCAAGCTGTGTGCAGGAATATCTTCAGGTTTCTTCTGGTCATGCTCACTTTAAAATGAAATGTCACCATTTGGGTGTATGAGTCAGTGTGCTGACCTGTGGATCCTTTTGGCATTCGACCAGAGTACAGACACTCCCCACTGGGAATAAACTGGTTGAATCAACGTTGTTTTAACGTTATTTGTCATTGAGACATTGAATCTAGGTGGAAAATACATTGGATTTGGATTTGCAAAAAGTAATCAACTGTTGTTTTGAGGGTAAATTTCAACCAGTGCGGAGTGTCTGTCATCATAATAACCAATTTTCAACATAGACATACCTTGTTGAATTTGTACATTTGAAACAACTTCAGATCTTCAATGTTATATCCACTATCAGAAAAAAGCTATAAGCTGGGCATCAGCTCCTACTGGAGAGTTGATCTATCTACAGCCATCCATTTGCTGCATTCAAAGATAACCAACCATTGATAACTTGCACTATGTACTTCCAGGATTTTAACAAAGCCCAGCTCTGCTTAGCTTTAATATTTGTCACTGACTACTACCAATTTGTTATAGTGAGAATGATATTTGAGAGATCTCTTAATAACTAAATAGATTCACTATTGTTATCGAAGTAGTTTCAAGGGGTGGGTTTAACAGAACAAATGTTAAGTCAAATATCATCAATGATACTATTTAGGCCTATATTAGGCCTTTTATTATTATTATAGAAATTGCAAAGTCATCAACAGATATTGTCTCAAGTCAACCCAGGGTTCAACTAAAAATAGACAATGCATATGGCCCTAGGATTTCAAGCTTTGGTTGATTTTAAATGTAATATTAAAGTTAATAATTAATATGTTGGACTCACATCTTTTATTTATTTTTTTATTTTTTATTTCACCTTTATTTAACCAGGTAGGCTAGTTGAGAACAAGTTCTCATTTGCAACTGCGACCTGGCCAATATAAAGCATAGCAGTGTGAACAGACAACACAGAGTTACACATGGAGTAAACAATTAACAAGTCAATAACACAGTAGAAAAAAAGGAGAGTCTATATACATTGTGTGCAAAAGGCATGAGGAGGTAGGCGAATAATTACAATTTTGCAGATTAACACTGGAGTGATAAATGATCAGATGGTCATGTACAGGTAGAGATATTGGTGTGCAAAAGAGCAGAAAAGTAAATAAATAAAAACAGTATGGGGATGAGGTAGGTAAAAATGGGTGGGCTATTTACCGATAGACTATGTACAGCTGCAGCGATCGGTTAGCTGCTCAGATAGCAGATGTTTGAAGTTGGTGAGGGAGATAAAAGTCTCCAACTTCAGCGATTTTTGCAATTTGTTCCATTCACAGGCAGCAGAGAACTGGAACGAAAGGCGGCCAAATGAGGTGTTGGCTTTAGGGATGATCAGTGAGATACACCTGCTGGAGCGCGTGTTACGGGTGGGTGTTGCCATTGTGACCAGTGAACTGAGATAAGGCGGAGCTTTACCTAGCATGGACTTGTAGATGACCTGGAGCCAGTGGGTCTGGCGACGAATATGTAGCGAGGGCCAGCCGACTAGAGCATACAGGTCGCAGTGGTGGGTGGTATAAGGTGCTTTGGTGACAAAACAGATGGCACTGTGATAAACTGCATCCAGTTTGCTGAGTAGAGTGTTGGAAGCAATTTTGTAGATGACATCGCCAAAGTCGAGGATCGGTAGGATAGTCAGTTTTACTAGGGTAAGTTTGGCGGCGTGAGTGAAGGAGGCTTTGTTGCGGAATAGAAAGCCGACTCTAGATTTGATTTTCGATTGGAGATGTTTGATATGAGTCTGGAAGGAGAGTTTACAGTCTAGCCAGACACCTAGGTACTTATAGATGTCCACATATTCAAGGTCGGAACCATCCAGGGTGGTGATGCTAGTCAGGCGTTGAAAAGCATGCATTTGGTTTTACTAGCGTTTAAGAGCAGTTGGAGGCCACGGAAGGAGTGTTGTATGGCATTGAAGCTCGTTTGGAGGTTAGATAGCACAGTGTCCAAGGACGGGCCGGAAGTATATAGAATGGTGTCGTCTGCGTAGAGGTGGATCAGGGAATCGCCCGCAGCAAGAGCAACATCATTGATATATACAGAGAAAAGAGTCGGCCCGAGAATTGAACCCTGTTGCACCCCCATAGAGACTGCCAGAGGACCGGACAGCATGCCCTCCGATTTGACACACTGAACACACATCTCCATCTCTGAGTAAAATAATAGGACTAAATCAAATCAACCTTTATTTAAAGTGTGTTTAAAGTTTGATTTGATTTAGTCCTATTCTTTAACTTCAGTTTTTGGTTGAGATGGAGATGGTTATTTCAACATATTAATTTGGAGACAAACTGGAATTAAAGTCAGACTAAGTCAGTGGTACAAAAGATACAATTCCTTCAAATGTAGATTTTTGTTTGTGTAAACACAATTCAATATCACATTTTCGATGCACTTTTGCCTATTAACTTGTCCACAAGTTAACAAATGATATGTTGTATTCACGTCTCCAACTAAACCAAAAATATAATTTAATAGGATTAAGCCAGTGGCTCAGATTAAACTATCCAAGCATTAGATTCATTCCCTTTAAATGTTGATATTTGTATTACAAATATAACTTTTGTAATACAATGAATAGCCTAAAGTTAGGCTATTTTACAAACTAATGTAACAGTATTTATTCAACTTTAAAACGAGTAACACATCCAGAGCCATGTTTTGAGGTTACTGTAACTATAAATGTCATTTTATGTAATCATAGAAAGCGTGCATGTTCAAAACAGCATGCAAAGGTCGCAGATCTGTGGAGATCTTCACAGTTGCAGAATATTGAACAGCATTGATAACTTGCACTATGTACTTTTAATGTCATCTCAACTACAATCCCACCTGGAGTTCAGAGTTCAGAGCGAAACACACAGAAACTAGAGGCCATGAGTAACTTCAAAATGAATGGCTGAGCTGTTGATAAATCAGATTTTACATGTCCTTTTAAATCATTTGTAAAGCCACTCCACAATGGCCTAACAACTTGAAACCGTTTAGGTTCATCAGAGACATTACCATGATGAACCATGTTAAGTTTGCCATTGATATCCTAAAAAATAAGGAAACTATTAACAATTCACTTTTTTTGACCAAGTTACGCTAATGCTTCAAATATTCATAAAGAATCTTGTCATGGAATAAAAGTCAGATTCACTCCAAATTTGATCTTTGGTCACAATAGTCCCTACGTTGATGCATTCAAAGATGGCCACACTATAGCACATACACTAATATGTTAGAATATGCTGAAAGTACACACAAAATGTGGAATGTAGGCCTATGGTACATAGTTGAAAAGCAAAGGGATCGGCCAAAAGATGGCGAAGTTATTGACAAACGGAAACTCAGATTTTCCTTGTCCATTTAAACCAATGTAAATTGACACCACAGTGGCCTGTCAACTTGAAACTTATCATCGCTATCATGGCCGTCCCTAAAATGAACCACACTGAATTTGGTATTTATATTTCAAAAAACAACTCATTCTTTGCATGTGTGTAACGCTAATGCTCAAAATCATCTGCATTCATCTTATTCTTGTGAACCATACGTCAGATTCACTTCAGATTTTGTATTTAGACTCATTACATCAGTCTTTAATGGTTTTTGAGAAAAGATTGTTGCTGCATTCAAATATGGCCGTTCTGTACCTATAGATGCATGTTAGCACATATGCTAATGCTACAAATACTTTTGAAAAATTATAGTTTCAAAAGTATTTGTAGCATTATCTTATTTGCTATAGTACACCTATAGGTACAGTGTGGCCATATTTGAATGCAGCAACTCGTTTTTAAGTCAGACTTGGTATATAGACTCTAATGAATTTTAGAATTATAAGGTGCTGCATTCAAAGTCGGCCCAGAATTGAAAGATGACCACAAAATACCAATTAACACAAATCTTAACATAAACCATTAGTCAAATTTCCCCCAGAATTGGAATGTAAACTCAAAGCATGAAGTAATGACTTTAAGAATGATTACCTGCGGCATTCAAAGAATAACCAACCTACAGCACTAGACTAAACTTCACTTGAGTCATCCTTGTGGTATTGAGAGATAAACATAGTAATGCTTTCACTGATTGCACATAACGGAATATATTTCCATGATAGAGTGCTTGCTTTGCTATCCAACTGATCTTATGTCCTTTCTGTCATCCTGTGAACACCGTTCATTGCTGCTCACAGCTATATATTGGTTTTGGTATTAGATGAAACAGTGAGAACACATTAAGTTGTTGTATATAGTATGTATATATATATATAGTATATATACAACACTGAGTATATAAAACATCCCTTGTTGAAGGTATTCCTAATGTTTGGTATACTCAGTGTATGGATACAAAATGTCTGACATCGCATTCCCATTTGAATTTTGTTGAATTTTGTTGTTTGTTTGTTATGGTGGAAATTGCAGTGATAACACGTTTAGATGACAACTAAACCAAACATCCAACATTGTTTTTTCATTGGAATTTGGTTGTGCTTTTAGAAGGTAGTGAGTGACACATTAGGAATTCAACAAACTTCAGGCTGTCTTTTTGAGTGGGTGAATAAAGGTTTAAATCTTATTGATCAACATCTCATCCAAATATGACCAACATTTCCACGTTTAAATGACGTGGTGTGCCCAGTGGGTCAGAATTCAGTAGTTTGTTTGAATTCATTTGTTAGAATTTGAGATGTGTCAATATGTATTTTTTGACACAGAATAAGGAGAGGCTTTCCACAGATGCCCTTTCAACAGCAGAGAAGATGTCACTAGTAAATATTCCATGACATTGATGTTGGAGTAAACAGAGGCCAAATTAGAGAAATTTTGAATATTGTAAAAAGGATGGCAGATGTTTGTGTGTTTTTCTTTTTTAAGGAGTCCTTATGTATTTTCAAGCTTTATTAAACAGATTGGAAATTACAAGGGGGATATGGGTGTACATAACATGTAATAATAATTCCTTCCTATCTACTCAGGAGGCACAGAAGAAGGACGAGAAGCTGCTGAAGTTCCCTGAGAAACTGCAGGACATCCAGAGCGCTTCCAGGTAAAAAGTCCCTGCGGTCTTCATGATGTCGGAAACTTGCAAACTGGGAAAAAGCCATTTGAACAGCCCTCCAACTCATAATTTCTGTAAAGTAGGACACTCGGGTGTCAACTATGTGCCGCAACTTCTTCGACATGCTGAACTACGACATCTCCTATTGAGGAAATTACTTGGAGAACCGCATTCTCAGCAGTTAAATGCAACAGTACATTTTTTATCAAAAGCAATCTATTTATACTGTTTTTGAACACTGTAATTTGTTTGTGAGCATAATAACTGCAGTTCATGGTTGACGTACCTAGTTAGCTGTTAGTCAATGGGCATTTTCAACGACTTCAAAGCACGTGAATAGATACAACTTAATGCTCAGAGTTTGCACGTTTTATTTCCGAACACTCTGACATGTCAAGAACGCAGCATTTGCACTGCTATCCTTTGACAAGAGTCTACAACTAGTTCACCTAGAAGAATCCCAGTCAATTTCATACCCATTATCTATGGATGCCCTATACCGTATAAGGACTTATGTGTCTCTTTTCACAATCAAGATCACTAACTCAGTTCCTGTGGTATGTGTACAGTAGTGGCCAAAAAATTTGAGAATGACACAAATATACATTTTCACAAAGTTTGCTGCTTCAGTGTCTTTAGATATCTTTGTCAGATGTTACTATGGAATACTGAAGTATAAATACAGGCATTTCATAAGTGTCAAAGGATTTTATTGACAATTACATGAAATTGATGCAAAGAATATTTGCAGTGTTGACCCTTTTTTTCAAGATCTCTGCAATCCGCCCTGGCATGCTGTCAATAAACTTCTGGGCCACATCCTGACTGATGGCAGCCCATTCTTGCATAATCGATGCTTGGAGTTTGTCAGAATTTGTGGGTTTTGTTTGTCCACCCGCCTCTTGATTGGATTGATCACAAGTTCTCAATGGGATTAAGGTCTGGGGAGTTTCCTGGCCATGGACCCAAAATATCGATGTTTTGTTCCCCGAGCCACGTAGTTATCACTTTTGCCTTATGGCAAGGTGCTCCATCATGATGGAAAAGGCATTGTTTGTCACCAAACTGTTCCTGTATGGTTGGGAGAAGTTGCTCTCGGAGGATGTGTTGGTACCATTCTTTATTCATGGCTGTGTTCTTAGGAAAAATTGTGAGTGAGCCCACCCACCCACACATGAATGTTCTCAGGATGCTTTACTGTTTGCATGACACAGGACTGATGGTAGCGCTCACCTTGTCTTCTCCGGACAAGCTTTTTTCCAGATGCCCCAAACAATCGGTAAGGGGATTCATCAGAGAAAATGGCTTTTACAGAATATCAGTCTGTCCCTGATGTTTTTCCTGAAGAGAAGTGGCTTCTACCCTTCTTGACACCAGGCCATCCTCCTAAAGTCTTCCACTCACTGTGCGTGCAGATGCACTCACACCTGCCTGCTGCCATTCCTGAGCAAGCCCTGTACTGGTGGTGCCCCGATCCCACAGCTCAATCAACATTAGGAGACGGTCCTGGCGCTTGCTGGACTTTCTTGGGCGCCCTGAAGCCTTCTTCACAACAATTGAACCGCTCTCCTTGAAGTTCTTGATGATCCGATAAATGGTTGATTTAGGTGCAATCTTACTGGCAGCAATATCCTTGCCTGTGAATCCCTTTTTGTGCAAAGCGATGATGACGGCACGTGTTCCCTTGCAGTTAACCATGGTTGAATGAGGAAGAACAATGATTCCAAGCACCACCCTCATTTTGAAGCTTCCAATCTGTTATCCAAACTCAATCAGCATGACAGAGTATTCTCCAGCCTTGTCCTCGTCAACACTCACACCCGTGTTAACGAGAGAATCACTGACATGACTTCAGCTGGTCCTTTTGTGGCAGGGCTGAAATGCAGTGGAAATGTTTTTTGGGTATTCAGTTCATTGCAAAGAGGGACTTCGCAAAGAGGGACTTTGCAATTCATCTGATCACTCTTCATAACATTCTGGAGTATATGCAAATTGCCATCATACAAACTGAGGCAGCAGACTTTGGGAAAATGTATATTTGTGTCGTTCTCAAAACTTTTGCCCATGACTGTAGCTTTTAGGTTCTTGCTTCAGCCACTGCTCTTAGCATTAGCATGATTATTTCCCTCCATTAGACATATAAGTCCCTGTATATGTTGCCTTTATATGACTACTACTGGATGATGATTTGTGCTTAATGCTGCAGTCTAGTAACATTTCTTCAGCCCCACCCCAATCCCTTAGCCGTTTACCTAAACAAGTGGTGGGGTGTCCTGTTTGTTGTTTTCTGAACTGCAGACTGCGGGTTTAATAAGACTGCATCTTTAAGTCTGGTTACATTTCTCCAGCCGCATACCTCAGCTGTTTACCAAGTGGCGAGGTGACCACTTTGTTGTTTTATGTATCGCAGACTGCAGCTTTAACGCAATAGAAAAAATAGATGGTACAATACATGCTCATAGTTTCAATGCAATCAAATGAAGAGGTTGATTATTGGCTAGAATAACAGCAGCACTGAATGAAATCACAGATCCCTACTAACGCCTTGAGTTGATTTCAAATTAATTTAAGCTCCCAATGGCTCTGGCAGTATACTGCACTGTTTAGGATGCATTATCTTCCCTGTGGCTGTCAAGCTCTTTTACAAGGTCACCTCTGCATGCTACAGTTCAGCTCTCCCTCTCTCCTGGTGTGCCAACAGTTAATGCTCCACTGTGGATATGCTAACACATCATCCTTACTTCCAGCCTCTCTAACTGTCGTGCCTTCACCATTATCGAATGCACTGTAGATATAGACAAGTGCCATACAGTGTAACATGGTCCATTTCTGCTACAGTGAACCACAACATAGCAATTTCTAGAGCACCACCAATACCACTGACCAATACAAGCCAAAGCATTTCTGGGTTCAGGGTCAGCAGTACTTCAAGTCTCAGGAATACAAAGTCACATTTTACGATGCTGACATAGCCATCTGCTACAGCAGTAGACAAAGTTTCAGAATCTTAAACTATTCACATTTATCATTACATTTATTATAATATATATATATTTATATATATATATATATTTTTTTTTTAAAGTATGCTTTTATCTGAAGCACATACATTTTTTTCATCTTTCTAACCAGGCAAGTCAGTTAAGAACAAGTTATTATTTACAATGATAGCCTACACCGGCCAAACACGGACAATGTTGGGCCAATTGTGCACCGCCCTATGGGACTCCAGATCACACGCGGTTGTGATACAGCCTGGATTTGAACCAGGGTGTCTGTAGTGACGCCTTTAGCACTGAGATGCAGTGCCTTAGACCGCTGTGCCACTCGGGAGACCATTTTTTGGGTGGTCCCAAACACACAACCCTGACGTTGTGAGCGCCACGCTCTACCAACTGAGCCACACAATGTATTTTAACAGGCTTTGGATGATTTGCATATCCCCGCAGAATATCAGTGGAAAACATCGAGTTGGAGTTCTCGTCTCTCTACGTCAGGACCAGATCCTTGGAGGAGAAGGTCCAGAGTGACCCAGAGCTCCTGGAGCAGCTGGACCCCTTCCTGCAGGTGGGAGCACATTCAGTCAGAATCTAATTAGGGAATTCTACTCTGTGCTGATTACGGCGCATGAGGGCGGCACACAGTGAAGGCATCCTTAGCCAGTTGTGATATCAAAACGGATCCTAGGGTGACTGTAACATTGGAACATGACTTGAATGTCATGTGAGGTGTGTCTGTACATATAGTAGACAAATAAATGTATATCAGATAACTTACCACCATGATCTCAATTGGAAGAACACCCCATAAGCATAACAAATATGGGCCGATATGAGTCCATATGTATTTTGCATGTTGATAAGTGCTTACCATTCATACTATCCTACATCTCTGATATCCAGTATCACCAAGCCCCCTGTTTTTGGTATATTTTGATGGTAATAATATGTTCAAATTTGTTTTGTTCTTTATATATCTAATCTATGTGTCTTGTCATGCATTGTCATCCCCAACAGAGCTCCACAAGGACCCTACAAGATCTGAAGAGGCGCAGGCTGGACCTGCGGAAGGAGGGAAATGCGCTTATTGACTTCTTCTGTGAAGACAAGGACACCTTCATGCTGGACGAGTGCTTCCGCATCTTCCAGGACTTCTGTCTCAAGTTCAAAAAGGCTGTCAAGGTGAGGTGTTTTTTCTTTAAACATTAAACTATTCAAATCTTTTAAGACTTTACTATGTAGTTTCAGATAAGTAACTCACAATATCCTGCATTGCATTTCCTGAAGTAACAAAAAATTATAAACTCTTTAAAAGAACATACTGATGTAGGTGTATGTAAACATATAACAAAATGTGGAAGAAGTCAAATGGTCTGAATACTTTCCTGAAGGCACTGTACACAAAATGTTATTAATTAGCCCGTCCTTTCGCTGTCTCTGTCAGGATAACCTGGAGCGGGAGCTGAAGGAGATGGCCAGGCAGCGGCGTCTCAGAGAGCTGGAGGAGAAGCGCTTTGCCTGGAATGCTGACCAGCAGCAGGGTGCTGTCGCTGGTAACGGAGGTTTTGGCCGCAGCAGCAGCGAGAACGACGTGGACATGCTCACCAAGGAGGGCCTACTTGACTTCCTCCAGCAGCGTCCCGCCAGCCCCCACAGCCCCCTGGGTCGTTCAGCCAGCGCCCGCCGCCACCGCCACACTGTGGCCTCCATGGCCGACCGCGAGCTTCACGGCTATCTGGAGCTGTTCGGCAGTGGCGCGGCACTGCCAGCAGACTATGCCAACAAGTTCAACAGCCTGCCGCGCTCCGGCCGCACCCTTCAACGGAGAACCGCCCCCTGGCTTGTGTCCCAGGACGATAATCGCGAGCTGGGGAATGGGCGGCAGGTGCTGGCCACGTCACACCGGGCCGAGACAGAGCCCATCAGCCCCTTGGCCATGTACTCTTCCACAGGCTTTAATGTCAATGAGGAACCGTATAACAATAATAACAACTACACGACCATGTCTGAGGGGAGCTATCTGCCTCGCTCATGTCACAACCGTAACGTCTTTCAGAAGACTCCCAACCCCGGAGCGAGCATCACGGCACACATGAACGTCAGCGTGGAGAGGCACACGCTAGTTCCGGGAATTCAACCGTTTGACCCCCCAAGTCCGAACAATAACACAAATCACATGCACTTTGTCGACCACGAAAACGTGGTGGTGACGGACTTGGAAAGGGAGAGGGAATCTCCAAAGACACTCATTTTGGATACTCCTCCTCCTTGTCCAAAGAGTTTGGAAAGAGGGCCAGAGCCCGCGGCATGGGAAGGTGATATGGCATCCTCTCAGTTTGTGGTGGGCCCGCTTCAGAAGGAGGAAGAAGAAGACAGCAGCACCATCTCCTCAACCACCTGCGACACGACCCTCCCTCTTGACCCCTCCGTATCCAATAAGAAACCGGTTTTCTACATCTTAGACTGCACAGAAACTGACTGCTCCGTAGCGCTTGACTACTCTGAGATCGAAAGCTCGCCTCTAATGAGGGAAGGATTGGTCCCTGACGTAAAAAACACTGACTGCAACAACGTTCAGGGGAACCTTCAAGACCCCAGCTCGCTGTCCTCCAACTCCAACTTTGATTCCACATCCACAAACGATCGGTCCGTCTCCGCCTCCACAAATGAGATGTTGCCGTCAAAGTCCAGAGACGAACGTGCCCCATCCGTCGGCTCCTTCGTTACCACGGAAGAAGGGGACACAGATAGCTGGGACACGGCAGAGGGTAGGCAGGTGGGCGAGAAAGCTGTAGAGACGTATAGCCCTAAACCAACACACTCCAAGAACAAGAATGTGTCAAAAGTTTCCAAAAACAGCGGAGTGGGTCGCAGCGTCAGGATGTTGACAACCACTGAGAACCAGGGCATGCGGAAGGTGGTGCCCATCACCAAGCTCAGCCGGACTGGCAGCAACGCCAGGCGGGTGGAGAGACCAGCCGGGAGCCATGAGGGTGCAGTACCCAGGCAGCCTCTCCGTGACAAGAGCACCCCAGCCAGGGGGCGGGTCGAGAAGTTCGGTAGGCCCTCCCGCCACTCCAGCTTGCCCCCAGAGGAGACCAAATCCCAGGGGAGCACCGGCCTTTCAGGCTGGGCATGTGACCTCAACCCACGAAAGCCCTCCTTCCGCAAGCCCAGCGCCAAGCCGCTGAGGAACCTGCCCAAGCCACCGCCGGAGGCAAAGATGTGCCGCGCCACCATGAGAGCCCTGGCTGCCCAGGCCCAAGGTCAGGTTGGGGCACCCTCTGAGGCTAGTGCTCCCGAAACACCTACCCACAGCTCCAAAACCCCATCGGCCACCCTGCCTGGCTGGGCCCGCAACACCGTGGCCTCCTCCTCTAGGACCACCAAGAAGGAACTCGCTCTCGCCCTCTCCAACCCTCCGACCCCCTCCAGGAGCCCCTCTCTCCGGTCCCGCAGCAGCTCCCAGAGTCAAGCACCCGCTCGGCCTCCAGCCGCCGCCACAACCACACCTCCTGCCAAAGGGGGGCAGCATTCCCCCCGGAGGGAGGAGAAGGAGAAGTCCCAAGTGGGTGGTCTGCAGAGGGTGCAGAGCGTTAAGGCGTCAAGCCGGGCGAGCACCCAGCGTAGCGACACCCCCCCACCGCCGCCCACCCGCGAGCGCTCACGCAAGAGCAGCAGCTTCTCCGAGAAATCTGTACAATCCATTACGTCATGTAGGACCATCAAGCCCACCTGGAAGTAGTACTCAAATATGGTGGAGCTCGATTGGAGCCAGAGAGAAAGAAATGTACTATGGTTTTCCCCACGTACTGTAGATGGACATTTTATGTCCTCTTTCATTAGCTACTCTATGACATCCCACCTCATCCATATCAAGTCAATGTGCAGGGCTCTGTCAAAACGTATTATATGAACTGCAAAATATATAATGCACTCTATGTAACCTCTCTGTAGATAAGATTATTTTTTTCGTGAGCCCCCGTTTGTTTTTGAGCATTCTTCACGGCGAGACAGAACTGACAAATGGCAAAATCCCCCTTTTTTCCTAGGAGCCTTCTTTGCCTGCTTTGTGGTCTTAAACTCGATGTAAAAATAGAAGAAAAATTAGAATGCTTTTTTTTTTTTACAGACCATTTTAAGATGGTGTTTACATGGTATTTACTTAAAAACTATGTGGTAGTAATCTTTTCTGGTACTCACCTCAAAGAATTCAACACTATTGGTAATTTACTGTTACCAAATGGTACATAGAGACATGTGTGTCAATGAATCTCGTAGAAACTGAAGTGTGATTACTATGCAATTATTAGATAATTACCATTTTAACAAGTACTTTCTAGGTAACAACCTGGTAAACAGTGACTGTAAAATGAAGTGTTACTGAAAAACCACTACTGAACATGTTTGAATGCTGCTAATTAGCTTTGACAATTTGGGGACTATGTTAGTGTCTTCATTCAGGGTATGAGCTTTGTGAGATGCTGCCTTGCTGCTGTTGTGATTGTATCTTTGATTTCTGTGGTTCTCTACTTTCCTTTGCACAGCTATACTACACAGTAGCCTGGAGTCCACACTGAATATCACTCTGTTTTTCTATTGCTTCACTTCACTGATTTAGTGTGATTCTGATCCATTAGGGTTCACTTGGGATTGGCAAAAAAGAGCTGGTCCAATCAGTGTCCTCTCAGAAACTATGGGTGGGACAATAGTGAAAATAACTATTCAGGGCCTTATTCACGAGAAACCAATAAGAAACAACCGTTTTGGTTTTCTGTTTGTACTAATGAATAAGACCCTGCTCTCAGTGTCATTGTACTCCTCAGCAGTTGGCCACTGAGTTCCTTTCCTGCTCCACTGAAGTTATACCTCGGTTATACTTGACATTGCAGAAATAGTATATAGTATAAAAAAAGGACACAAAAGAAATGCCCATAGGCCCTATTCAATCCAACTGGGTATCCAGGTTTCCGAGGTTAAGTTAAATAGACATTATTGCTGATGCGCTGCATTGTCTTGGACAAAATAATATGTGCAGTCAGATATTAGGAAACTGAACGAAATTTGAATTGTCAATAAAGAATGTTGTTTTTCACTTGTTTTGGAAACCTGGTTGTCAGGGTTGGATTGAATCAGGTATCCTATTGTGTACTGTATCAAGTGCATTAACTGTTACTATTAGCAAGTACAGAAAGTTATTGAGCCATTATCCTCTGTTTATGATACTCCAGTTAGTCCTTTGGTATGATTCCACTGTAAAGTTTTACCTTTACCTCTTACAATACAGTACATGTACTTGGTCATGCAATGTATTTTCATGTACTTGTGGTACTTTTGACATTTGTATTTATGTATCAATCACAAGCAATGTTTCTAAATGCTCTCGATAAAACGCCTCCATTCTAGCATTGAGTAGACGTGCACACAAAGGAAATATTTTTTCCTGCTATATGCTATACCTAGACGAACGCTAATGCTATCAAAAACAGCATTGAACATGTAGCTCTTCAGACTGAAGTAACACCCAACATGGTGTTGTTTGTCTCTGTGTTTTGTCACAATAATCGTCTTTGTAATCCTTGACTTTTCTACTGTGAATGTTGTCATCTGATTTTTGTACTACATGACATTGCGTAATTGTGTTCCTTGACCGCCAATGGTCGTGATTCAAGTAATACCGTAGATTCTTCAGCCCTGCATTTGCTTCTCACTAGAATGACCCGTTTGTGCTGTCTTGTCCACTCCTATGGTCATTGGCAAGCCAGCACAAACAGATCTGGAACTAGGCCAGCTTGTCACACCACTTGCCTTTGAAACAGCATTGTGCCATTGACTTAAATAACAACAACTAGAGTGCATTAACTTGAAGCTTGATGTAGCCGCACCATCATCAGTAGTGTCTCCCGAATTGTAAATAAGAGTAGAAATCCTCCCTTACATTCCATTGCACTGAACGAATTAGAATGGATACTACAAATCACGGGCTTAGCCGATTAGCCGTCCGCTCTGTGTACATAGTGTAAAGACATACTATTTTTTATTATACGTAGAGCTTGCAATATGTTTACATGTAGCAAACTGTATATGGAGGCTTGGAAGTGGTGAAGGTGAGAGGAACTGCTTAACCAGACTTTTTCCTCTCTTGAAATTGTCACAATGAACAGCATCGTTGTTCACAGACCATACATACGCTCAATTCAACTGGTCGTGAATCAACAAGTTCAATCTACTGTACTCTCCATACAGCTGTTGTACCATTTCTGTCTGTAACTCTCAGAGCAAGCCTAAATCAATCCTACAGGCCACATCCCTGCAGTAGGCCAGGATATTTTTATCTCCCTGCTCTCTGCAATGCAAATGAAGGGAGGCAGTGAATGTCACAAAAGACCCAGAGGCCATACGTCAGCCCGGACGGGCTGTGTCTCAAATGGCACCCTATAGGGCTCTGATCAAAAGTAGTGTGTTATATTTGGGACGCTGGCCTACGACATGTCTTATGGCTAAAGAGCGAGGCACAATGCTCCTCTCACTCCCTCTCTTTTCCCATCTACAGTCACAGTTAGAGTGTATAACAGATCTCCTCTCCGCCAGACTTAACACAATGTCCAGTCTTTTACAAGGATGGCCCTTTACAAGAGCGGCCTCCCACATCTTATCGCACAATGCCTCCTGCTGCCGGGCTCATTTAATAGGGGCATGTCGACAATGGGTGGTCTTGCGTCAGAGCCACTAAAGACGGTGGGACTTCAATACGGAATGTCTCCCCTTGCATCCCCCCACCACTCTGCTGCCACTTCCTTGTTATGGGGTGGTAACCATGACAACACAGTCCAGCAGGTCAGTCAGGACTGAACACTAGCAGTGGTCTGTCTGACTAATAGCCTTAGCCTTTCTAAACTTAGGCCCGACTCCTAATCATGACAGAGCAGGCGCCTGGCAACCCAAAACAATGTTGAAACATTTGTCCAATGTTGCCCAACCCAAACGGTGGCGATTAATATTTTCCCATTGATTGATTGATGTTGGTGGTTTTTCAAGCCAACTCGAGAAGTTGCACGCACACAGTAGTGACTTCATCCGCAGTAGGCTACAGTTCATGTTCACTTTCAAATGTTAACCTTAAATTACAGTGTGAGCTATTGGCATGGATTCCTTAGGACCTAGGTGATGGTGGAACTGAAAGCAAGGAGGAATGTTTTCTTGCCTGATCCCAGATCTGTTTGTTGTCTATAGCCAACAATATGGTTGTTGTCATGGCCTGATGGCACAAACAGATCCAGGACCAGGCTTGGTGTTTTTTACTGTTTTAATGTGATTCTTTATGAGGACCAGACTACGCATGTCTTAGCTAGAATTCCCATCGCTCTATACAGCTGCTCCACTTAATTGCCTTGGTTCTGCTTTGCCGCCTTCTTCTCCAAGTCACTGTCTTTGATGTTAATAAACTCAAACTTCTACATGGAGGAAATTACTGTAATCACTAAACTACACAAGACTGAATATTAGAATGTTATTCTACAGCACTGATCATTTAAACAAATGTTAAACAAAATCAATAAAATCATCCGATGCTGTGTCACTTTGAAGCCGTGAAGCTTTTTTCTCCATCCTTCTCAGCCTTTTTCCGTGGACATTTCTGTGAATCTGAAACTGCGTGGATCATATTGGTTTTTGTATGCATTCTACAGGGGGCTGTTCTAAGCAGACGCACGGAGGGCTGCGCTACAGCGTGCTAGACATAACACCCTTTCTCTCATCTGTTGTATTAATTAAAGGGAGAGTAACCAATCGTGACGTGGAATATGGCCAGTGGTGCAATGTTCAGTTGCCAATCGTTCTCGAACGTTGAAGATAGAAATGCCATGAATAGAGATGTGATGCCATATTCTACATGTTAGAGATGCATGTTTGTTCTACATATTCTACTATTTCTATTGGAACGTTCCATACTGCTAATCGCGCCCCTAGTCTTTACAACATGAAAATGTTGGCAAAAGTTTTGGGAGAACTACCCCTTTAAGTAGTCTATTAGCATCTCCTGAATTCACAGCTCTGTCACATATCAGTGGTAAAATCTGTTACATTTCTGGAAAAATTATTATGGATGTGCCTCCCGAGTTGCACGGTGGTCATGGGGTGGCGCACACAGAGTCGTCCGGGTTAGCTTCTAAAACAATGATATATAAGGGTACGGTTAGGGTACAAATTGTTCACTGGGGTAAACATAAGAGAGGTACACATAATCACCTCACTGTAACGGCTAAAGGTGGAAGAAGGTGAGGACCAAAGCGCCGCGTGGTACCTGTTCATCCTTTTATTAAGGGAGCTGAATACTGATTAACAAGACGACGAGCACAACCGAAACAGTTCTGTCTGGTGCAGACACAAAAACAGAAAGCAACTACCCACAAAACTCAGGTGGGAAAAGGCTACCTAAGTATGGTTCTCAATCAGAGACAACGATAGACAGCTGCCTCTGATTGAGAACCACACCTGGCCAAACAACAAAGAAAAACAAAACATAGAAAATGAACATAGAATGCCCACCCTAGTCACACCCTGGCCTAACCAAAATAGAGAATAAAAGCATATATATGGCCAGGGTGTGACACTCACACGGTACTGTTCAGTACCTTTTAGGGTACATGTGCAGATAACCCAGTATAATGGTACATTTTTGTACCCTATATTTTGAATATAAAATATGCAATCATCCCACTGTACTGTGAAGCTACTTTTCTGTTTTTTCAAAGATACAAACGTACTGTATTTTGTGTACCCTCAATACCCACCACAGGGTACAATAATGTATTCTCAAAAGGAACTAATTACTTTGTCAATGTGGTAGTACCCTAAAATACACATTTGTACTATAATCATTACAATACAATTATTTCCCAGCATGCTCTAATGCAGATTGATTTTTTCGAAATGTTTTGAATATCTGTGATTTTTCATTAACGAAGATTGATTGAGTAATTTTATGCTACACAAAGATAAATAACATATTTTTCTAAACTAATGTAATCAGTTAGATTTTTTGCACCCGATACTGAAATGGTTGTTCCAGTTTCAATGGTAGTTCCCTCGTAATGTTTTCATTCTGAATACAGGTTGTGGGAGAATAGAAAATGCTGGATATCCTAATTTGGCTGGAATCTGATAGGAATTACGCATCCCTTTCCAAACCAGCAGAATATGATTTGCAGGTAGGGTTGCAAAATTCGAGTAACTTTCCCAAAATGCCCAGGTTTTCGAGGAATCCCGGTTGGGAGGGAATAAGCAGGAAATCTGTAGTTACCAAATTTTTTTAGGCCTGCAAAATAAGGCCTTGTCATAAAAAGTAACATTTTAATGATAACATTCGCCTAGGAACTCACTTGGTGAAGGCCGCAGGACTGAATATGAACGAATTCACTACAAAAGGCAAGGCACACTGTGAAATTATATTGGAAGCGTGGCTTAGTGGGGGCGTGGCTTTGAGTTAATTTCTTTGGGCCACCAGTGAGTGGAAGTGTTGTGCCATGTACCTTATCTAAAGTCAGCTTTGGACCTATTGACTACACAGTGCATTCAGAAAGTATTCAGATCCATTGACTTTTTCCACATTTTGTTACGTTACAGCCTTATTCTCAAGTGGATTATGAATTAAACATTAAATGAAATATTTGTCATCATCAATCTACACACAATACCCCATAATGACTAAGCGAAAACAGGTTTTTAGAAATGTTTGCAAATGTATTATAAATAAAAAACAAAAATACTGTATTTACATAAGTATTCAGACCCTTTGCTGTGAGGCTCATGAATTGAGCTCAGGTGCATCCCGTTTCCATTGATCATCATTGAGATGTTTCTACAACTTGATTGGAGTCCACCTGTGGTAAATTCAATTGGTTGGACATGATTTGGAAAGGCACACACTTGTCTATATAAGGTCCCACAGTTGACAGTGCATGTCAGAGCAAAAAACCAAGCCATGAGGTCGAAGGAATTGCCCATAGTGCTCTGAAACAGGATTGTGTATAGGCACAGATCTGGGGAAGGGTACAAAAACATTTCTGCAGCATTGAAGGTCCCCAATAACACAGTGGCCTCCATCATTCTTAAATGGAAGAGCTTTGGAACCACCAAGACTCTGCCTAGAGCTGGTCGTCCAGCCCAACTGCGCAATCGGGGTCGAAGGGCTTTGGTCAGGGAGGTGACCAAGAACCCAATGGTCACTCTGATAGTGCTCCAGAGTTCCTCTATGAAGATGGGATAACCTTCCAGAAGGACAACCATCTCTGCAGCACTCCACCAATCAGGCCTTTATGGTAGAGTGGCCATACAGAAGCCACTCCTCAGTTAAAGGCACATGACAGCCCGCTTGGAGTTTGCCAAAAGGCACCTAAAGACTCTCAGACCATGAGAAACAAGATTCTCTGGTTTGAAGAAAACAAGATTGAACTCATTAGCCTGAATGCCAAGCGTCGCGTCTGGAGGAAACCTGGCACCATCCCTACGGTGAAGCATGGTGCTGACAGCATCATGCTGTGGGGATGTTTTTCAGCGGCAGGGACGGGGAGACTAGTCAGGATCGAGGGAAAGAACGGAGCAAAGTACAGAGAAATCTTTGATGAAAACCTGCTCCAGAGCGCTCAGGACCTCCAAACTGGGGTGAAGGTTCACCTTCCAACAACGACCCTAAGCACACAGCCAAGACAACCTGGGAGCGGCTTCGGATCAAGTCTCTGCATGTCCTTGAGTGGCTCAGCCAGAGCCCGAACTTGAATGTGATTGAACATCTCTGGAGAGACCTGAAAATCGTTGTGCAACGACACTTCCCATCCAACCTGACAGAGCTTGAGAGGATCTGCAGAGAAGAATGGGAGAAACTCCCCAAATACAGCTGTGCCAAGCTTGTATTTGAATTCATTAGGGATCCCCATTAGCTGCTGCCTTGGCAGCAGCTACTCTTCCTGGGGTCCAAAGAGATTAAAGTGTCATACCCAAGAAGACTCGAGGCTGTAATTGCTGCCGAAGGTGCTTCAAAAAAGTACTGAGTAAAGTGTCTGAATACTTATGTAAATGTGATATTTCTCTTTTTTTCATTTGTTCTGAAAACCTCTTTTTGCTTTGTCATGATGGGGTATTGTATGTAGATTGATGAGGGGAAAAAACAATTGAATCCATTTAAGAATAAGGCTGCAACATAACAAAATGCAGAAAAACATGCGTTCTAAACACTTCGTTATAAGGATCGGACCAAGGCGCAGCGTGGTTTGAGTACATTCTTATTTATTTAAAAAATGAACACTGAACAAACTAACAAAATGAACTGTGACGCTATACAAACAAGTGCTGACAGGCAACTACACATAGACAAGATCCCACAAACACCAAAGGGAAATGCTACCTAAATATGATCCCCAATCAGAGACAACGATAAACAGCTGTCTCTGATTGGGAACCATATCAGGCCAACATAGAATTACAAAAACCCCTAGACCTACAAAACCCTAGACATACAAAAACCCTAGATAATACAAAACTAGCGTACCCACCCTAGTCACACCCTGACCTAACCAAAATATAAAGAAAACAGAGATATCTCAGGTCAGGGCGTGACATTCCGAATGCATTTGATGTAAGAAAGTTACTATCTGAGGTATGAACTGGAGTACAAGTATGTACCTATAACTAAAAAGGTACAAAATACCCATTTAAGAACAAATCTAGAGCTTTGTTTCTAGGAGTGTAGATCAGTCAACTCCAGACGGATTCTGTCTATAGATCACTTTTACTACCTAGAGGTGTATGACTGTTGAGCGTTTTATTTTTTCATTTTTATATAGTTTACCCTACTGAAAACAACCCAGGGTTCATACGATGGTATGTGGGATTGATTGATGATATTACAAAATAGTGTTATCTACTATCACTGGCGATGAAAGAAACAGCCTTGAGAATTCTGTTGAAGAAATTATTTTAGGATAAACCACTAGAGGGCAAAAGAGTACCGTGTATAATTTTTCTCAAAACCGTTTACTGCATGGTTCTCTAACTCTTGTCCCAGAGAGCTACTGTGTGTTTGTGTGCAGGCTTTTGTTCTCGCTCTTTGGTAATCAAAGTTGTTCTAAAGAAGATACATAATCTACCATTTCACATAGGCTTTAAGGTAAATGAAATGTCCAGAACACTAATTGGAAAGGCTATTACTATTGTGTGTGTGAACTATCTTGATGATCTTGAGTTATCAGGTGCTTCTTTTAACTGCCTTCCTACGGCAGCCTAGGTCAGTGTGGTCTGATGAAGGGTTATTGTGCAGATCTGGCCACACTTCTGTTTTGGCTCTAGAAATGACCTTCCACTACCTTCCAACCGCAAAGACATAAAAATGCCCCGTTGGAGAGATTTTTTTTCTACTTCCTGCAATTCTACACATTTTTCCATGGGGCAGAGAGAACATTTAGCAATCTTATAACACATTTCATGCAATTCTACTCATTTTGCCATGGGGTTGGAGAGATTATTTAGCTGTTTTAAAGCTGATTTCCTGCAATTCTACACATTTTGCAATGACTTATGCCATGTTAATGATATCTGAGTGAGAGTGACTAACAATATCAATGGGAGGGCCCTGGAGTTCAGGGCCCTTCGGCATGTGCCCTGCATGCCCAGTCAGTATTCAGCCATGTCAGTATTTGCTGCGATTACAGCTGTAAGTCGCTTGGGGTATGTCTCTATCAGTTTTGCACATCGAGAGACTGAAATTTTTTCCCATTCCTCCTTGCAAAACAGCTCGAGCTCAGTGAGGTTGGATGGAGAGCATTTGTGAACAGCAGTTTTCAGTTCTTTCCACAGATTCTCGATTGGATTCAGGTCTGGACTTTGACTTGGCCATTCTAACACCTGGATATGTTTATTTTTGAACCATTCCATTGTAGATTTTGCTTTATGTTTTGGATCATTGTCTTGTTGGAAGACAAATCTCCGTCCCAGTCTCAGGTCTTTTGCAGACTCCATCAGGTTTTCTCCCAGAATGGTCCTGTATTTGGCTCCATCCATCTTCCCATCAATTTTAACCATCTTCCCTGTCCCTGCTGAAGAAAAGCAGGCCCAAACCATGATGCTGCCACCACCATGCTTGACAGTGGGGATGGTGTGTTCAGCTGTGTTGCTTTTACGCCAAACATAACGTTTTGCATTGTTGCCAAAAAGTTCAATTTTGGTTTCATCTGACCAGAGCACCTTCTTCCACATGTTTGGTGTGTCTCCCAGGTGGCTTGTGGCAAACTTTAAATGACACTTTTTATGGATATCTTTAAGAAATGGCTTTCTTCTTGCCACTCTTCCATAAAGGCCAGATTTGTGCAATATACGACTGATTGTTGTCCTATGGACAGAGTCTCCCACCTCAGCTGTAGATCTCTGCAGTTCATCCAGAGTGATCATGGGCCTCTTGGCTGCATCTCTGATCAGTCTTCTCCTTGTATGAGCTGAAAGTTTAGAGGGACGGCCAGGTCTTGGTAGATTTGCAGTGGTCTGATACTCCTTCCATTCCAATATTATCGCTTGCACAGTGCTCCTTGGGATGTTTAAAGCTTGGGAAATCTTTTTGTATCCAAATCCGGCTTTAAACTTCTTCACAACAGTATCTCGGACCTGCCTGGTGTGTTCCTTGTTCTTCCTGATGCTCTCTGCGCTTTTAACGGACCTCTGAAACTATCACAGTGCAGGTGCATTTATACGGAGACTTGATTACACACAGGTGGATTGTATTTATCATCATTAGTCATTTAGGTCAACATTGGATCATTCAGAGATCCTCACTAAACTTCTGGAGAGAGTTTGCTGCACTGAAAGGAAAGGGGCTGAATAATTTTGCACGCCCGATTTTTCAGTTTTTGATTTGTTAAAAAAGTTTGAAATATTCAATAAATGTCGTTCCACTTCATGATTGTGTCCCACTTGTTGTTGATTCTTCACAAAAAAATACAGTTTTATATCTTTATGTTTGAAGCCTGAAATGTGGCAAAAGGTCGCAAAGTTCAAGGGGGCCGAATACTTTCGCAATGCACTGTAACTGTTTAGATTAATTTCACATATGCCTGGAGCCGGCCATGCTTTCCCTGAACCTAACCCGAAAATGAACCCCAAACCTAATTGTGGCAGGAACAGCTTTGTGCTATGTGTGAGTTAGGCTAGATAAATAGCTGTTTTGTGTGTCTCTCTTTGTAGGCTGTCAGCCTGTGGAGTCACAAAGGATGGCTGTGCTGCTTTGGCTTAAGCTTTGAGGTCAAATCCCTCCTACCTGAGAGAGTTGGAGTCCAGGTGGAATCACCCAGGAGTCTCTGCAGGGGGACTGCTCTAAGCCTGTCTAATGGTTCTCAGATTATTATCTTAAGTTGCTGAAGTAATTGAAAGATTATATTAGACCTGATAGTATGTGGAATACGTTTGGCACAGTGTGTTTACACTTTGTGTGTTCAATAACTGTTGTTTCTCTTAGAGAGTGGATCATCAAATCAAAGTTTATTTGTCACGCGCGCTGAATACAACCTGACAGTGAA
The DNA here is from genome assembly GCF_013265735.2 of Oncorhynchus mykiss. Lineage (NCBI taxonomy): Eukaryota > Metazoa > Chordata > Actinopteri > Salmoniformes > Salmonidae > Oncorhynchus > Oncorhynchus mykiss. Next base: position 54,917,306 of record NC_048574.1, read on the forward strand.
ATGCTTACTTACAGGACCTAACCAACGGTGCAATTTTTAAGTGAACAATAGGTATTAGATGAACAATAGATAAGTAAAGAAATTAAAAAACAACAGTAAAAAGACAGTGAAAAATAACAGTAGCGGTGGCGAGGCTATATACAGGCACCGGTTAGCCGGGCTAATTGAGGTAGTATGTACTTGTAGGTATGGTTAAAGTGACTATGCATGTATATATGATAAACAGAGAGGGGTTGGTGGGACACAATGCAGATAGTCCAGGTAACCAATGTGCGGGGGCACCAGTTAGTCGGGCTAATTGAGGTAGTATGTAAAAAAATGTTATTTAACTATGCCAGTCAGTTAAAAACAAATTCTTATTTACAATGAAGGCCTAGGAACAGTGGGTTAACTGCCTTGTTCAGGGGCAGAAAGACAGATTTTTACCTTGTCAGCTCTGGGATTCGATCTAGCAACCTTCCGGTTACTGGCTCAATGCCCTATAAACGTATAGTTAAAGTGACTATGCATATATGATCAACAGAGAGTAGCAGCAGCTTTAAAGAGGGGTTGGGGGGATGGAAGACACAATGCAAATCGTCCGGGTAGCCAAGGTAGATTTTTTTCATGGTGGAGAGTGCAGGCTGAAATCAGGAGAAAATGTAAGTTCTTCAAATTATTGTGCCTTACGAGCTATGCATATTGCATATCTAATGCAATTATCAGTCCTTCCTGTATTTCGCAGTATTTTGCAGTATTTTCTGTGATAGTTGCGCAAGGTAATAATTAATTTTTAGAATTTTTTTCTCCAATTTGTCACGTAACTCGCTGATGGCGCCTGGCTTGATTGAACCATTTTATGACATAAAAGCAGGGGCGCAACTTTCACTACGAACGGGGGGGGGATCATGTCCCGCCCACATTCTGAAAACTTTTGCCCCTCCCCCCCCCAGTTTTATCATTGCAATGTTATACAATAAACGGCAAGGGTGTGCTTTAGGACCATGCGGACGCCTCAGCGTGGTCGGTTAGGCTGTTTGGAGTCTTCAGCTGGCTGGATTTAGGACCATGCGGACACCACAGAGCGGGCAGACAGGCTGTGTGAAAGGCAAAGTTTCTGGAAGGCTGGCTGGACCGGGTAGGTGGAGAAAATGACGTAAGTGGATGCTGAGTTTGAATCAAGCAGCGCATCGAGCAAAGTTGGTGAAGATGAATGTTCTGAATGGACAACAGTAGTATCGAATACTGGAACAAAAAGGAAATGGTCTAAAATAGGAGTGGAGGATACGTGTATGAATGATAATGAATAGCTTCTTGTTGGGATGCATTTGTTTTTTGATAAAGAGCAAATACCTAGCATGTGAAGTTTAGTTATGTACGATACGCTGTAAGAGCTTTCGTCCCCAAAGCACTGCAGTGTAAGAATTGTAAAGGATTTGGCCATGTTTCAAGTGTGTACAGATGGACAGAGTATACTGAAGAATGCTGTGTAGAAGGACGACAGAATTGTAATTGTGATGGGGATCATGATCCTGAGTTCCTGGAGTGCCCTGTAAGGGTGAAGAAGATTGAGGTGGCAAAATGATTGTGGCTGCGGCAGAAAGGTTTTTGGGACTTCAGTATTTTAAATCGGAAGACTCGCCCTCAAGGTTCACCTTGAGCCTGTGTAGGGATCAGATCGTTTTTTTATTTTTCACAGAAATTTGTCTTACCACAGTCAGTTCAGCTCTAGCCTCTAGCTATCTGTCAGATAGCGATATGAGGTGGCTATTACTACTATCTAACAGCTGTTGTTTGTGTGGAAATGTTTTGTAGCCTTTGTCTTGTCCCATTTCAACAGAAGTAAATGAACTTGGCTAGCTTTTGACAGTTTGCCATGTACCATTAGAGAGACCGCTGTATGGCCCAAAACCTTAGCTATTCATTTTGCCTCAATCACACTAGACCTGAATCTAACAATGAAACCAGCGGCCAAATGATTGATGACCAATATTCTGACGTTTCTTCAGTGCAATGTGAGCTTTTATTAGTCAGTATAGCAGTGTAACGTTATTGATCTGTCAGTTTCCCTAGCTAATTCCCTACTTTTCACACAAACACAGTAATTAACAGCTCTACAGGCTTCACTGTCATGGTGCACAGTCAGTACACAACACTATGCTCATCATGTCTTAGCAGGATCAGATGGTGACAGGTGTCCCAGCAGGGTCAGATAGCCAGGGAAGACCTGTCTACGGAGCTCAGGTGAATTTTGCAGTGTATTATCAATATCAGTGAATGATACAAAAGTTCCATCTTGAGTTGATGGGTACAGTAGACCTACAGTAACTACATGACAGCAGCTTAAGCTTAAAGCTACAGTCTGGGATCTCGGGAATCATCTCAATTATTGAACCATTAATTATATTCTTGGATAATACAATGTATAAATTATACCAAGGTAATTCTTTGTCAGGCTCATCTTAGGAGTGTCAGATGGTGACAGGGGTCTCAGCAGGGTCAGGCAGCCAGGGAAAACCAGTCTGTGATGGAGCTGAGGTGACTTTTTGCAGATAGAACACTTTATTATCTCTGTGCAGCTGGACAAGCCAGATGCTTCAAAGATTGAAAGTATTTTAATATTTTAAGGCAGTTGGACAAATCTCCAAAGTTGAGTTACAGACAAAAATGAGAGGAAGACCTGGTAGAAGCTATTGATAATGATGAATGGATGTGTCACGACTCCTACCGAAGGTGGCTCCCCTTCCTGTTCGGGTGGTGCTCGGCAGTCGTCGTCACCGGCCTACTAGCTGCCACCGATCCCTTTTTCCCTTTTCTGTTGGTTTGGTCTGATTTGTTTCACCTGTTTCTTGTTTAGACTTTTAGTTTGGCTATTTAAGTCGGTAGGCCCGCCTGCTCTTCGTGCGGGCTTGTTTATTCCCACTTTGTATGTGTGGTAGTGCGATCTGGGTTTGGTTCCTGTTTTGGGCACTTGTTTTATGACGCTCAGTTTCGTTGTATATACGATTTTGCCCAGTGCTGAATAAAGCACTATTCAGAACTTTCTGCCTCCTGCACCTGACTCCGCACCCACTACGCCTAAGATTGTTACAGGATGCAGATATGTTTGAATGTCCAGTCATGTTCATATAGTCTCAGACGTAAATTACTGCAGTTTAAGACCCACCATATAATGTACTATATGCCAGTGAAACTGAATATCATGCACTCAGAGATGTAATTCCTCTGCTGGAGGTGTAAAACACAAAAGGGGACATATTTCAATATGTTATGCTCTTGTGAAGGCTGGCTGAATTCTGGCAAAGAGTATGTTCTTTTTTCATCTCAGCATGTCTACAGATTCTACCTTCTCCTGGTTTTTGTTTGCTTGGAAACTGTGTAACCTAGCATTTATAGCGGCTAAGAAATGCATTGCCATTAATTGGAAAGTTGGTTGTCCTCCCACAATGTCACAATGAATGACAGAAATGTCAAGTTATGTATCACTAGATTTGATTTATTACCAGATTAAAGGAAAACTGTGCAACTTTCATAATGTCTGGATGCCTTCTATGGAATATAGAATGACTAAAGGAGTCTGTAATGAAAACATGCTCACATCAGGGGAGATATCTATTTAGGCAGTCCTTAATTAACTGCTGGGCTATTCAGTCCTGGCTCTGGGGGTCTGCCGTTCTGTGAGTTGTTACTCTGGCCTTGGCCTAACACAACCCAAAACGAATAATAAATGTTTCACTAAGATCCTAAAGAAGAGTGTGGTGTGTTGGTTGGGGCGCTGCAGGGCAGTGGATTCCTTGTGGCAGGACAGGGCAATCCAGCTATATTGTGTGCAAGTAAAAAGAGCTCTGCAGTACTATTAGGCCTATGATATGAATTATACTGAACTAAAATATAAACGCAACATGCAACAATTTCAAAGATTTTGCTGAGGTACAAATCACGAAAGGAAATAAGTCAATTGAAATAAATGAATTAGTCCCTAATCTGTGGATTTTACATGAGTGGGCAGAGACACAGCCATGGGTCAGCCTGGGAGGGCATAGGCCCACCCACTGGGGACCCAGGCCCAGCCAATCAGAAGTAGTTTTTCCCCACAAAAGGGCTTTATTACAGACATAAATACTACTCCTTAATTCAGCTCATGAAATGGGACCAACACTTTACATGTTGGGTTTATATTTTTGTTCAGTGTACATGGAGGATTTGCTGTTCCTGTGTGTTAATGTATATTTGAGGTGTATGTGTTTTTTTGCTATTTTTAAAATGTTGTTTCCAAACCTTTCCCTTGGGAAAGTGGGGAGGAAAATCTGTTGGGCGAGAGTTCAGTTATGTATTAGACTGGTGGGGGTCGGGCGTGCAGGCGGCTCTGGCTGGCTGGGCGGTGTGGCTGAAATCTGATATAGAGGATGTCTTAATAAAGACAATCAAAAGTCTGTATTTATTTGAAGAGATGTTCATTTGTTAGGCTATCGGTTAAAGGTGCAACACAATGTTGACTATTGAATTATCATTGATCTGGCTCAGTCTTATCAATCACTTAAACATATTTAATCATTATTTCTTACCTAGCTTGACGACTGTTGGCATTCTTTGCTTACTTTTAATTATTCTAAATATACATATTGAAGGATTGTGTAGAAATACAGGAAATGGCTTGAAATGGCCCCAAAAAGTCCTCCCCAGACCCTACGCCAGTTTAAAATTGCAAGCCCTCTTTTTGTAGGGTGGTGGTCGTACAGTTTTGGTAATATTGCGGTGATTTGACCGTTTTATTGGGGGTAAACGTGTGATGATTGGTCAAAGTTTTACGCCCTCACATCATATGCAGTGAATTGTTGGTTTAGCTAAATATGTTGCGATCGCACTCACAAAATCCTGGAGGGACTTAATAATAATGATATGTGCTTATAACTGCTCAGAAAGAAATCCACATTTATAAAGCATTCTGAGCAGGCAGCATAATGCATTATTAAGCAAAGTGTTATAATGCCTTATTAGCTCATTAGGAAATAGAACATTATATGTACTCAAGTGTTATATTGCCATCCCCTGTGGACCCTCTCATGCACAGTGAGCACACACACACACACACACACACACACACACACACAGTGCACACACACACACTGCATACCAAACATGACTGTAAGTCACTTTGGATAAAAGCTTCTGCTAAGTGGCATTTATTATTATATTTGTTATTATACTTTGCCTCATAAAAAACATTATGCTGCCTACTCATAATGTTTCTATAGGTAGTTCTAGAAAATGTACGAGTGGGTATTAGCACCAACGTTATGCTTTATAGTGTATATTTCATAAATCATAAGGCCTTATAAATGCTTTATGAAGAAGTATTCATAGGAAGTGTTATCACTGCATCTTTGGAACTCAAACAGATTAAGTAAAAATAAGTAGTCAGAATCACTTGCAAGCATAGAACACAGATCTAAATGAACCAGAATTGGAAGGATATTGTCATGCCTGCTCCCACTCCCCCTCTCTGGCGCTCGAGGGCGCCAGGCTGCCCATCATTACGCACACCTGTCACCATCATTACAGGCATCCGCGCCTGGACTCCTTCACTTTGTTGATTGCCCCCTCTATATCTGTCAGTTCCTCAGTTTGTTCCCCGTGTCAGCATTGACGTCGTTATGTTTTCCCCTGTCCAGACACTGTCCTTGTTTGTTTCTTGTCTGTTATCTATTAAATGTTCACTCCCTGTACTTGCTTCTCGTCTCCCAGCGTCAGTCCTTACAGAATGCTGACACCACAATTTGATTTAATAGCAGGTTTGTTCTGCACAGATTATATTTGTCTTTATTTTCACAATTGTAATGACACATCCATTCCTCGTCCTGTTTCCAACAGAGTTGGTTTGTATCTGGACTACCCCCTTTTTTTCTTCCCAATTTCGGGATTCTCATTACTGTAACTCCTCAACGGGCTTGGGAGAGGCGAAGGTCGAGTCATGCATCCTCCGAAACATGACCTGCCAAACCACGCTCCTTAACACCCTCCCACTTAACCCAGAAGCCAGGAGCACCAATGGAGGAAACACAGGTCAACTGACAACAAGGTCAGCCTGCAGGTGCCCGGCACACCACAAGGAGTCACTAGAGCGCGATGGGCCAAGTAAAGCCCCCCCCGGCCAAACCCTCCCCTAACCCTGATGACTTTGGGCCAATTGTCTGCCGCCTTATGGAACTCCCGGTCACGGCCGGTAATGACAAAGCCTGGGATCACAACCCAGGCTGTAGTGACGCCACAACACTCTGATGCAGTGCCTTAGACTGCTGCACCACTCGGGAGGCCCCTGTAGTTTGTCTTTCTATAGTGCAGGGTACCCAACTGGTGTGGGTGGTTTTATTTGGCGCCCCAATTTTTCTGAGCAAAAAATAATACATTTATTTTGGGGATTGTTAGATGTAAAAACACCAGGAAATCAGCTCCAAGTGATTTTAATTGAATACATTTGTTCCCAAGTATTGCCGCGGATAATAGAGAGACACGTGGTTCTATACAAATGTAAAAAGGTTTGAAATGATTATGTTTTAGTCAAACATTATATCTGTTTGGTCTTCTTCCGGTCAATTTGCAGTCTACAAATTATTTGTAATTATGTTCCAGCCCAAACAGTTAAGTAAATAACAAATAGTTCAAGAGCAGCAGTAAAATAACAGTAGTGAGGCCATATACTGTCATGTACTGTCATGTTGTGTCTTGTTTCTGTCCTTTCCCTTCACCCTGTCTCCCTCTGCTGGTCGTTGTTAGGTTACCTTTTCTCCCCCTCTTTCCCCCAGCTGTGCCTTGTCTCCTCCTAACTACCTCGTCACCCCTTTTCCCACCTGTTCCCTTTTTCCCTCTGATTAGTCCTCTATATCTCTCTCTGTTTCTGCTCCTGTCTTTGTCGGATTCTTGTTTGTGTTGTTCATGCTTGAACCAGACTATCGTCATGTTTGCTGCAACCTTGTCCTGTCCTGTCGGAACCTGCCGGTCCATCTGAGCCTACGTTTTGTTTTGTTATTAAAGAAGCTCTGTTTACGTTAATTCGCTTTTGGGTCCTCATTCACGCACCGTAACAGAAGAATCCGACCAAGAATGGACCCAGCGACTTCGGATCCTCTCCACTCAGCCGTCGAGATCCAGGGAGCGATGCTAGGCAGACACAAGCAGGAATTGTCTGCTGCTCGACATGCCGTTGAGACCCTGGCCACCCAAGTCTCCAACCTCACAGAACAGGTTCACCATCTCCGCCTCGATCCACCGGCCACTTCCAGGGCTTTCGAATCTCCGGAGCCCAGAATCAATAACCCGCCGTGTTACTCTGGGGAGCCCACTGAATGCCGCTCGTTCCTCACCCAGTGTGATATTGTGTTTTCTCTCCAGCCCAACACTTACTCCAGGAGCACTGCTCGTGTCGCCTACGTCATATCTCTCCTTACTGGACGGGCTCGTGAGTGGGGCACGGCAATCTGGGAGGCAAGGGCTGAGTGTACTAACCAGTATCAGGACTTTAAGGAGGAGATGATACGGGTTTTTGATCGATCTGTTTTTGGGGAGGAGGCTTCCAGGGCCCTGTCTTCCCTATGTCAGGGTAATCGATCCATAACAGACTACTCTATTGAGTTTCGCACTCTTGCTGCCTCCAGTGGTTGGAACGAGCCGGCTTTGCTCGCTCGTTTTCTGGAGGGTCTCCGCGCAGAGGTAAAGGATGAGATTCTCTCCCGGGAGGTTCCTTCCAGCGTGGATTCCTTGATTGAACTCGCTATTCGCATTGAGCGACGGGTTGATCTTCGTCACCGAGCTCGTGGAAAGGAGCTTGCGTTCTCCGTTGCCCCCCTCTCCGCATCACTACCATCTTCCTCTGCCGGCTCGGGTGCTGAGCCTAGGCAGCTGGGAGGTATCCGCATCTCGACTAAGGAGAGGGAACGGAGAATCACCAACCGCCTCTGTCTCTATTGCGGTTCTGCTGGTCATTTTGTCACTTCATGTCCAGTAAAAGCCAGAGCTCATCAGTAAGCGGAGGGCTACTGGTGAGCGCTACTACTCCTGTCTCTCCTTCAAGATCCTGCACTACCTTGTCGGTCCATCTACGCTGGACCGGTTCGTCAGCTTCCTGCAGTGCCTTAATAGACTCTGGGGCGGAGGGCTGTTTTATGGACGAGACCTGGGCTCGGGAACATGACATTCCTCTCAGACAGTTAAGGGAGTCCACGGCCTTGTTCGCCCTGGATGGTAGTCCACTCCCCAGGATACAGCGTGAGACGCTACCTTTAACCCTCACTGTTTCTGGTAATCATAGCGAAACCATTTCTTTTTTGATTTTTCGTTCACCTTTTACACCTGTTGTTTTGGGCCATCCCTGGCTAGTTTGTCATAATCCTTCCATTAATTGGTCTAGTAATTCTATCCTCTCCTGGAACGTCTCTTGTCATGTGAAATGTTTAATGTCTGCTATCCCTCCTGTTTCATCTGTCTCTTCTTCACAGGAGGAGCCTGGTGATTTGACAGGGGTGCCGGAGGAATATCACGATCTGCGCACGGTGTTCAGTCGGTCCAGGGCCACCTCTCTTCCTCCACACCGGTCGTATGATTGTAGTATTGATCTCCTTCCGGGAACCACTCCCCCCCGGGGTAGACTATACTCTCTGTCGGCTCCCGAACGTAAGGCTCTCGAAGATTATTTGTCTGTAGCTCTTGCCGCCGGTACCATAGTCCCCTCCTCCTCTCCCGCCGGAGCGGGGTTTTTTTTTGTTAAGAAGAAGGACGGGTCCCTGCGCCCCTGCATAGATTATCGAGGGCTGAATGACATAACAGTGAAGAATCGTTATCCGCTTCCTCTTATGTCTTCAGCCTTCGAGATCCTGCAGGGAGCCAGGTTTTTCACTAAGTTGGACCTTCGTAACGCTTACCATCTCGTGCGCATCAGGGAGGGGGACGAGTGGAAGACGGCGTTTAACACTCCGTTAGGGCACTTTGAATACCGGGTTCTTCCTTTCGGCCTCGCTAACGCTCCAGCTGTCTTTCAGGCATTAGTCAATGATGTCCTGAGAGACATGCTGAACATCTTTGTTTTCGTTTACCTTGACGATATCCTGATTTTTTCACCGTCACTCCAGATTCATGTTCAGCACGTTCGACGTGTCCTCCAGCGCCTTTTAGAGAATTGTCTTTTTGTGAAGGCTGAGAAGTGCTCTTTTCATGCCTCCTCCGTCACATTTCTCGGTTCTGTTATTTCCGCTGAAGGCATTAAGATGGATCCCGCTAAGGTCCAAGCTGTCATTGATTGGCCCGTCCCTAAGTCACGCGTCGAGTTGCAGCGCTTTCTCGGCTTCGCGAACTTCTATCGTCGTTTCATCCGTAATTTCGGTCAGGTGGCAGCCCCTCTCACAGCCCTTACTTCTGTCAAGACGTGCTTTAAGTGGTCCGTTTCCGCCCAGGGAGCTTTTGATCTCCTCAAGAATCGTTTTACATCCGCACCTATCCTTGTTACACCTGACGTCTCTAGACAGTTCATTGTCGAGGTTGACGCGTCAGAGGTGGGCGTGGGAGCCATTCTTTCTCAGCGCTCCTTCTCTGACGACAAGGTCCACCCTTGCGCGTATTTTTCTCATCGCCTGTCGCCGTCGGAACGTAACTATGATGTGGGAAACCGCAAACTGCTCGCCATCCGCTTAGCCCTAGGCGAATGGCGACAGTGGTTGGAGGGGGCGACCGTTCCTTTTGTCGTTTGGACTGACCATAGGAACCTTGAGTACATCCGTTCTGCCAAACGACTTAATGCGCGTCAGGCGCGCTGGGCGCTGTTTTTTGCTCGTTTCGAGTTCGTGATTTCTTATCGTCCGGGCTCTAAGAACACCAAGCCTGATGCTTTATCTCGTCTCTTCAGTTCTTCAGTAGCCTCCACTGACCCCGAGGGGATTCTCCCTGAGGGGCGTGTTGTCGGGTTGACTGTCTGGGGAATTGAGAGGCAGGTAAAGCAAGCACTCACTCAAACTCCGTCGCCGCGCGCTTCTCCCAGGAACCTTCTTTTCGTTCCCGTTCCTACTCGTCTGGCCGTTCTTCAGTGGGCTCACTCTGCCAAGTTAGCCGGCCACCCTGGCGTTCGGGGTACGCTTGCTTCCATTCGCCAGCGCTTTTGGTGGCCCACCCGGGAGCATGACACGCGTCGCTTCGTGGCTGCTTGTTCGGTCTGCGCGCAGACTAAGTCCGGTAACTCTCCACCTGCCGGCCGTCTCAGGCCGCTTCCCATTCCCTCTCGACCGTGGTCTCACATCGCCTTAGATTTTGTCACCGGACTGCCTTCGTCAGCGGGGAAGACTGTTATTCTTACGGTTGTCGACAGGTTCTCTAAGGCGGCTCATTTTATTCCCCTTGCTAAGCTTCCTTCTGCTAAAGAGACGGCACAAATCATCATCGAGAATGTTTTCAGAATTCATGGCCTTCCGTCAGACGTCGTTTCGGACAGAGGTCCGCAATTCACGTCTCAATTTTGGAGGGAGTTTTGCCGTTTGATTGGGGCTTCCGTCAGTCTCTCTTCCGGCTTTCACCCCCAGTCTAACGGTCAAGCAGAACGGGCCAATCAGACTATTGGTCGCATCTTACGCAGTCTTTCTTTTCGCAACCCTGCGTCTTGGTCAGAACAGCTCCCCTGGGCAGAATACGCCCACAACTCGCTTCCTTCGTCTGCGACCGGGCTATCTCCTTTTCAGAGTAGCCTCGGGTACCAGCCTCCGCTGTTCTCATCTCAGTTCGCCGAGTCCAGCGTCCCCTCCGCTCAGGCTTTTGTCCAACGTTGCGAGCGCACCTGGAAGAGGGTCAGGTCTGCACTTTGCCGTTATAGGGCGCAGACTGTGAGGGCTGCTAATAAGCGTAGAACTAAGAGTCCTAGATATTGTCGCGGTCAGAGAGTTTGGCTCTCCACTCAGAACCTTCCCCTTAAGACCGCTTCTCGCAAGTTGACCCCGCGGTTCATTGGTCCGTTCCGTATTTCTCGGATCATTAATCCTGTCGCAGTTCGACTTCTTCTTCCGCGATATCTTCGTCGCGTCCACCCGGTCTTCCATGTCTCCTGTGTCAAGCCCGTTCTTCGCGCCCCCGCTCGTCTTCCCCCCCCCCCCCCCCCATCCTTGTCGAGGGCGCACCCATCTACAGGGTCCGTAGGATTTTGGACATGCGTCCTCGGGGCCGTGGTCATCAGTACCTAGTGGATTGGGAGGGGTACGGTCCTGAGGAGAGGAGTTGGGTTCCCTCTCGGGACGTGCTGGACCGTGCGCTGATCGATGATTTCCTCCGTTGCCGCCAGGTTTCCTCCTCGAGTGCGCCAGGAGGCGCTCGGTGAGTGGGGGGGTACTGTCATGTACTGTCATGTTGTGTCTTGTTTCTGTCCTTTCCCTTCACCCTGTCTCCCTCTGCTGGTCGTTGTTAGGTTACCTTTTCTCCCCCTCTTTCCCCCAGCTGTGCCTTGTCTCCTCCTAACTACCTCGTCACCCCTTTTCCCACCTGTTCCCTTTTTCCCTCTGATTAGTCCTCTATATCTCTCTCTGTTTCTGCTCCTGTCTTTGTCGGATTCTTGTTTGTGTTGTTCATGCTTGAACCAGACTATCGTCATGTTTGCTGCAACCTTGTCCTGTCCTGTCGGAACCTGCCGGTCCATCTGAGCCTACGTTTTGTTTTGTTATTAAAGAAGCTCTGTTTACGTTAATTCGCTTTTGGGTCCTCATTCACGCACCGTAACATATACAGGGGGTACCGGGAACAGATTCAATGTGGAGGCTATATACAGGGGGTACCGGTACAGAGTCAATGTGCGGGGGCACTGGTTAGTCGAGGTAATTGAGGTAATATGTACATGTAGGTAGAGTTAAAAGGACTATGCATAGATAATAACCAGAGAGTAGCAGCAGCGTAAAAGAGTGGGGGGCAGGGCTGGCTTGGGGGTAGAAGCTGTTAAGAAGCCTTTTGGACCGAGACTTGGCACTCCGGTACCGCTTGCCGTGTGGTAAAAGAGAGAACAGTCTATGACTAGGGGGGGCTGGAGTCGTTGACAATTTTTAGTGCCTTCCTCTGACACTCCCTGGAATAGAGGTCCTGGATAGTGGGAATCTTGGCCTCAGTGATGTACCACCCTCTGTAGTGCCTTGCGGTCAGAGGCTGAACAGATGCCATACCAGGCAGTGATGCAATTTCAGTTTGTGCATCTGTAGAACCTTTTGAGGATCTGAGGACCAATGCCAAATCTTTTCAGTCTCCTGAGGGGGAATAGGCTTTGTCGTGCCCTCTTTACTACTGTCTTGGTGTGTTTGGACCATGATAGGTTGTTGGTGATGTGGACACCAAGGAAGCTCTCAACCTGCTCCACTACAGCCCTGTCGATGAGAATGGAGGTGTGCTCAGCCGTCCTCTTCCTGTAGTCCACAATCATCTCCTTTGTCTTGATCACGTTGAGGGAGAGGGTGCTATTCTGGCACCACACAGCCAGGTCTCTGACCTCCTCACTATATGCTGTCCCATCTGTTTAGGCCCTGAGTTTTTCCCCTCATCATGTGACGCATGTGACAACTCTGGGTCCTCGTTGAAAAAACTCTGGTTACGAGTAACAAACAATAGCAGTATACTTGTACAATTATTGAGGATGAGAAAAAAAAGCCCATTGCTTCTTTGCACTGTGGCCTTCTATATATCCTTTGAGGTTCTCGTTGGAGATGAATGCCTGCAGATTTCTCCTAATGCATACAGCGGGATAACTAACACAAGGTTAATACATTGTCTGTAAGGTGGACTCCAAGTCTTTCAACCTGGAAAATCCAGTTTGGGGTCTTCACTCACTCTCTCTTATCCTACTGTGAAGTGAGTGCATTATTGAGAACAGATGGCAATGGGGTTTTAATGCTGAATGTCAGCTGCTTTTCCTTCCTTGTGACTTTGACTCCATGTCATTCATAAGGTAAATGAGCTAAAGCAGTTCAAATAAAGAGTGTATGAATTCTGCCTGGGTTAAATGTTGTTGTAGCAATTGAGGAGGGAATAGCTGGAGCAGTGCTTGAACCAGCAACTCTGGGGTTTCAGGGCAAGTGCTCAGCCTCCTGTGCCATTAGGTCCAGATTGTCTGGACCAGTCATTTGGACCTAATACACTTCAACCCCTGCAAGCCAGCAAGTGAAGGAACAAGGGGTAGGCAATCATTGAAATACATCACAAGATATATGCCCCTATTGGTGAGAAGAGAGCAAGGGGATTATTGCACAGGTATGTCCGTAGGTTATTTAGCAAGCATGGTGACGTTACATTATTCTGCTGTGCTCATTAGCTAGAAGATAATAGGTGACTGACATTCTGCACATGGCTAATTGATAGTAGTGACATGACACTGTGCTCTTGAGAACATTTTTATAGCCCACAGATAGAAATTCCAGCTGTGCCCATGATAGAGGATACTGAATCAAAGTTTAATGTGAGGAGATGCATTCAGATCAGCCTTACTGATTGAACTTAACTGAATAAGGCTACCCCAGCACTCAAACCAACTGTCAGTGATACATAACTAAAAAAACATCCAGTTTAGCTCAATCTATACTACCTATTAGGCCCACTAAATGTGTTTTTAATCTGCAAAGTGACTTAAACACCCTGTGATCCTCAAGTTTACTCCATGTTTCCTCCGGTCTTAAATCTGAGGCACTGGCGGGAGAGGTAACATGTAAGGCAGTAACATTATCTGAAGAGTTACATTAGCTCCACCGGCTAATGCCAAGGCTTTAGCTCAGCAGGCTAACGCAGTCTTGCAGCGCTCAGAGGCCCAGATTCAATCCCAGTCAGTTACAGACAAACTGTCTTAGTGATGGGCCCCCAGTTTGACAGACACCCGTGGCCGTTGACATGGCACGTTTATCTGTAGATCAACCGATGCGTTTAGGATTAATTACCTCCCTCCCAGTCCGTCCCAATCCCTCTTTATCCCCCGGCTCACACCTGCGGAGTGACGTCTTTACTTTCACTCTGTGTCGCCGAGGGACTACCTCCTCACAAATGAAGTGGGGACGCGGTTGTAAATACCAAGAATACCAAGAATAGTTCATGAAATTATTCATTCTTTCCAATTCTCTAATGTGAGTTCTTTTGAAATGAGACGATGAAGGAACAGTTGGACTAAGAGTCAGACTGTTTCAATGGTGAGTGGGCTATAAATAGCACGTTGTTTCTTGACCAAGTCCGAAAGAGAGATGACGCCATAACACAACGGTGGCGGCAAAGCTGGATGCCTATCAGACGGAGCACTTACCCAACTCTAATGCCGAACTGCAGGTGAGTTCCATTGGGTATCCTATCAAGGCCTCTCAGAATGGGTGTCTCAGCAGCTGTGTAGCCTACTTGGTGGGGTGCCAGGGGACTCTCTGATGTCTGGTCACATTAGGTAGGTTATTGTCTTCGTTACCATGGTTGGAGTGAGGAGGACATTGTTCTACAGGATGATAGGCAGGGACATTTAAGACACTATGTGAGGATGCACTGTGATATGAATTAGTGATTAGCGCTCAAAGTGAGAATGCGTAATTCCAAGATATCCTGTGATTAAACAGACAAAAACCTATGTATTGCCTCTGTCATCATTATTATTATTGTCCCTCATGATGAAATCGGGGAGGTGTCTGTGGATCTGTCTCCGTCCGCTAGTCACACGTAATAAACTTGGGTGAATGATGAGTCTTGCCATAGAGATCCGACATTTACAAAATATAACAAGCCATTGAAAATACAAACTTTGAAAAGTCATGCCCATCTTCCCGTCTAACCTAAAGTCATTGCATTAAGTATACAGGTCCCGCTCCTCAAGATAAACACATTTGCCTCAGGAACCCATAAGGTCCGTCATGATGGATTTTCTGCCACTTGGAATTTTACGCTGGTCTTAAAACGCTAGTCTTCAGGTACCGAAAGACACATCTGCATGAAACTTGATATGTGGCATCTATGGACAAAGTAGTCTCAACACAATATTTTTCAGAATAGGACCTAAACTACATGGCTGCTATTGACCAATAATCGATTCCTGAGGATGCATCCAATTATCCAGAGGGCGCGATCAGAGAATTCATGCAATCCGCCTTGAAATTTCCTATAGAGACTGTAAACCAAGTGGCTTTCCACCGAGTACACAGACTTGGAGTGACAAGACCAAGGGTCCCGACCAATCATCGCAAAATGTGAACACTACCAATGAAAGGAGCAGATCAAAAGCAGGGTAATGGAGCTTAAAGGGACCAAATTCAGTCTCAATGACCAATTTCCAAGGGAGGTAAATTAATGTCGTAAGAGACTATATCCGGTACAGAGGCAAAAGAGGGAGAAGGGTAAGCGTGCCTTTCTCATTGTGGACAAACTCTTTATAGATGGACAGCTATTCCGAGACAGCTCCATAACAACATGCCTGTACTAAATTCTACAGGGACTTGAGGTTCCGAAAAAAATTAAGTATGGGAACGGTAAAAATATCTGAACACTATGAAGTGGATATGAACGCTTACACATACGGACTTATACATACACACACACACTCCTGATCTTTCTCTCTTCTCTCACTCTCTCTTTCTCTCTTTTCTCTTCTCTTCTCTCACTCTATTGTCGAGAACTATTTTATAATTTAATATGTTTCTTGTTTGTCTATCTTTTTTATGTATTTGTCTACAAGTTTATATACTGTATGTTTACAACAAGCAAGGGGAAGATATCAGAATATGGGCATTGGGGAATAATAACATATTGTACGGAATAGATTTGTACTGTAGTGAAGCCGACTGGAGATCTCTTTCATGATCATGAGAAACATCAATTGCTATGATAATGCTGGGATGTGTTTTTCAATGATGTTAAAGGTAATTATGATGCAAGTATGACGGTGATATGATATGGATTACAATTATCATCATGAATATTAAGG
Source organism: Oncorhynchus mykiss (assembly GCF_013265735.2). Taxonomy (NCBI): domain Eukaryota; kingdom Metazoa; phylum Chordata; class Actinopteri; order Salmoniformes; family Salmonidae; genus Oncorhynchus; species Oncorhynchus mykiss. The sequence goes on from NC_048574.1 coordinate 54,933,225, forward strand.
CTATACGCACTACATGTTACACACATAGACACTCAACCATGCAAATTGTTATTATTAATTTGGACAGCACACATTATAGTCTTAATCTTATACAGACATCGTACACACTCTCACTAAATCACATCCAATATCATACACATCAACCTACTCAGATTTACTCCACACATAATATATTGACTCAATTTTCTAACATTTGTGGCATTGGCTCACAGCCAAACAGGCAAGGGAATAAAACAAATATTGCTAGAACTTATTTCTTGAATTCTAAATATCAGACATTTGAAAGCTCTAATTTTGACCATCATAATAACTCTGACGGCAGTAACTTTACAAGCACTAATTATGGTACATTTAGACTGAGAATAGTATCTAGTTATGGTAAGGGGTGAAATAAGTATAGCTAGTTATAATTGTAACTGTTTAGCAGATTATAAAAAAAGAAGATCAGACTTTACATGGCTAAAAGGAATATAACATATACTGTTTACAGGAAACTCACTCGGCATCCTTAGATGAAGTTGCGGGCAAAAAGGAATGGGGTGGTGAAATAATTTTCTGTCATGGACAAAGGAACTCAAAAGATGTGATGATATTAATTAACACACATTTTGATCTGAATGTGAAAATAGTCAGGAATGATTCGCAAGGAAGGTGGATCTTTTTGAATATGAAAGTGGACGGAAAAGAGATTTGGCTCATTAATCTATATGGTCCAAATCAGGATGATCCATACTTCTTCGAAAACATTTATACCAATTTATTGAATTTACAGGCAACAAATGATCAAATCATTATGGTAGGAGACTATAACACAGTGTTAAATACCTCAATGGACCGTAAAGGTAATCACTCTACAAACTATCATCACCGTGCCCTTAAGGAAATCACAAATATTATGGACACATTAGAAATAGTGGATATTTGGAAACCTGACCTAGTGAGATATACATGGAGGAGACTTAATCAAGCTAGTCGTCTTGACTACTTTCTTGTCTCTTTCTCTCTTGCATCAGATGTAAAAAGTGTTAATAGGAAACAGAATGCGATCAGATCGTCATCTAATTGGCATTCAAATAACTCTGATTTTCCACGTGGACGGGGATGTTGGAAATTGAATCAACGTTTACTGGAGGACAACTTATTTTTACATGAGACTAAAGAATTTATAACTGAATTTTTCCAGTATAATATAGGTTCAGCAAATCCCCTTATTGTTTGGGATACCTTTAAATGTACCTTCAGAAGTCATTCAATTCAATATTCATCAATAATTTTAAAAAACTGTTTCTGACTAAAGAGACAAGACTAACAAGGGAAATCCATGAACTAATAGTACAGGTAGATAGCAATAAAAACGATACTACAGAGATACAAAACAAGTTAGAGGAAAAACAAAAAGAACTTGAGAACTTATCCAAAAACGATCTAATGTAATTTATTACAAAAATAAAGCAAACTGGATGGAAAATGCACAACATTCTTCCTGAATCTCCAATACAGGAACACTAACAAATATAATTTGCAGAAACTTGTTACTGAAGACAGAGTCATCTATGATTCTTCAAATTATATTTTAAAAGAGGAAGCTAAATATTTTAGGCAGATGTTCTCTTTTCCGTCTCATCCTCTCCCACTGAATGAAGATTACGGTAAGGAATTCTTTCCAAATAATATAAAACATGGAAAATTAACAAATGTACAGAAAAATAAGTGCAAAGGCCAAATTATAGAGGAATAACTTTTTGAGGCTATTAAATCCTTTAATTCTGGAAAACCCCCAGGGCTTAATGGCACATTGGTAGATGTATATCAAGCCTTTTTTGAAATACTAAATGCTCCATTGCTAGATTGTTTTAACTACTACTATAGAAATGGTAGTCTGTCAAGTACTCAGCAGGAAGGTCTGATTTCTCGATTATTAAAACAAGACCCAGATGGCAAATATAAAGACCCGGTCTATCTAAAAACTGGAGGCCCCTTACACTTCAATGTTGTAATGCAAAAAATACTAGCGAAATGCATAGCACTCATAATTAAAAGGGTTTTACCATGTATTGTTCATCCTGATCAGACAGGTTTTTTACATTGGAGATAATATACGACAACTACTAGAAATAGTAGAACATCATCAAACATCTAAGAAGCCAGACCTGGTATTTATAACGGATTTTGAAAAGGCATTTGATAAAGTAAGACTGGATTTTATTTATAAATGCCTGGATTCTTTTAATTTCGGGGATTCTCTTATGAAATGGGTGCAAGGAGTAAAATAGTAAAAAAAACAGCTACTTCTCAGAGTTTTGAATTGTCAAGAGGAGTTAAACAGGGTGTCCACTGTCACTATATCTATTTGTTATGGCCATCGATATGCTTGCTATTAAAATCAGATCCAATAACAACATTAGAGGATTAGAAATGCATGTATGCCAATGACTCAAGTTTTATATTATGTACGCAAGCTAGATCCCTGCAATGTCTCATTGAAGATCTAGATAACTTTTCTGTACTCTCTGGACCAAAACATAATTATGATAAATGTACAATATTACATATTGGAGCTTTAAAAAAATACAACTTCTACATTACCCTGCAGTTTACTTATAAAATGGGCTGATGGTGAAGTAGACATACTTGGTATTCATATCACAAAATATACAAATAAGCTCTCCACAATGAATTTCAATAGAAAACTTGTAAAAATAGACAAGATCCTGCAACCATGGAGAGGTAAATACCTGTGTTTTTATGGAATAATTGCCCTGATTAACTCCTTAGTCATATCTTAGTTTACTCACTTACTTATGGCGCTGCCTACTTCTGATGATTCATTTTTCAAATCATATGAGCAAAAAATATTTCGCTTTATCTGGGACGCTAAACCAGACAAAATAAAATGAGCCTATAATGAATATGAATTGGGTGGGTTGAGATTATTAAATATAAAAGAACTAAACTTCTCTCAAAAATCTTCACTTATTCAAAAGTTGTACTTAAACCCTAAATGGTTCTCAAGTAGATTACTAAGAAAAGCTCATCCATTGTTTAAAAATGGCCTTTTGCCTTTGTGCAGATTGCCATGTCTTATTTTCAATTAATTGACTACAATTTCAATTTCATCCCCCTGAAAAGATATTACAAATATTATGGCTGAACTCAAATGTGCTGGTTGATAAAATACCTGTAATTATGGGAAAGGGTATTTTGTTCTTAAATGATATTGTAAATTGGAATGGTAGAGATGTGTCCTTCATGGAGTTATCAGAATTGTACGGGAAGGTCTGCTCAATCCAAGAGTTCAACCAATTGATTACAGAATCACCCCAAAAATGGAGCAGGCAGGTGGAAGTGGGAGGAGGTAGGGAACTGATCTGTCTGCCCAATATAAAGGATCACAACTGGCGGAGGAATAAAAATAGCATAAATAGGAAAGTATACCAGTTTCATTTGAGGACCAGGATGTTGACATCTGTGTCATACAGATTGCAAAATAGTTGGGAAGAGATTTTTGATGTACCGATTCCATGGTACAGGGTGTATGAGTTGATATTTAAAACAACGCAAGATTCAAGACTTTTTCAGCTAAAAGTATTATATAGAATTCTTGCTACCAGCAAAATGTTGAATATTTGGGGCATAAAATCATCGAAACTTTTGTGATGATGATACAGAATCAATCTACCAAAAATAATCTACCATTTATTTTGATATTGCCCTTAGGTAGCATGTTTCTGGTCTCGGGTTCAGGAATGGCTGAAAATGCATAGCATTGATCTAAAATTGACCTTATAAATAATACTGTTAGGAGATCTGGACAGACCGGGTCAGTTGATTACTAATATACTAATACTCTTAGTAAAAGTATTTGTCTTCAACTCGCAATCTGTGGATTCTATTCGATTAGATAGATTGAAATTGTACGTTAAACATCACAGCATAGTTGAAAGATATATGTTGTGTAGAAATCCGAAGAGGGTGGCCAGCAGAGATACAGTGGGACAAAAAAGTATTTAGTCAGCCACCAATTGTGCAAGTTTTTCCACTTAAAAAGATGAGAGAGGCCTGTCATTTTCATCATAGGTACACTTCAACTATACCAGACAAAATGAGGAAAAAAAATCTTTATTACTTTGAAAAAAAAGGCTTTATTACTTTGGTCCCAGCTCTCTGCAGGTCATTCACTAGGTCCCCCCGTGTGGTTCTGGGATTTTTGCTCACCGTTCTTGTGATCATTTTGACCCCACGGGGTGAGATCTTGTGTGGAGCCCCAGATCGAGGGAGATTATCAGTGGTCTTGTATGTCTTCCATTTCCTAATAATTGCTCCCACAGTTGATTTCTTCAAACCAAGCTGCTTACCTATTGCAGATTCAGTCTTCCAAGCCTGGTGCAGGTCTACAATTTTGTTTCTGGTGTCCTTTGACAGCTCTTTGATCTTGGCCATAGTGGAGTTTGGAGTATGACTGTTTGAGGTTGTGGACAGGTGTCTTTTATACTGATAACAAGTTCAAACAGGTGCCATTAATACAGGTAACGAGTGGAGGACAGAGGAGCCTCTTAAAAGAAGAAGTTACAGGTCTGTGAGAGCCAGAAATCTTGCTTGTTTGTAGGTGACCAAATACTTATTTTCCACCATAATTTGCAAATAAATTCATTAAAAATCCCACAATGTGATTTTCAGGATTTTGGGGGGGGATTTTGTCTGTCATAGTTGAAGTGTACCTATGATGAATATCACAGGCCTCTCTCATCTTTTTAAGTGGGAGAATTTGCACAATTGGTGGCTGACTAAATACTTTTTTGCCCCACTGTAGGTGGGATGGGCTGAAGGAAGCTGAGGGTTGGGATGTGGAATTGGAGACAAGTGGGAGTGGAGTTGCTGTGCGGGAGATAGAATGATGTTCAAAGATAAAAGTCTCAAATAAAGTCAAAATAAAACATAATTAAAAGTATGTTTGAATGGCACTGAGGGGCAGTGTTTTTACAACTAATGCCAGTATGCCTGAGGCTGATGCCGTGCAGGTGTTTGTACACATGCATATACACGCACTCTCATTCAAATAAACGCATACAAGAACACACACGTACATGTAATAGTGCCAGACATGCACACAAACATATACAGTTGGCATTGCTGTTATGATTTTAGTTGTCCTTGATGTCTTTTGGGGATTTTTTCGTTGTTGTTTGCTGTTGTCTTCTGTCTTTTTCTTTTTTCTCTTTAGTTCATTCTCTTGGTTGTCGGTGCATTGGGGGGTTCTTGGGGGTGGGGAATGGAAGTAATTGTATTTTTTCTTGGGAGGGGACTGTGGGAGGGGTCTCGAATGGTTGAGTGACAGCTATTGGGGAACTGTGAGGGGATCTTGGAGGGTTCGGGTTTACGTTTTTTGTCCTGGTGGGAGATCTGTCAACATGCCCTTGAGCAGGGCATTGACCCTGGATGCTTCTGTGTGTCGTACTATGGTGTAGTTGTTGAGCGGCTTCACTGCAAGTATATTGTATATTTTGGATATTCAATAAAATAAAAAATGTTAATTAATCAAATAAAAAAATATATATTAAAAAAATTACAGTGATTGGCCGAATCATTCTTGGGGGATGGCATGTTTATAGTTGCCTTGCTACAATTTTTAGACATAAAAACAGAACATAATAGAGAATAACAAAACATAAATGCAGCATCTAGTACAAAAACTAAATTTACCGGTTACGTTTAGACATTCACTAAATGGTCAAACCTATGGGGACACCTGCTCGTCGAACATCTCATTCCAACATCATGGGCATTAATATGGAGTTGGTCCCCCCTTTACTGCTATAACAGCCTCCACTCTTCTGGAAAGGCTTTCAACTAGATGTTGGAACATTGCTGCGGGGACTTGCTTCCATTCAGCCACAAGAGCATTAGTGAGTTCGGGCATTGACGTTGGGCGATTAGGCCTGGCTCGCAGTCCTCATTCCAATTAATCCCGAAGGTATTCAATGGGGGTGAGGTCAGGGCTCTGTGCAGGCCAGTCAAGTTCTTCCACACAGATCTCGACAAACCATTTCTATATACATATGCACACAAATTTCTAGCAGGGCAGAAATTTAACGAACTTTAACGAACACCTTTGGCGGTGCCACGTTAAAACTCACTGAAATCTTTAGTGTGGGCCATTCTACTGCCAATGTTTGTTTATGGAGAGTGCAAGGCTGCGTTCTCGATTTTATACATTTGTCAGCAACGGGTCTGGCTGAAATAGCCAAATCCACTCATTTGAAGGGGTGTCCACATACTTTTTGCAATGTAGTGTACATATCAATCAGTCTCTGTCTTCATTACATTCCAAAATGAGGTGCTCCCTGTCTTTCCCTATCATAAAGCTGTATCTATTTAACAAATGGCATGGGATGTGGATTGATCTCAACAGTAGACCACTTTGTGAAACTTTTATTTTGGTGCTACCCCTTTAAAAATGTCATTGTCATGGAGCAATGCTAAACCATAAATTAACAATGATGTTAAAAATGCCACAGCATGAAAGTTAGTTCAAACCAGTGTTCACTGTTCAGCTCCACATAAAACAGGTACCCTTTCAACAATAATTCAAAGATTTGAATCCTCTCTGGTACAACACAGGTGACCTTTCTCACATGTCAAATTAAAGGGAACTCCTGTCATGGCCGATCACAGTGACCTTCACTTCCTGGGTGAGATCCTGCAGGGGAGCACGCACAATGGGCACCATCCATATCTAAAAAATGTATACACATGTTTTAAAGTCAATCATATTATGATTCTGGCCTACCTTCTATAAGACAACACAGCAAAACGTGTATGATTCACAATTCCCATATAATAATACTTATGTGTTTCATTGACCCTTTTCCACATGGGCGTGACGCCCATAGAGACCTATTCTAGCAGCCGGTGGATTAGAGAGTTCCCTGTGAGTAAATCTCTATGTTTCTGTCATGTCACTTGGGATTTGGGCTGCTCGGCGAAACATAAACACAAAAAGTGACACGCATGCATGACTGAACGTGTGTAAAGTGTGTGTGACAGATTTGTGTGACAGATTGTGAATGTGTGTGTGCTTTCATATGTGTGTCTTAGTAAGTAAAATGGCGTCTCAAATGAGTATTTTCTAGATGTTGAAGTTAGGTTCATTTTAGGTTCTGAATGAAAGGTGAAAAGACCATTTTCCTGACATTTAAAATACGTATTTTCCAGATGTTCAAAATACAGATTTTCCGGACATTGAAATGAGGTTCATTTTCCAGTCTGAATGAAAGTTGAAACAATGTAATTTACAGATGTTAAAAATATATATTTTTTGGTCATTGATTCTATGGCCAAATTTGAACTGCACATACATTCTCAATGAAGTAAGCATTATATCACAATACAAATTTGTATTATTGAAGATTGCAAAATATAATATTTATTATTGCTCCCATCTGTCATATGCACTTATGTTATCCCTGACTGTAAGTCACTCTAGATAAGAGCATCTGATGAATGACCAAAATGTAATTGTAAAAACAAACACTTGCAACATATTCTGGGTGTTATTCTAATGAGTTCCGCCTCCAAACAAGTACACATTTGGGTAATACTTTATTTGGATAGTCCACATGTAACATTTCAACTAACTATCTACTAACCCTACCCCTAAACGTAACCCTTACCCTAACCCTTATTCCAAACCTAACCCTAACCATAACCTTAGCAAGCAGTTGCTTATCAACAGATAGTTTGTTGATAGTATGACTATCCAGACTATTCAAATAAAGTGTTGATAATCTAGAGTAGTGGGGCAAAGGTACAGAATGGCAGGCAGGCTCAGGGTCAGGTCAGGCATAGGCCGGTAATCCAGTGTAAGGGCAAAGGTTCAGGACGGTAGGCAGGCTTAGTGTCAGGCAGAGTGGTCAGGCAGACGGGCTCAGAGTCAGGACTGGCAAAGGTCAAACCAGGAGGGCAAGAAAAAGAGAGCCTGGGGAAAAGAAGGAGCTGAGACAAAATGCTGGTTGACTTGAACAAACAAGAGGAACTGGCAACAGACAAACAGAGAACACAGGTATAACTACCCATGGGATAGTGGGGAAGATGGGCGACACCTGGAGGGGGGTGGAGACAAGCACAAGGACAGGTGAAACAGGGCGTGACAGTAATGTACTTTAATGTGCTGTACTGTGTGTGCTGTACTGTGCTGTTCAAACTTGTGAAGCATAGATGTATATTATAGGTTCAGATTCTGAACCAAAATTAGACATCTATGTTTGGGCCAAATCAAGACGGGCCGGTCCAAATCTGAACCAAAAATCAATATCTGTGGACGTTGGAATCAAGTCAGGTCCCGTGTGGCTTAGTTGATAAAGCATGGCAATTGCAACGCCAGGGTTGTTGGTTTGATTCCCACGGGGGACAGTTACCTGTACAAAAAGTTTTTGGATGGCTGTTCGCTGGGGCATAGGCATATTCATTATACCGATTGTGTTGCAGAAAGTTGTTACCCGGAAGCAAATGGAACAAAACTGGGAGGGACCTAGCCTACCTGAATTTGTCCAACAGAAACTCACATTTTTCACTGTTTGCTTCCATCTGATTAGGCTAAACGGTAAACGGTTTCCGCAATTAATACAACACTGGTCACAAAAACAATGATTGGTAGTCAGTTTAAACTTCTTAAATTCATCCATTATTGAGTTAAAATACAGATACTGTATAGGCCTACATTTGTAAAGTCATCCACAACAACCACAATGCAGGCACAAATAGCTAAATGAGAAAACTGTTGGATTCACATCAATGTGCTTTGTAGCCTATATATCAATAATAAGTTAGGCTATAATAATAATAATAATAATAATAATAATAATAGGCTATCCATATCGCCCATAGGCTGCAAACCTGCACCACTGCTGTCGTCCTTACCGCCAAGCGTTTTTTTCAAGTTGGATAGTCTTTGGATGCCGACAGAAGTCGCACCATTGGAAGACAGCTTGGACTGTAGTATACAAAAGCCTATTCCTGTTCTTTTCCCATGATCCATTAAACACACCTGTGGTCAGACTCGCTCAGGCTGAACCAACTTTAAACTTGCACCTTTTTTCTTTGCTGATTTAAATGTCATTGAGAAAACAGAAAGTTGTCAAATCTTTTTCCGCAATCCTAGTTTTTCAAAAGTATCTGTAGTCTGATTACAATACAAAATGCTGGTAATATAACAAATAACAATTACAGTTTTATTGTAATCCATTACATGTAATGGACTGTTATTCCCCAACCCTGCAAACAATGAGATGTTCAGTCTTGTCTTAGATTCTAATGCCTTAGTCTACAGGGCTAATGCATTGACAGTAGCTACAATTAGTGACACAACACACACTGTTGTTGGGGAATAATCAGAATTGGTTGGTAACATAGGTAAGATGTTTTATATTCATCATATGTTTGTAAGTTACTTCTCATCAGAATGTTATTTTTGTATAATACTGTGGCGGGGTTGCAGTATCTGTTCTATGTCAAGACTAAGTTGTTTGGGCCGGAGAGAGGGGAGAGGTCAAGCGTGTATCTCTTGGCTCCACAATGTCTGTATGCCAGTCAGTGTGTCTCTGTGATCTTGTCAAGATAGGATGGATTTGATATATGCCTGTTGATATGGAGGATTGGTTTATGGTTCTGAGTTTGAGAAAATAACATAGTTTAGGAGACAAAGCTGAACGATTTATTATGTCTATGCTGTCTGGATATGTGTTTTTTTTGCTATTAAAGGATCTCAGTTGCAATGTAGAGGGGGCTCTCAGAGAATTCATTGATAGACACTGAATTGATCTGAGAGTCACAGGGTTGTGATAGAGCTCATATAATTAAAGATGGACTTTGATAACTAACTCTGACTTGTGTGTGGTTTGCTCTCATGATTTGGTAAATAGAGGAAATTTCCACGACATTGTATACAACAGAGCCCTGAAATGATCTAGTGTTTCAGTTGGTGTTTTTATCTCACCTTGAGGATGTCAACACTTAGCATATGGCGCCACATCATCATTCAGTCGCACTTTTAATAAAGTCTTTGACAAACTAATGACTAAATGATCATTGGTGGTCTTAGCAAGTGTAGAAAATAAGGTTTGGTGTGCTGAAACACTTCTTACACATTAATTACACTGCATTGATGTTTTGATGCCTGTACCTGGCCTCCTTGGATTCAGTGACACAAAATATCACGGACACCTATAAAAACACCAATGTGAATATTGGTGGGGAAACACACAAGTGGTAGTAAAAATTGTCAGGTAGATAGTATGCATAGTAAACTAAATGCCACCTTGAAAGGTAAAAACCGTCTGAATTCAGATAGGTGACAAGCTGCCATCGTGTCTCACCCTCTCAAAGAGAATGCCTTTGAAAAGGGAACCCTCATTTAAGCTTGTGACCATATTCAGTTATTGTGTCAATGTGGGTGTATGACACTAATGGTTGCCTCTTCCTGCTGCAGGTCCTTTCATGATGTGATCTGAGGGTGACTGTCATATTATAGCCCTACGCACCAAACTACATCAGAAAGAAAGAGACTGTGTCAGAGAGAGAAGAGACAAGAAGAAAAGAGCCATGGGGTATGGAGCCAGACCTCAACAAACATAGTATCATTAGCATACTGTAAAATATGAATATACTGTATGCTAAATGGATAGTTCACAGGTATTATAATAATTTACATGGTGCCAATCTTTTCCATTATGTTTTTTATGCTTTTATGTTTGTGGAGAGGAATATACACAAAAATGAAGGTGGAATATGGACTCAGTTCAACATTAGACTACTTTTGAGGCACGATAATGTCAGACAAATTCAGATTCATGTTATTTATTTCATTATTTTGTTTTGCAAAAACAGTGGCGTTGACAAATTCAAATTTGGGGCAGATTTTCTATCAAAGTGTATGGTTTCCTTGAAAAAAATTATGAAAGAAATACATATCCTTACACATGTTTACACAATTCACTTATTTCATGACATCAAGCTTAGCCTGCTCATTTGAGCAAATTTACTGGGTTCATTATTCTATATCAACCGAGACACTGTATCTAATTGCCCTCCTTGAAAATGACTTAGTCTATATGGAAATGCTCAGTGAATGTAGGTCTACTTTGATCTGTTCAAACGCAGCACCATCCTTTCTGATTCACCCCCAACAGAGACACAGTAAGGGGTCTGGGGCTTTTAAAATTCATGCTATAATTTCTTTCTCTCACTTTTTGCCTGCAATTGAAAAAGCCCCTGATACTGGTAACCCCCCCCCCCGCCCCCTCCCCAGAGAACTATAGAGAAGCAGTTCCATTTTGGGACCAAAGGCTTAAGATGGAGTTGAAGATTAAATATATATTGTACATTAAACACTTTTTATAAACAGTTTGGAATGCTTCATCTTCAAGGTTTAAGCCTAGGTATCTGTAAAGCACTTCGTGACAACTGCTGATGTTAAAAATGTTATAAAATACATTTGCAAGGGTGCAGTGTTTGTTACTGCTAGACCAAGGATTCATTTTTGTGTTACCGATTGACCAAGGACTCATTTTTGTGTTACCGCTAGACCAAGGACTCATTTTTGTGTTACCATTTTTCCAAGGACTCATTTTTGTGTTACCGCTAGACCAAGGACTCATTTTTGTGTTACCATTTGACCAAAGACTCATTTTTGTGTTACCGCTAGACCAAGGACTCATTTTTGTGTTACCACTAGACCAAGGACTCATTTTTGTGTTACCATTTGACCAAGGACTCATTTTTGTGTTACCATTTGACCAAGGACTCATTTTTGTGTTACCATTTGACCAAGGACTCATTTTTGTGTTACCGCTAGACCAAGGACTCATTTTTGTGTTACCGCTAGACCAAGGACTCATTTTTGTGTTACCACTAGACCAAGGAATCATTTTTGTGTTACCATTTGACCAAGGACTCATTTTTGTGTTACCATTTGACCAAGGACTCATTTTTGTGTTACCATTTGACCAAGGACTGATTTTTGTGTTACCGCTAGACCAAGGACTCATTTTTGTGTCACCGCTAGACCAAGGACTCATTTTTGTGTCACCGCTATAGACCAAGGACTCATGTTTGTGTCACCGCTAGACCAAGGACTAATTTTTGTGTTACCGCTAGACCAAGGACTAATTTTTGTGTATACGAGTAAGTGGATGAGTGAGTGAGAAAAGGAGAGTGAAAAATTCAGCCACCACAAACCAACCCCAGCACTCCATACCCTCTGAACAGCAGGCTTCTGCGCTTGAATTCTGCTTTGTCAGCCTCTGACCAAAGCTCAATCAAAACACTATGAATACAACAAAGAGATTATCAATTATTCCCAGGCCAATCTGAAACTATTCTAATCCCGTCATGCACTGGTGTAGCGTGAAGTTATTTCCCCCTCTAATGGTTATTCTCCCCCCCCCCCCCCCCCCCCGTACTAGCTCTGACTTTGCTGATAGCTATTTTATTGAGGAGAAATGTACTTACTATGAATGTGATCTGTGGTTGTCCCACCTAGCTATCTTAAGATGAATGCACTAACTGTAAGTTGCTTTGGATAAGAGTGTCTGCTAAAATAAAAAATACGTAGGTAAAGGATTAGGATTGGAGGAGAGATCCTAGATCTGTACCTCAGGGAAAGTTTACCTTTAAAAGTTGGCACGGGGTACCTGGACCGAGTCGATATGCATGGGTATGTGGTAATTAAGGTAGATATGTACATATACAGTGCATTCGGAAAGTATTCAGACACCTTGACCTTTTCCACATTTTGTTATATTACAGCCTAATTCTAAAATGTATTAAATTGTTTTTCCCCTCATCAATCTACACACAATACCCCATAATGACAAAGCAAAAACTGAAAAAACTGAAATATCATATTTCTATAAGTATTGAGACCCTTTACTTAGTACTTTGTTGAAGCAACTTTGGCAGCAATTACAGCCTCAAGTCTTCTTCAGTATGACGATACAAGCTTGGCACACCTGTATTTGGGGAGTTTCTCCCATTCTTCTCTGCAGTTCCTCTCAAGCTCTGTCAGGTTGGATGGGGAGTGTCGCTGCACAGCTATTTTCAGGTCTCTACCGAGATGTTCAATCGGATTCAAGTCTGGGCTCTGCCTGGGCCACTCAAGGACATTCAGAGACTTGTCCCAAAGCCACTTCAGCATTGTCAGTCAGGTTTGCTCCAGACGTGACGAGTTGGCATTCAGGCCAAAGAGTTCAATTTTGTTTTCATCAGACCAGAGAATCTTGTTTCACATGGTCTGAGAGTCTTTAGGTACCTTTTGGCAAACTCCAAGTGGGCTTACATGTACCTTTTCCTGGGGAGTGGCTTCCGTCTGGCCACTCTACCATAAAGGCCTGATTGGTGGAGGGCTGCGGAGATGGTTGTCCTTCTGGAAGGTTCTCCCTTCTCCACAGAGGAACTCTGGAGCTCTGTCAGAGTGACCATTGGGTTCTTGGTCACCTCCCTGACCAAGGCCCTTCTCCCCCGATTGCTCAGTTTGGCCTGGCGGCCAGCTCTACGAAGAGTCTTGGGTGTTCCAAACTTCTTCCATTTAAGAATGATGGAGACCACTGTGTTCTTGGAGACCTTCAATACTGCAGAAATGTTTTGGTACCCTTCCCCAGATCTGTGCCTCGACACAATCCTGTCTCTGAGCTCTATAGACAATTCCTTCGACCTCATGGCTTGGTTTTTGCTCTGACATGCACTGTCAACTGTGGGACTTCATGTAGACGTGTGTGTATTTCCAAATCATGTCCAATCAATTGAATTACCACAGGTGGACTCCAATCAAGTCGTAGAAACATCTCAATGATGATCAATGGAAGCATGATGCACCTGAGCTCAATTTCTAGTCTCATAGCAAAGGGTCTGAATACTTATGTAATAAGATATTTCAAACATTTAAAAAAAATTGGTGTTTGTCATTGTGAGTTATTGTCTGTAGAGTGATGAGGAAAAAATACATTTAGTCCATTTAAGAATAAGGCTGTAACGTTTAAAAAAAATTGGATAAAGGGAAGGGGTCTAAATACTTTGAGTCAAACGAGTTAGTGCAGAAAGGGTCAGATGCAGATAGTCTGGGTTGGTTAACTATTTAACTAACTATTTAGCAGTCTTATGGCTTAGGGTAGAAGCTGTTCAGGGTCCTGACTTGGTGCATCAGTACTGCTTGTCATGCGGTAGCAGAGAGAACAGTCTGACTTGGGCGCAGTGTCCTGCTACGCACCAGTGTGTTCTGTGCACCACATGCTTATTACTTTAGTATTCTCCCAGCACAGTGCACAATACATTGTAAAGTTATAATCAGTTCTGCATAGGGGTAGGTAGGGGAGACAGGCCTACCCCTTCACAGACACACCCCACTCTGAGCCAGCTTGCTTCTTCTCTTTCTGTCACTATCAAACTATCAAGGAATTCTGTAATCAAACAGGAATGAAAAATAACTTCCTTCTTTCTTTTCTTTTTTAAGTATCTGAAAGGGGCTTTCATGGACTGCTGCATAATGTCGGTTGTCATAGCAACAGCCTCCCTCCTGGGAGGGAGGGGCTGCAGAGTGATCCCCTTAGTAACCAAGGCCACGCTGCGAATTGAGCGCGCGCGGGATTCCCCAGCACGCAGAATAGAAATGAGAGAAAGAGTTACTGTATGTTTCAGGTTGGGCATGATAATAATAGTTTTGAAGTTGGACATTGAAAGGAACAAAACGTTTCACTGTTGCAGAAAAGTATCAAAATAATGTGATTTTAGAGAGAGAGTTTGCAAACATTCTTGAGTTTGATTAGGCTATGTGAAATAATTACTGTGGAAAGGAGCAATTACAAAATTATAAAAAATAAAACAAATCTATATATAATATATAATATGTAATATTTATCATTTAAATATTTGTATGTTAATGCATAGACTGTAATAAAATAGAAAACAAACAAACAAAACAGTCAATTATCTACCCTGTCACAAAAAAAAATCACAAAAGCAGCATGCACTTGAATAATGTATGAAATATAGTTTATTTTGGTACATCTGCTTCGCACATCCAGTGAATGTAATATTGATGGCGTTTTAAAGCGGATTGGGTTGATGCATGTGTGTATTCCGCTGGGATTGCCTCCTTGCCTCGCTTTTTTGGCAGATCAGATATGCCTTTAAACCTGCAGCATAGAACCAACCCACTGCTTCATTTCTCCTGAAATTGACAGAGAAGGCAGGGGGCGCACAGTTTTTGCTCCTCTCTCGTAAATATTGCCCTGGGGATACTGACCGACAATACATACATTCTCTAACAAAACGTGAGTATTTTTCAGTTTATTCTTGGAGGGATACTCCGATATCTGTTCAATGTGTTCGTTGTTTGTTGCGTCATTGTAAATTATTGCAATTAGTTTTATCAAACGATGCATGTAGTCAAGAGCACATTCATGGGACACGCATTATTTTTCGAAGATTGTTTCAGTAGCCTATTTCAACGTTGAAAGTTGTTTCATTGTTTCAGTTACTCTCACCACTTGCTTTATCAGCGCAAGAAAGCAATGCGTGTCATATGCAGTCTTGTTTGATTCAATATATTTGTATGGTTTGACTTGTAGGCTATTCACATGCATTGTTGTCATATGTTTGCAAGGTCAATGTTATTCACACTACTTCACCCCTTGAATGGCTTGGTCCTTGTCTCCCCGGGTTCCTTAAACAATCTAAATAAATCATTCATTTTGAATTGAGTGCTTGGTCTGCTTGCTGTAGTGTTGACATGAAGATAACATATATCCTTCTGTAGCCTACTGGGTGTCTTGTTATTTCATGATCATTGTTTTTGTTCTGGAAGTATGCCTTCTCAATTCATAAGTACATGACTTGGATCAAAGACGAATCCTTGCGTTTCACTTTTTTCCCCCAGGGTCTGTGAGCCAGGTCCTTTCTTTTCTTAAGATACTGTACTGTACCTACAGTAGAGTATGCATTGACATAAGATAATGGAGAAGAGCTGAATTGCCTAGTCTTGCTTGGCTCCTGTATGCAGACTCATGCCTCGTGAGTGATGCTGCTATAACTACCATTTACAGGAGATAGCCCTATCTTCCTTATACAGACAGACACAACCTCCATGCATTGATCCAAGTTCAGCTTTATTATAATGGTAAAGTTTGGGATCCAGGTATAAGCTGATCCCAGAACAGGGATCTCTGGAGCCGCTATTTTCTTCTGAGTATAAACTGGCCTGCGAACAGTTGTCATGCACTGCTGTATCCTGACCTTAACAGTAGGGTGTCATTTAGCCTTGTCAGAGGTGATTTTGTCATTGGAGGGTTTTGAAGGGCCATCATCTGTCTGATTGGGTAACATGGCATTATAGGTGAGGGATGCATGGATGAAATGCACCTGGGGCCATATGTATCAAGGGTCTCAGAGTAGGAGTGCTGACCTAGGATCAGGTCCCCTCTGTCCATGTAATGTTATTCATGGTGATCTGAAAGGCTAAACTGAACATAAATCAACACTTGATCCGCCCAGGACAGGACTAGAGTATGTAGGCCTGCGCTGGGTTAAAACTATTGATGCTATGTTAGCATTTTAGGTTATTCATTTCTTGTCCTCCTTGTTTTTGTTGAATTTTTTTTTTTAACTTGCAATGGTCACAATATGTGATTGCGTCAGCTTACTTATTTCACTACTGTCATTGTAGGTTGCTGGATAAGATGCGACGTCTATGGTTGCACGTACTACTATCTCATTTGTTGTTCTCTTTCATTGAGACTCATTCATGAAGTTTGTGAGAAATCCAGGCATTCTTCCATTCACACAGTAGTTTGGTGTGCTCCAGTGGACTTCACATGAATTAACCACCTTGCTTCAGTCACGGCTTCACACGGCTTCATTCAATTTACATTTGTTTTCCTCAGACCCCCAGTTCCTCTAAGGAGATTGTGTCAGTGAACGCACTGTAAAGTCTTATTACATAAACTCTCTCTCTCTCGCTCGTTCTCTTTTCGTCTCTCTCTCTCTCTTCATCTCTCTTTCTCTGCCTCTCTCTCAATTCAAAGGGCTTTATTGGCATGGGAAACACGTTCACATTGCCAAAGCAAGTGGAATAGATAATAATAAATAAAAAAGTCTGAAATGAACAGTAAACATTACGTTTCAAAAGAATAGACATTTCAAATGTTATATTATTTGCTTTGTACAGTGTTGTAACAATGTGGAAATAGTTGAAGTACAAAAGGGAAAATAAATAAACAGATAAACAGGTTGTATTTACAATGGTGTTTGTGCTCCACTGGTTGCCATTTTCTTGTGGCAACAGGTCATAAATATTACTGCTGTGATGGCACACTGGTATTTCACCTAATACTGTAGATATGGGAGTTTATCCAAATTGGATTTGTTTTCAAATTCTTTGTAGTTCTGTGTAATCTGAGGGAAATATGTGTCTCCAATATGGTCACACATTTGGCAGGAGGTTAGGAAGTGCAGCTCAGTTTCCACCGCATTTTGTGGGCAGTGTGCACATACCCTGTCTTCGCTCGAGAGCCAGGTCTGCCTACGGCGGCTTCTCTCAATAGTAAAGCATTGCTCACTGAGTCTGTACATAGTCAAAACTTTCCTTAATTTCGGGTCAGTCACAGTAGTCAGGTATTCTGCCACTGTGTACTCACTGTTTAGGGCCAAATAGCATTCCTGTTTGCTTTGTTATTTGGTTAGTTCTTTCCAATGTGTCAAGTTATTATCTTAGGGTTTTCTCATGATTTGGCTGGGTTTAATTATGTTGCTGTCCTGTGGCTCTGTGGGGTCTGTTTGTTTGTGAACAGAGCCCCAGGACCAGTTTTGCTGAGGGGACTTTTCTCTAGGTCCATCTCTCTGTAGGTGAGGACTTTGTTATGGAAGGTTTGGGAATCGCTTCCTTTCAGGTGCAGGTTGTAGAATTTAATGTCTCTTTTCTGGATTCTAACAATTTGCGGGTATCGTCTCTCTCGCGCTCGCTCTCTCTCGCTCTCTCTCTTTCTCACTGTTTCTCACTCTAACCCCCCTCTCCTCCCAATCTCTTTTCTTGGATGGCTGCCCACCACACTGGCAAAGTATTCCTTGTCACATCACTGGCTCATGAATGCAGTAACTATTTCTCAGAAACAGGAAGTAGCGTGGGACGGGTGCTGCAGTATGTTGGCAGGATGCGGGTTCCTCCTCTACTGCACCAGTGCAGTGCAGCCCCAGAGCTGGACCTGAGGGATTGTTTTGCTCTTCTCATGGCCTACATATATTGTATATGCAGTGTTTCTCATTTCAGGAGTAGGGAGAAGTTGCCCCTAGACACGGATCTTGGGTCAGTTTAACATTTAACACAAGGTTAGGATTATGGTTGGTAATACCCAGGGGGTGCAGGTTTTTGTTATTTCCTAGTATTAACACACCTGATTAGCTTCAACAAGAGTTTGGTGATTAGTTGATGAGTTGAATCAGATGTGAATTGAGATAGTACTGGGCTGGAAAAAAAACATTTGCAACCTGGCGGTTCCCTCCAGGAATGTATTGAGAAACACTGCTACGTATATTTAGGAAGGAGGAAGGTACCAGTCACTATGCAGTTCACTCCTTTATACGGGCCCTTGTAGATTTTAAGGATCGGATGGGTATCAGAATGTTGCAATAGTGCTGCATAGCCTTCTGGTTAGTTAAATGGAGTTTCTGACATATTGCTTATTCACGTTATTCACTCATTAGATCTTAAAGGAGACCTCAATAAGACTTAGTGTCTAGGTTCATCTCTCTAATGCATGTATGGAAAACACTGCATGTTGCTCAAACCATGCTTCAGTGTGGCAATATAGCCTTGCCTCCCAATCATGGCCATATTGATTGTTTGTAGTGGCTAGGCTACTGGACCACTTATTGATTTATCCAGTTGACCACTTATTGATTTATCCAGTTGGGACACAGCCTGTTGGCCCAAAAGGCCCACAACACTGGTGTCCTTTGACATTTGGTGACCCGTGTGAGGATGTGGGTCGATGGCAATGGTTGCTGCTGGAAGCCAGGCTGGTTCTGGCTGGTGGTTGTCAGGGTGTGCAGGGTGACTAAATGGAGGTAATTGGTTGCAACACACACGCTCACAAATCAGACACACACGCAAATACCCACTCACAACAAGTGTATTTCCCAGTCATACCAGTAGGAGATGTCAATGGCTCACAAAAGGAGCATGAGCTCATGAGTCGATGCATGAAATACACCATTGTACCGAAAGTCTCCCACACACACCTTCACAACAACAAATTAGATGGTTATCTAGGGTCAGTTTTGCATTTCCCACAGTAATGGTTAATGTAAGGATTGGGGGAGGGAAAGCTGATCCTAGATCTGTACTGTAGCTAGGTGAAACTTCACCCCAGAGTATGATGGAGATGCTGGAGGTGTAACACTGGAGTGTTCTCTTGCTGTTTGTGATGCTGTTTATTATGAGTGACACACACACACATTGGAGAGGTTAAAGTACATTTTGATATAGTGGTGCTGGAGACGTAGCAGCATATCATTTACGGGTGGCCTACTGTACTGTATTACATGCATACAGACTATCCTACCGATCCTCGATTTCGGCGATGTCATTTACAAAATAGCCTCCAACACTCTACTTAGCAAACTGGATGCAGTCTATCACAGTGCCACCCGTTTTGTCACCAAAGCCCCATATATGCTCTCGTCGGCTGGCCCTCGCTACATATTCGTCGTCAGACCCACGGGCTCCAGGTCATCTATAAGACTTTGCTAGGTAACGCCCCGCCTTATCTGAGCTCACTGGTCACCCTAACAACACTGCGCTCCAGCAGGTATTTCTCACAGGTCATCCCCAAAGCCAACACCTCGTTTGGCTGCCTTTCCTTCCAGTTCTCTGCTGCCAATGACTAGAACAATTTGCAAAAATTGCTAACGTTGGAGACTTATATCTCCCTCACTAACTTTAAGCATCGGCTATCTGAGCAGCTCACCGATCGCTGCAGCTCTACACAGCCCAACTGTAAATAGCCCATCCAACTACCTACCTCATCCCCATATTGTTTTTATTTACTTTTTTTGCTCCCCAGTATTACTACTTGCACATCACTTTTCACATCTATCACTCAAGTGTTAATTTTCTAAATTGTAATTACTTTGCTACTATGGCCTTTTATTGCCTTACCTCCTAACTCCATTTGCACACACTGTATATAGATTTTTTCTATTGTATTATTGACTGTACTTTTGTTTATCCCATATGTAACTCTGTGTTGTTTTTTGTCGCACTGCTTTGCTTTATCTTGACCAGGTCGCAGTTGTAAATGAGAACTTGTTCTCAACTGGCCTACCTGGTTAAATAAAGGTAAATAAAAAAAATTAAACATACATACAGTTGAAGTCGGAAGTTTACATACACCTTAGCCAAATACATTTAAACTCAGTTTTTCACAATTCCTGTCTTTTAATCCTTGTAAAAATTCCCTGTCTTAGGTCAGTTAGGATCACCACTTTATTTTAAGAATGTGAAATGTCAGAATAATGGTAGAGAGAATTATTTATTTCAGCTTTTATTTCTTTCATCACATTCCCAGTGGGTTAGAAGTTTACATATACTCAATTACTATTTGGTAGCATTGCCTTTAAATTGTTTAACTTGGGTCAAATGTTTTGGGTTGCCTTCCACAAGCTTACCACAATAAATTGGGTGAATTTTGGCCCATTCCTCCTGACAGAGCTGGTGTAACTGAGTCAGGTTTGGAGGCATCCTTGCCTGCACATGCTTTGTCAGTTCTGACCACACATTTTCTATGGGATTGAGGCCAGGGCTTTGTGATGGCCACTCCAATACCTTGACTTTGTTTTCCTAAAGCCGTTTTGCCACAACTTTGGAAGTATGCTTGGGGTCATTGTCCATTTGGAAGACACCTTCATGATATATTGGGGGGGGAGAGAAATGGACAACCCTTGTAATACATTTCATACAAAATGGTAAACCCATAAATCAGCTGTAAACCTGGTCTTTGCAAACAAAGGTCTTTCTAAACTGCAGTTTAGAAAATGCTGTCATAATGCTGTGCTGATAAACATTTGCAATACATGTTTAACTTTTGATGTCTTGAGATGTTGCTTAAATATATAATTTTCCGCCCTCATGAAGCCATCTATTTTGTGAAGTGCACAAGGCCCTCCTGCAGCAAAGCACCCCCACAACATGATGCTGCCACCCCTGTACTTTACGGTTGGGATTGTGTTCTTCGGCTTCCAAACCTTCCAAGCCGTTTTTCCTCCAAACATAACGATGGTCATTATGACCAAACAGTTTGATTTTTGTTTCAACAGACCAGAGGACATTTCTCCAAAAAGTATGATCTTAGTCCACGTGTGCAGTTGCAAACCATAATCTGTCTTTTTCATGGCGGTTTTGGAGCAGTAGCTTCTTCCTTGCTGAGCAGCTTTTCAGGTTATGTTGATATAGGACTTGTTTTTACTGTGGATATAGATACTTTTGTACCCGTTTCCTCCAGCATCTTCACAAGGTCCTTTGCTGTTGTTCTGGGATTGATCTGAACTTTTCGCACCAAAGTACGTTCATCTCTAGGAGACAGAATGCGTCTCCTTCCTGAGCGGTATGACGGCTGTGAGGTCCCATGGTGTTTATACTTGCGTACTATTGTTTGTACAGATGAATGTTGTATCTTCCTGCGTTTGGAAATTGCTCCCAAGGATGAACCAGACTTGTGGAGGTCTACAATTGTTGTTCTGAGGTCTTGGCTGATTTCTTGATTTCCCCATGATGTCAAGCAAAGAGGCACTGAGTTTGAAGGTAGGCTTTGAAATACATCCACAGGTACACCTCCAATTGACTCAAATGATGTCAATTAGCCTATCAGAATCTTCTAAAGCCATGACATCATTTTCTGGAATTTTCCAAGCTGTTTAAGGGCACAGTCAACTTAGTGGATGTAAGCGCACGCACGCACACACACACACACACAATAGCTTGTTTCCATGGCACCCATAATTTATTGGTGTGATGTGGTGGCTGGTAAAATGGGTCAATGTACCCTGAAAAGGTGGCTCGTAATTGTTTACAGTCAGAGAAGCAATAGAGTAGATTTAGGTTTAAGTGACTGAACTGATGAGTTGTCTTAGCGAAGAAGATAGTTGTGTAAATGGATGAGCTATGCCTGACCTCAATGCTGTATCTAGGATAATAGTGTGTGTCTGTGTGTGTGTTTTTCTGTCTGTCTGTCTGTACATGTCTAGGTCTGTGTGTGCGTACTGTAGTTCCAGGGCTCTCATCTTGCAACCAATCCAAGCATGAAATAGCATGTAAGCTCTCTGCCCACTCATCTCATCCTCTCCGGGTTCAATGCTAACAGTCTGCTACAGCTCTCTGTCTGCATCCCAAATGGGCTCTGCCCAAAAGTAGTGCACTAAATTTGGGACGCAACCTCTGTTTCTCTTTCCAAGCAGATTTATACCAACTCCCTTCTCTTATCTCATCTTCCGCTGAGGCCAACATACGTGAACTTTCATTCATTGAAGTGGCTCCTAACCACTGAATCCTGATCAGATATTGTTCCATCCACATTATGGGGATTATTATTTTGTATGTGAAAAGGTGATTCTAGGAGTTCGTCTCAAAAGTCTAATGTGGATTCCTCTCGTTGGTTCCTCTCCCTATTTTGTTCTAATCTCCACTGACTGTGGTGAACGTATTATTTTTTTATAAAAATATATATATATACACTGCTCAAAAAAATAATAAAGGGAACACTTAAACAACACAATGTAACTGATATAGATACTTTTGTACCCGTTTCCTCCAGCATCTTCACAAGGTCCTTTGCTGTTGTTCTGGGATTGATCTGAACTTTTCGCACCAAAGTACGTTCATCTCTAGGAGACAGAATGCGTCTCCTTCCTGAGCGGTATGACGGCTGTGAGGTCCCATGGTGTTTATACTTGTGTACTATTGTTTGTACAGATGAATGTTGTATCTTCCTGCGTTTGGAAATTGCTCCCAAGGATGAACCAGACTTGTGGAGGTCTACAATTGTTGTTCTGAGGTCTTGGCTGATTTCTTGATTTCCCCATGATGTCAAGCAAAGAGGCACTGAGTTTGAAGGTAGGCTTTGAAATACATCCACAGGTACACCTCCAATTGACTCAAATGATGTCAATTAGCCTATCAGAATCTTCTAAAGCCATGACATCATTTTCTGGAATTTTCCAAGCTGTTTAAGGGCACAGTCAACTTAGTGGATGTAAGCGCACGCACGCACACACACACACACACAATAGCTTGTTTCCATGGCACCCATAATTTATTGGTGTGATGTGGTGGCTGGTAAAATGGGTCAATGTACCCTGAAAAGGTGGCTCGTAATTGTTTACAGTCAGAGAAGCAATAGAGTAGATTTAGGTTTAAGTGACTGAACTGATGAGTTGTCTTAGCGAAGAAGATAGTTGTGTAAATGGATGAGCTATGCCTGACCTCAATGCTGTATCTAGGATAATAGTGTGTGTCTGTGTGTGTGTTTTTCTGTCTGTCTGTCTGTACATGTCTAGGTCTGTGTGTGCGTACTGTAGTTCCAGGGCTCTCATCTTGCAACCAATCCAAGCATGAAATAGCATGTAAGCTCTCTGCCCACTCATCTCATCCTCTCCGGGTTCAATGCTAACAGTCTGCTACAGCTCTCTGTCTGCATCCCAAATGGGCTCTGCCCAAAAGTAGTGCACTAAATTTGGGACGCAACCTCTGTTTCTCTTTCCAAGCAGATTTATACCAACTCCCTTCTCTTATCTCATCTTCCGCTGAGGCCAACATACGTGAACTTTCATTCATTGAAGTGGCTCCTAACCACTGAATCCTGATCAGATATTGTTCCATCCACATTATGGGGATTATTATTTTGTATGTGAAAAGGTGATTCTAGGAGTTCGTCTCAAAAGTCTAATGTGGATTCCTCTCGTTGGTTCCTCTCCCTATTTTGTTCTAATCTCCACTGACTGTGGTGAACGTATTATTTTTTTATAAAAATATATATATATACACTGCTCAAAAAAATAATAAAGGGAACACTTAAACAACACAATGTAACTCCAAGTCAATCACACTTCTGTGAAATCAAACTGTCCACTTAGGAAGCAACACTGATTGACAATAAATGTCACATGCTGTTGTGCAAATGGAATAGACAACAGGTGGAAATTATAGGCAATTAGCAAGTGGTTCTGCAGGTGGTGACCAGACCACTTCTCAGTTCCTATGCTTCCTGGCTGATGTTTTGGTCACTTTTGAATGCTGGCGGTGCTTTCACTCTAGTGGTAGCATGAGACGGAGTCTACAACCCACACAAGTGGCTCAGGTAGTGCAGCTCATCCAGGATGGCACAACAATGCGAGCTGTGGCAAGAAGGTTTGCTGTGTCTGTCAGCGTAGTGTCCAGAGCATGGAGGCACTACCAGGAGACAGGCCAGTACATCAGGAGACGTGGAGGAGGCCGTAGGAGGGCAACAACCCAGCAGCAGGACCGCTACCTCCGCCTTTGTGCAAGGAGGAGCAGGAGGAGCACTGCCAGAGCCCTGCAAAATGACCTCCAGCAGGCCACAAATGTGCATGTGTCTGCTCAAACGGTCAGAAACAGACTCCATGAGGGTGGTATGAGGGCCTGACGTCCACAGGTGGGGGTTGTGCTTACAGCCCAACACTGTGCAGGACGTTTGGCATTTGCCAGAGAACACCAAGATTGGCAAATTCGCCACTGGTGCCACTGAGCACATGTGACATGTCACAGTCTGGAGACGCCGCGGAGAACGTTCTGCTGCCTGCAACATCCTCCAGCATGACCGGTTTGGCAGTGGGTCAGTCATGGTGTGGAGTGGCATTTCTTTGGGGGGCCGCACAGCCCTCCATGTGCTCGCCAGAGGTAGCCTGACTGCCATTAGGTACCGAGATGAGATCCTCAGACCCCTTGTGAGACCATATGCTGTTGCGGTTAGCCCTGGGTTCCTCCTAATGCAAGACAATGCTAGACCTCATGTGGCTGGAGTGTGTCAGCAGTTCCTGCAAGAGGAAGGCATTGATGCTATGGACTGGCCCGCCCATTCCTCAGACCTGAATCCAATTGAGCACATCTGGGACATCATGTCTCGCTCCACCCACCAACAGACTGTCCAGGAGTTGGCGGATGCTTTAGTCCAGGTCTGGGAGGAGATCCCTCAGGAGACCTTCCGCCACCTCATCAGGAGCATGCCCAGGCGTTGTAGGGAGGTCATACAGGCACGTGGAGGCCACACACACCACTGAGCCTCATTTTGACTTGTTTTAAGGACATTACATCAAAGTTGGATCAGCCTGTAGTGTGGTTTTCCACTTTAATTTTGTGTGACTCCAAATCCAGACCTCCATTGGTTGATAAATTTGATTTCCATTGATAATTTTTGTGTGATTTTGTGTTCAGCACATTCAACTATGTAAAGAAAACAGTATTTAATAAGAATATTTCATTCATTCAGATCTAGGATGTGTTATTTTAGTGTTCCCTTTATTTTTTTGAGCAGTGTATATTATCCCTATCCCTCTTCGGAGGACAAATATCTTAGTTTTTTTACAGCTTCTTTGCTACATATACATACATTTTACATATACATTTTACATATATGGTGCTTTTATATGTAACAACAATGCATACATTGCAATCCAAGATGGCGTAGCAGTCAGACGTCTTTGTCCTTTCGTGTCCCTTGTATATATCGTTATACATATTTTTCTAAATACTGTCCTGCAACCTGCCTCACCCAATGTGGCGTGGATCTGCTTTTTTTTCTCCTAAAGTATTTAGATTTACTTCGGATCTGGAATCCCTCAACTGAAGCTAGCCAGCTAACTACCAGCTATCAGTCAGCAAACCATTGCCAGCGGTCATCAGCTAACCTTCAGCTCGGAAAGCTCTCGTCAGTTCGAACAGCGTGACTAACCAGAGCATAACGGACCGGTTATTTTTATCCCTGGATTCCTACCTCAAACTGAACATTTTCATCTGGATCTTCACAACTAGCTAACCACAATCCCGGATGACTACTCCTGGCTAGCGTTTCCATCCCAGAGCAAGCACAAATTAGCTTGAAGCTAGCCCGGCCAGGGCTCCTGTGCTACCACCGAAGTATACTCCTGGGCTACAATATCCGGACCCCTTCTACAGCCGGTACGGGGCGTGGAACCCCGCAGATCCCCTACGACTGGAATACCTACATAATCTGCCTGAGGACTCCCAACAGGCCCCTCAGGCGCGACGCCCGCTGAAGGCCCATTATGCTAACCAGCTAGGCCGGCTAGCTACCTAGAGCTACTTGGAACCCAACTAATTCCATGACTGGTGTATCGATGTCACCACACGAAGAGGCAAAAACAGACTTACCCCCCGACGTCCCCCAAAGGCTAACTTTCTAGCCCCTGCTATCTGCTTGCTTGCTAACCCGGTCGGCTAACTGCTAGCTTGCCTGCCCGGTCTGCTAACGGTTAGCCCTTGCTAACTGCTTGCTTGCTAACCCGGTCTGCTAACTGCTAGCCCCTGCTAACTGCTTGCCAACCCGGCCTGCTAACTGCTAGCTTGCCCCGGTCTACTAACTGCTAGTTTCCGGCCCCGGCCTGCTAACTGCTAGCTTACCTGCCCGGTCTGTATGCTTGCTTGCTAACCCGGCCTGCTAACTGCTAGCTTGCCCCGGTCTACTAGCTGCTAGCTTGTTTAGCCCCGGCCTACTAACTGTTAGCTTGTTAGCATCGGTCTGCTAACTGTCTGAATCGCTGTGTCCCCAGCCAGCCCAACCACTCACTGGACCCATATGTTCACTTGGCTATGCATGCATGTCTCTCTCTAATATCAATATGCCTTGTCCATTACTGTCCTGGTTAGTGATTACTGTCTTATTTCACTGTAGAGCCTCTAGCCCTGCTCAATATGCCTTAACCAACCATGTTGTTCCACCTCCTACATATGCGATGACATCACCTGGTTTAAACATATCTAGAGACTGTATCTCTCTCTTCATTACTCAATGCCTAGGTTTACCTCCAATGTACTCACATCCTACCTTACCTTTGTCTGTACACTATGCCTTGAATCTATGCTATCGTGCCCAGAAACCTGCTCCTTTTACTCCCTGTTCTGAACGTGCTAGACAGCCAGTTCGTATAGTCTTTAGCCGTACCCTTATCCTACTTCTCCTCTGTTCCTATGGTGATGTGGAGGTTAATCCAGGTACTGCAGTGCCTAGCTCCACTCCCACCCCACAGGTGCTCTCATTTGTTGACTTCTGTAAACGTAAAAGCCTTAGTTTCATGCATGTTAACATTAGAAGCCTACTCCCCAAGTTTGTTTTACTCACTGCTTTAGCACACTCTGCCAACCCAGATGTCTTAGCCATGTCTGAATCCTGGCTTAGGAAAACCACCAAAAACCTTGACATTTCCATTCCTAACTATAGCGTTTTCCACCAAGATAGAACTGCCAAAGGTGTTGCAATCTACTGCAGAGATAGCCTGCAGAGTTCTGTATTACTATCTAAGTCATGATGGTCAATCACCCTCGGTCTGGGGCTCCATGCAAGATCTCACCTCGTGGGGCATCAATGATCATGAGGAAGGTGAGGGATCAGCCCAGAACTACACGGCAGGACCTGGTCAATGACCTGAAGAGAGCTGGGACCACAGTCTCAAAGAAAACCATTAGTAACACACTACGCCGTCATGGATTAAAATCCTGCAGCGCACGCAAGGTCCCCCTGCTCAAGCCAGCGCATGTCCGGGCCCATCTGAAGTTTGCCAATGACCATCTGGATGATCCAGAGGAGGAATGGGAGAAGGTCATGTGGTCTGATGAGACAAAAATAGAGCTTTTTGGTCTAAACTCCACTCGCCGTGTTTGAAGGAAGAAGAAGGATGAGTACAACCCCAAGAACACTATCCCAACCGTGAAGCATGGTAGTTGGAAACATCAT
The DNA here is from genome assembly GCF_013265735.2 of Oncorhynchus mykiss. Taxonomy (NCBI): domain Eukaryota; kingdom Metazoa; phylum Chordata; class Actinopteri; order Salmoniformes; family Salmonidae; genus Oncorhynchus; species Oncorhynchus mykiss. The sequence goes on from NC_048574.1 coordinate 54,961,247, forward strand.
TCTTTGGGGATGCTTTTCTGCAAAGGGGACAGGATGACTGCATCGTATTGAGGGGAGGATGGATGGGGCCATGTATCGCGAGATCTTGGCCAACAACCTCCTTGCCTCAGTAAGAGCATTGAAGATGGGTCGTGGCTGGGTCTTTCAGCATGACAACGACCCGAAACACACAGCCAGGGCAACTAAGGAGTGGCTCCGTAAGAAGCATCTCAGCGTCCTGGAGTGGCCTAGCCAGTCTCCAGACCTGAACCCAATAGAAAATCTTCGGAGGTAGCTGACAGTCCATATTGCCCAGCGACAGCCCCGAAACCTGAAGGATCTGGCGAGGTCTGTATGGAGGAGTGGGCCAAAATCCCTGCTGTAGTGTGTGCAAACCTGGTCAAGAACTACAGGAAACGTATGATCTCTGTAATTGCAAACACAGGTTTCTGTACCAAATATTAATATCTGCTTTTCTGATGTATCAAATACTTATGTCATGCAATAAAATGCAAATTAATTACTTAAAAATCATACAATGTGATTTTCTGGATTTTTGATTTAGATTCCGTCTCTCACGGTTGAAGTGTACCTATTGCTAAAAAAAATACAGACCTCTACATGCTTTGTAAGTAGGAAACACTGACGATTTTGCAGGTTATCAAATACTTGTTCTCCCCACTGTATATATACATTCTAATTGTACAATTTCAAATGCCTTTTCAAAATCTGCTATGAAGACCAGACACATGTTTTCTTCAATGTTTCATAATGTTCAATTGTTTCAAGTAATTGTCGTATATTATCTCCAGTATATCGTCCATGTAAAAAATCTGTCTGATCAGGATGAACAATATCTGGTATAACCTTTTTATTCTATATGTTTGCAGTAATGAAATCAGTGTAACGAACCTCGTCCTCCTCTTCTGAGGAGGAGTAGCGAGAAGGATCGGAGGACCAATTTGCAGCGTGGTAAGTGTCCATAATGTTTATTAAAATACATAAACACTACGAAATACAAAACAATAAATGTGAAATGAACGAAACAATCCCGTGTGGTACAAACACCCACAACCCAAAAGTGAAACCCAGGCAACCTAAGTATGATTCTCAATCAGGGACAACAATTGACAGCTGCCTCTGATTGATAACCATACTAGGCCGAACTCAAAAACCAACATAGAAAAACAAACAGACTGCCCACCCAACTCACACCCTGACCATACTAAAACAAAGATAAAATAACAGAACTATGGTCAGTACTTGACAATCAGACCACCTTGTTGAGTACCTGAAAGTCTACCATTTGTATAAGAGTAATTAAAACATGCTAATAATGGTTCTTTGAGTACGTCTAAACAGGTCTGATATACCTCTACTGGTATATCGTCAAGCCCGGGTGTTTTTCCAGACTGAAAAGATTTTATTGCCTCAAAAAGTTCCTCTTCTGTAAGTTGGCCTTCACACTGGTCTTTCTGTAACTGTGTTAATTTGACATTATTATTATTAAGAAATAAATCCTTACAGTTAACATCATTCAGTGGAAATGGAGACTGAAAAGAAACAGATGCTTCAAATATTTTGCTTCTTCTTTCAAAATATAATTTGGTGAATCATGGATAACTAATAAAATAAAATAATTTTTGGTAGAATTTCTGTTTTGAAAATGTTTGTGCATTTTTCCCCATTTTTCCATCCAATTCACCTTATTTTTGTAATACATTACACTTGGAGGTAGTTATTCAAGAACAATCATTTATTTTTGTTTTTCCTCTAACCTACCTATTTTGTGTCTCTATAATACAGTTTCCATTACCATCTACCTGCATCGTCCTCTATTTACTTTATTAGTCTAATCTCTTTTGACCTAAACTGTTTTTGTTTTAATGATGAGTATTGCGTTCAATCGCCTCTAAAAGTACATTTGAAAGTGTCCCATACAATAAGGGGATCTGCTGTACCTATGTTGCACAAAAAAATATATATATATTATGAATTATTTTGTCATAGCTAAGAACAAATTGTCATCCAATAGTCTTTGATTACATTTCCAATATCCCCGTCCACATGGAAATTCTATAAGAGTTTTTGGAGGCCAATTAGATGGTGGTCTGATCGCATTCGGTCTCCTATTAATACTTTTTAAAACGTTTGATGCCAGCAAGAACGAGACTAGGAAGTAATGAAGACGGCTAGCTTGATTAAGCCTCCTCCTTGTATATCTCACTAGGTCAGGGTTTTTTTCATATATCCACTAGTTCTATAATGTATCCATGATCTTTGTGATCTCCTTAAGTGCCTGAGGGTAATGGTTTGTAGAATGACTTCCTTTATGATCCATTGAGGTACTTAAAACCGTATTATGTTCTCCCACCATAATAGTAGATTATTTCGTTGCTTGTGAGCTCAATAGATTATTATATATATTTTTGAAAAAGTGTGGATCATCATTATTTGGCCCATATAGATTAATTAGCTAGATCTGTTTTTTTGTCCAATAGCATATTCTAAGTAATCCATCTTCCTTGCGGATCTGTTTGCACAATCGGATGAAAATGTGTTTTAATTAGTATATCACCCCTTTTGAGTGTCTTTGCCCATGACAAAAAATATATTTCTCCCTCCCAGTACTTTTCCCACCCAACCTCATCTATATTTCTATTTGTAGTTTCCTGTAAACAATAGATATTATATTTTTTCTCTTTTAGCCATGTAAAAATGGATCTTCTTTTTTTTATGATCTGCTAAGCCATTAAATTATAACTTGCTATACTTATTTTCCCACTTACCATAATGATACCCAAGTTTCAATTATACTTACCACAACCAATGTTTGTAAACTTACCATTAAAAAGCACCATGATGATTAAGTGTCCATATAGTTGTACCATAATAATTTGCACTGCTAAGCATACTGTAGCTGCAACTTTGTAAACCTCCAATTGTCCTAACATTCCACCCACTAAAACCTCCCCCAATATCTAGGTCTGTTGTCACTGAGACCATCAGACCATCTCCTTGACTCACCTCATTATATCCTTTTGTATTCCGACAAAAAAAAGGAAGAAAGATTCTAATGGCCGCTAATGACTGCAAGTCAAAATTAGTCTTATCACATTATATCCTCTTGTATCGTGCCATGGCTGTGCCAACCCCGGGCACTCCCTTATGGGAAGGCATACTAATAAGTTCTACTAGCAGTCGATTCCGACACAGCCACGGCACGACAGCCAAGAAAACATGCAGTACTGACAATCCAGAGCGAGTAAACCTGTAAATCCACCCACCCTACACATTACGTTTTTTATTCCAGGGTCATTGCGCTATCACCTCGGCTGTTTTACACATTGTACACCATGTTCGGCATGATCACTCAACTATCTTTCACACTTGTATCCCAGTAAGTGTATATTTGTTATATAGAATGACCAGTGGACATTATCAGAGAAGCCCTTCTACCATCTATTAACACAGAGGCCAGCTAGGCTGTACGCAAACCTCTGTTGAGTCAACCAAGTACACTCTGTCCCGATGTACAGGGTCTTCAGGGTCTTAATCCCTTTAAGTGAGGGTGGAAGTGGTTAGGGAGGAAACAAATGCATTTGGTGATTGCTGCAGGCATTATTAGGCTCTGCCAATAGCATTACAGTAGGAGGGAGAGAGGAAATTCCCCAAGGGCAGGTCTGTGGCATAGGGAAATATTGGCTAGAGAGAATGTGTGTGTGGTGGGTTTTTTTGAAGGGGGGAGATAGGGCTAGGGATCTCTGTATTTTTCTCGGTCTGTATGTCTGTCTGCATACATGTATTTTATGTTTGTTCGTGTGTGTTGACAACATGAGTGATTCTTTCATTGTCCAGTGCGGTGCTGCAGTTCCAATGGCTGTGCTGTGAGAGATAGGGAGATTGAAGGATATTTAAGAGGAAGGCTTTGTTGGCATCAGTGGCACCAGACCCAAACAGGATAGACTGAGTTAGCCTTACTGCCCTCTGTGCAGAGAGTGGTCCTTCTGCTGTCTGACATATACACTCACACAGCACTGTTCACCAGACTCTTATTGTTGTTTTCAAGACCCCAGGGAGCTTCAGTGAGTGGCATGTTATTATGACCAGTGCTCCCTTGATCCTGGTGATTTGTAGGTAAAGTCATTTTGAGGAAGTAGTATATCTCTCCCCCGTGCCTTAACATACTATCTTTGTTTGGGGAGATTTCTCCCTGCCCTTGTTCACTCCCCTTCACACATCTGAGTAAAAGCAACATGGCAAAAACTAGTTGGAGCTATTGCTTACACCTACTCTGTCGTTTCAGGTCTGTGGACCACAAACCACAAGACTACTTTGACAACCTGTTGGTTAATGAACAAATATATAACCTACAATGTTTATCCTTACATAAGGGGTGTCAAACTCATTTCCCAGAGTGCTGTTTTTCTGCTGGTGTTTGTTATTTCCTTTCAATTTGTGTCCAGTTAAGATCTAGACAACAAGGAGGGGGATTCCTAACTATTCAATTACCTTAAATGATCAATCAATGGCAAGGGAGTGAGCGAAAACGTGCAGACACTCCGCCTTCCAGGATTTGAGTTTGACCCTTGCCTTAGACAAACAAGCAGAGAGTTTTTGGGACAGCCAAATAATAATTAATAAAATAAATTGGTGCTCAATTTGCTCTCTACTGTATTTTTGCATGTATTTCATGAGTATGGTCTTTTAGTGAAGACTTTGCAAGAAGTGATAACATAATTCTTAATTGGCACAACTTTAGTCAATAGTCTGCATATTCATTCATCATCCACTAGTGTTTTGCTCCAGGCCTTGTGAGGCCAACAACACTTCAGCTTTTAGCTCTGTAGTGGCTTTGCCTGATCAATAACTGCACACACAACTATACCAATGTGACTCAGTACTTTTCCAAAGGATGCTGGGATGTCAGCTGGGTAGTGTTCTTGGTGTATGTTCATTAGACACCAATCTGAAGAAATGGGACTGAAACTGGGAGGGAAATTTGATTTGACTTGAACTCCAATAAAAAATGCTTGTTTTTGTTTTCTGTTACAAAATGTTTCGCCACTTTGTGCCCTAATGAACACGACCCAAGAAGATGCTGGAGGGGCCTGGTACTGGACTCCTAGTGCCCTGTTCCATTTTGGCCACTAGACCCTTCCCTTAGCCCCCACCTCTGCTGTTCACAGATCTGAAATTACTTGATCAGTGAAAACAGTAGGCCTAATAGTGCAAATTAAGCATAGCCTATTTAGTGAGATAGGGGGGAAGCCATTGCCGTATTGCTTCCACTTATCCAGTCCGTCCACATCTGTGAACACTGAATGGGTAAGAATATGGGGTAACGGCTAGGGACTTAAATGGAACCGAATCCAAAACCGTCACAAAACACTCCCTGTCGATTTAAAAATCTACTGATAAAGGCCTATTCCACAAAGGACTAGCTTTTCTACTTTATTGCCCCGAACTTAACCTCTTGAACCATACTTTTCCCCAGCCTCAGGGGCTTTGACTACTATTTAGTACTGTTTTGCTCACTTTGGTTCTTGTATTCATTTTCTCTGGTATGATTCAAAGCATCACTGCTGAGCCCTTCTCCCGCTGGCCTGCCATATAACAAACAAATGGAAGATGCATGCAAAGAGCAGTAAAGGTTGATTATCTTTTCCTGTTTCTCCATTAAAAGACTGTGCTGTTGCCGCAAGGCTGAAGTTAGTTATTGGACACCACTTTGTGTAAATACCTTTTGGGAAATACATTACTACCATATTGTTTCTATTACAAGGATGTACTAATCTCTGGTTAGTGAATGGTTGGCCAAAATATTCATTTTTTTGGCCAACCATTTACTCAGACCTATCATCAGAGGTGTGTAGAAGACCATGAAACCATAATGGGGGAGAACTCAATGACCGCTTGTTTGGTTTTGAGGGCTAATGGAGCGTGCAGATGTTTTTACCGCCACTCTTCATCGGGGACTTTATGTAGAAGTCCTGAAGTTTAAACCAGTTAATTACCTCAGCAATGACAAATTCAATGTACTGCAATGTTTGTTTTTTTTAGGCACTGGAAAAGGTGCCTGATTCATTCAGTACTGTTCTATATACATACATTTATGTCAAATGGGTTCCCATGCTGGTTCCACATCTTACGACAATGCATTTATTATGTACGGTATTATAGTACTTTTACCTTGGATTGAATAGAACTTAAATAAATAGATTTACTATATTTCACCTGGTGAGTCAGTATAAAACACAAACACCATTGTAAATACAAATATTGCCATCCCTTTCTAACCATGCAGAACATGCTCTTCTAAAACATGACATTCAAATCATGAGTGGCTTCCGGCATGTTCTGTTTGTTTCCCCCCTCTCCTCTCCTCCTGTTACACATCCCTTACTCTCTCCCTCCTTATCTAGTGAAGTCTGTTGTTTTCTGCCTGTAACGCCTCTGGCCCTGTGGGGCTACAAGCCAAACACACACACACACACATGTGGCCACCCCCAAGCCTCACTGAGCTCTGCGATTGGTCAATGCCTCTCCCCTGACAGTGATGCCCCTCCTCCCTCCTGCTGCGCTCAGCTGGTGGCTTCTCTGTCAGTCTGTTTGCATTATCGTAACAGCTCCAGCCTCTCACACACATACGCTCCCTCACATACACACACACACACACACACCGTGTCAGAGATGAGACGGATTATGTGACAGGGAGATCTGTGTGGACGTTCTCACATACCGAGAGGGAAGAGAGAGGAGATAGAAACAGAACAGCCATGGAGTTCAAGTAAGTGGTGTTTTCTGGGCTTGGAGAAGGGAGGATGGAGAGAGAAGGGAAAAACGAGGGACATTGACAGAGATAAATGAAGAAAGGAGGAAGTTGTATTATCTGCATAGTGTCTCCTTTGGGGGGATAGTTGGGTGTGTGGTGTGAAGTCTGTGTACGTCACTAACTGTGTGTCTCTGTAGGTCTGCCCCTCTAACACAAACAGTCAGAGATAATTAGTTGACTAGACACATACAATGTCAAGGGAAAGATCCATAGGTGACATCCTCATTTCACTCAAATACCTTATCTCTTGAAATATTACTGGAATTATTTTCTTGAATAGTAACATCCTATCACAACACTGAGCAATGGTTTGGTGGCTGAATGTTGAACTTAGGTCTTACTGTGTGTACACATAGCCTGTGTGTGTGCATTCGTTTACAGTATTTTTGTTTGTCAGGTGTTTGACACTTGCAGTTGTTCTCCCAGTGTGTGTGTGTGTGTGTGTGTGTGTGTGTGTGTGTGTGTGTGTGTGTGTGTTTATCAGCGTGGGCAGGCTGTAGACTGACGCCCATGCGAGGAAACCAGACACTGATGATACATTGATAGGAGGAGGGCTGTGAGAGTGTGGCTTGTATCCCAAATGGCACCATTGTCCCTATATAGTGCACTACTTTTACCTAGAGCCATATGGGCCCTGGTCAAAAGTAGGGCACTAAATAGGGGGGTTCTGTTCAAAACTAGTGCACTACATTGGGAAGAGGGTACCATTTGGGACAAGACCTGTGTATCAATTGCTGGGGTGATGAAACTTGATATCTGGGGGTTGCACTGGTCCACTGTTCATCATGCAGACAGTTCTGGGCAGCTATATGGGCTACAATGGGTGTGGGGCTCTGTAGCGAGTCAAGCCCTGAAATCTTAAGTGGGTTATGATGCGATACAATCAAATTCCAACCATATATTATAATTGGAATGAAATATGCTATTTTGAAGATATTTTCCTATTTTCATGGGAGTTTATCTTGCTTAGAATATATTTGTGAATTAATGGACTATTTTAGTGAGGTCTGCTTTGTATTTCATCTTATGAAATTATGTTTCCTTTGCCTATTTCCCTTCATTGTTCCATGAACTGTTTTCTTTATATCTATCTGATAATCTCTTGGTTGATATTGAGTCAAGTGGTTTATATTGTGTTCATGTTAGCTCTGAAACATTTAGCATTTTTATTTGCATTTAGCTAATACATTTATGGTTGAGTGTGCTAAGGGATAGTTTGCGTCAAAAACATGAAAACATGCTCAACTCATTACAGTTTTTGCTCTGTACTGATCGTGCTCTATCTTGAAAACTTGACTGCTGGCGTGCACTGTTTTGGGGGATAGTATTAGCAGTGGACTAATGAACAAAATACCAAAAGACAGTTTTTCAGTAAAGTGATCCTTTAACAGTACTGCTTCTCAGTCTCACAGATGCAGTGTTTTTCATGGTATGGCTGACTGCTCAGTGACGGCTGAAATGGGAAGTGTATCTGACTCTGGTTGACAGATGTGCAAAGTCCATGTTTTCTGTTGCACAGACGCTAGCACAGTTGTACACTGTAATTTAAGGTGACTGGAACACACACACACACACACACACACACACTGACTCTTCTCATTGACATATCTGCTATCCTCAGACAGTGCAGAGTGTAGAGTGAGTGTTTTTGTCATGGACAGAGCACTTATGAAAAAGACAGGCCTTCACAGATACACAGCAAAGGGGAAAAACAATGTTCAACATTGAGTACAAAGGCAATGTTTGAGTATTCTTCTCAGTAAAGCACGCATACCGGTATATAGCTATATTCCTCTGACTACCAGGGAGTGGGAGAAGAGATGCAGTATATTGAGCATTAGGAACATTCCCTGAACTGCTAGGGGTCAATATTGCCCAGCAGGCACAAACATGGCTGCCATGGCATTATGTAACAACATCTAACAGCATCAGGATGCCTTTTGGTTTAAACCGCAATGACCAAAGCCTCTATCTATAGCTGTGGGTGGGAGATGGTCTTAATATACTTGTGGGTGGGAGGATGAGAGAGATCTGTACCATCCCCCTTCCCCTCCCGATATCTCCATGATCTCTCATCATCCCATCCCTACTGCGTGGGCCCAGTGGATGCTTTAGATTTGTGTGTGTCCACGCACAGAGTGGGGGTGGGGGACTTAACGCACCCTTTCCAACAAACACATTGAACCGACAAATCCCTCTCAACAAAGAGAGACTGAGATGAAAACACTGCGGTATAGATAGCCAAGATGAGGATTATCCTGACAATTAAGCAACAATTTCAACATAATAGATTATAAAGGGACAATTAGCAGTTGATTGTCCCTTTTTAAACAGACGCCTCAAGTCCTCAACTGGCAGCTTCATTAAATAGTACCCACAAAATATCAGTCTCAAGGTCAACAGTGAAGCGCCGACTCCAGGATGCTGACCTTCTAGGCAAAGTTCCTCTGTCCAGTGTCTGTGTTCTTTTGCCCATCTTAATATTTTATTTTTATTGGCCAGTCTGAGATATGGCTTTTTCTTTGCAACTCTGCCTAAAAGGCCAGCATCCCAGAGTCACCTCTTCACTGTTGACGTTGAGGCGGGTTTCTCAAACCTAGACACTAATGTATTTGTCCTCTTGCTCAGTTGTGCACCTCTCTTTCTACTCTAGTTAGAGACCGTCTGCGCTGTCCTGTGAAGGGAGTAGTACACAGCGTTGTAAAAGATCTTCAGTTTCTTGGTCATTTCTCGCATGGAATAGCCTTCATTTCTCAGAACAAGAATAGACTGATGAGTTTCAGAAGAAAGTGCTTTGTTTTTGGCCATTTTGAGCCTGTAATCGAACCCACAAATTCTGATGCTCCAGATACTCAACTAGTCTAAAGAAGGACAGTTGTATTGCTTCTTTAACCAGGACAACAGTTTTCAGGTGTGCTAAAAGGGTTTTATAATGATCAATTAGCCTTTTAAAATTATAAACTTGGATTAGCTAACACAACGTGCCATTAGAACACAGGTGTGATGGTTGCTGATAATGGGCCTCTCTACGCCTATGTAGATATTCCATAAAAAATCTGCCGTTTCCAGCTACAATAGTAATTTACAACATTAACAATGTCTACACTTGTCACGACTTGTTCGGGCGGAGTTCGGCGGTCGACCTCATCGGTCTTCTAGCCATCGCCGCTCCACCTTTCATTTTCCATTTGTTGTCTTGTTTTCCCTCACACCTGGTTCACATTCCCTCATCAGACTATATGCATATTACCCTCTGTTTCCTTCATGTCTGTGTGTGGAATTGTTCTTTGTGTAGGGTGTTACGCTACAGGCTGGCTTGTGCTAGGTTTGTTTGTTTTGTTTAATCCGGTTTATGTTACCGTGGTTGTGCTTTGTGCTGACTTGCCTGTGCCTTTGGGCCAGGGTGTATGTTAAAGTTCTCCTGTTATCACCCATCTCTGCTCTCCTGCGCCTGACTTCCCGGCAACCAGTCACACACCCCGTTACAGAATTCCACTCCTATCAATGGAGTCAGCAATAGCGGGTGCCCCCGTTGTGGAGATAGAGGAGCGCGTCCAGGAACACGATGCCTCACCATCTCGGCGCTGTCATGTACCGTGTCGTCCAGACTATGGACCGCTGGGAGACACAGGGAGTCCCTCCAGAGCCCCCACCAGCACAACAGGGGTCTCCACTACTCGCCTCCCCTGCACCCGGTCCCAGTGGGATGGGTCTCGCCCTTCCCAAGGAGTTTGATGGGATGGTGGCACGCTGCCAGGGGTTCCATCTCCCAGCACCACCACTCCGGTGCCTATGTGGGGCCATTTAAAGTCCTGAGGAGACTGAACGAGGTTAGTATTAACCCCTCGTTCCATGTGTCTCTCCTCAGAGAGCTGGCCCACTCCAGTATCTTAGGTGCGGGTCACTCACCCCGTTACAACACTGTATTTCTGATAAATTTTATGTTATTTTAATGGACAAAAAAATTGCTTTCCTTTAAAATCCAAGGACATTTCTAAGTGACCCCAAACTTTTGTGTGTGTGTGTGTGTGTGTGTGTGTATTATTATTCATACCCTTTACTCAGTACTTTCTTGAAGCACCTTTTGGCAGTGATTACAACATTGATTCTTCTTGGGTATGATGCTACAAGCTTGGAACACCTGTAGGAGTTTCTCCTATTCCCTGCAGATCATCTCAAGCTCGTTCAGGTTGGTTGGGGGGCGTCACTGCCCCGCTATTTTCAAGTCTCTCCAGAGATGTTCGATTGGGTTCAAGTCTGGGCTCTGGGTGGGCCACTCCAGGACATTCAAAGACTTGTCCCAAAGCCACTCCTGTGTTGTCTCGGCTGTGTGCTTAAGGTCGTTGTCCTGTTGAAAGGTCAACCGTCGCCCCAGTCTGAGGACCTGAGCGTTCTGGAGCAGGTTTTCATCAAAGATCTCTCTGTACTTTGCTCCGTTCATCTTTGCCTCGATCCTTACTAATTTCCCTGCCCCTGAAAAACAGCATCACATTATAATGCTGCCACTGCCATGCTTCACCGTAGGGATGGTGCCAGGTTTCCTCCAGACACTTGGCATTCAGGCCAAAGAGTTTAATCTTGGTTTCATCAGACCAGAAAATCTTGTTTCTCATGGTCTGAGAGTCTTTAGGTGCCTTTTGACAAAGTCCAAGCGGGCTGTCATGTGCCTTTTTACTGAGTAGTTGCTTCCGTCTGGCCACTCTACCATAAAGGCCTCATTGATGGACTGCTGCAGAGATGGTTGTCCTTCTGGAAGGTTCTCCTATCTCCACAGAGGAACTCTGGAGCTCTGTCAGAGTGACCATCAGGTTCCTGGTCACCTCCCTGACCAAGGCCTTTCTCCCCCAATTGCGCAGTTGGGCGAGTCTTGGTGGTTCAAACTTCTTCCATTTAAGAATGATGGACGCCACTGTGTTCTTGGGGACCTTCAATTCTGCAGAAATGTTTTGGTACACTTCCCCAGATCTGTGCCTCGACAAAATGTCTTGGAGCTCTACGGACAATTCCTTCGACCTCGTCTGTCAACTGTGGGACCTTATATAGACGTGTGTGCCTTTCCAAATCATGTCCAATCAATTGATTTACCACAGGTGGACTCTAATCAAGTTGTACAAACATCTCAAGGATGATCAATGGAAATTGGATGCACCTGAGCTCAATTTCAATTTCTCATAGCAAATGGTCTGAGTACTTATGTAATAATGTAAAAAAAAAAAGAAGCTATTTTTCTTTGTTATCGTTCAGTATTGTGTGTAGATTACTGAAGATTGTTTTTTTTTTTTCAACTTTAGAATTAAACGGAACCCAAACTGGCTGCGCACTTGAGGCATCGTGCATAAATGTATTTTGTCCCCCTACACCAAACACGATCATGACACGCAGGTTAAAATATCAAAACAAACTCTGAACCAATGACATTAATTTGGGGACAGGTCGAAAAGCATTAAACATTTATGGCAATTTAGCTTGCACTTGCTAATTTGTCCTATTTAGCTAGCTTGCTGTTGCTAGCTAATTTGTCCTGGGATATACACATTGAGTTGTAATTTTACCTGAAATGCACAAGGTTCTCTACTCCAACAATTAATCCACACATAAAACGGTCAACCGAATTGTTTCTAGTCATCTCTCCTCCCAGGCTTTTTCATCTTTGAACTTATATGGTGATTGGCATCTAAACTTTCATAGTATTACCACGACAACCAGCAAAACAGTTCATCTTTCAATCCCCCACATGGGTATAACCAATGAGGAGATGGCACGTGGGTACCTGCTTCTATAAACCAATGAGGAGATGGGAGAGGCAGGACTTGCAGCGCTATCTGTGTCAGAAATAGGAATGACTTCATTTTTGTCCTTGGCATCGCAGACACTCATTGGCGCGCTTGAGCAGTGTGGGTGCAATAATTGAATAACATGGATTTCTACATTTGTTTTACAACGCTCGCACACACGACGTGTCCTGTCTGGTCAGCATGTAAGGCTGTAACGTAACAAAATGTGGAAAAAGTCAAGGGGTCTGCATACTTTCCGAAGGCACTGTATATATTAAGTTGTATTCTTCAAGAATCAATGGGTACATATCATTACATAAAAAATAAAACATTTGATGTAGCAACTGCAGATTGCCCCTTTTATGGATTAATTACGTACAGTTGAAGACTGAAGTTAACATACACATAGGTTGGAGTCATTAAAACTCGTTTTTCAACCACTCCACAAGTTTCTTGTTAACAAACTATAGTTTGGCAAGTCGGTTAGGACATCTACTTTGTGCATGACACAGGTAATTTTTCAAACAATTGTTTACAGACAGATTATTTCACTTATAATTCACTGTATCACAATTCCAGTGGGTCAGAAGTTTACATACACTAACTTGACTGTGCCTTTAAACAGCTTGGAAAATTCCAAAAAACGATGTTGTGGCTTCTGATAGGCTAATTGACATAATTTAAGTCAATTGGAGGTGTACCTGTGGATGTATTTCAAGGCCTACCTTCAAACTCAGTGCCTCTTTGCTTGACATCATGGGGAACTCAAAAGAGACCTCCACACGTCTGGTTCATCCTTGGGAGAAATTTCCAAAAGCCTGAAGGTACCATGTTCATCTGTACAAACAATAGTACGCAAGTTTAAACACCATGGGACCACGCAGCCGTCATACCGCTCAGGAAGAAGACGCGTTCTGTCTGCTGGAGATGAATGTACTTTGGTGTGAAAAATGCAAATCAATCCCAGAACAACAGCAAAGGACCTTGTGAAGATGCTGGGGGAAACAGGTACAAAAGTATCTATATCCACAGTACAACGAGTCCTACATCGACATAACCTGAAAGGCCGCTCAGCAAGGAAGAAGCCACTACTCCAAAACCGCCATTAAAAAAAAGCCAGACTACGGTTTGCAACTGCAGATGGGGACACAGATCGTACCTTTTGGAGAAATGTCCTCTGGTCTGATGAAAAAAAATCGAACTGTTTGGCCATAATGACCATCAATATGTTGGGAGGAAAATGGGTGAGGATTGCAAGCTGAAGAACACCATCCCAATCGTGAAGCACTGGGGTGGCAGCATCATGTGGGGGTGTGGGTGCTTTGCTGCAGGGGGGACTGATGCACTTCATAAAATAGATGGCATCATGAGGTAGGAAAATTCTGTGGATATATTGAAGCAACATCTCAAGACATCAGTCAGGAAGTTAAAGCTTGGTCGCAATTGGTCTTCCAGGCGGACAATGATCCAAGCATACTTCCAAAGTTGTGGCAAAATGGCTTAAGGACAACAAAGTCAAGGTATTGGAGTGGCCATCACAAAGCCCTGATCTCAGTCCTATAGAAAATTTGTGGGCAGAACTGAAAAAGCGTGTGCGAGCAAGGAGGCCTACAAACCTGACTCAGTTACACCAGCTCTGTCAGGAGGGATGGGCCAAAATTCACCCAACTTTTTGTGGTAAGCTTGTCGAAGGCTACCTGAAACGATTGGCCCAAGATAAACAATTTAAAGGCAATGCTACCAAATACCAATTGAGTATATGTACATTTCTGACCCACAGGGAATGTGATGAAAGAAATAAAAGCTGAAATAAATAATTCTCTATACTATTATTCTGACATCTCACATTCTTAAAATAAAGTGATGATCCTAACTGACACAGGGATTTTTTATGAGGATTAAATTTCAGGAATTGTGAAAAACTGAGTTTAAATGTATTTGGCTAAGGTGTATGTAAACTTCCGACTTCAACTGTATGGTATTCAGCACTATGGATTCTATAGTCACTGATAATAGTGGTAGATGCCTCAATCAGATTGTATCTTTGATGTCTGCCTCACAAACTGCCTAAATGTTAACTGGCTAGAATAATTAAATAAAAAATACCTGCAATGTTGGTTAGATTTGTATGCTCTAATTGCTCTGATAAGTGATCTCCTGTTAATGGTAGGTCATTTCTAGTTGTGTATACTGTCCAATTCATCTAAATGATAAGTGCTTTGTGCTAGTTGTTGATCTACAACCGTGCCGATGTTTCAGGATTGATGTATTTTCATCGTCCATTTAATTTTAGACGAATGCTATAATTTAGCTTTGTTGCCCTTCATTTGAACAAGACTTGTATTCCCCAGTTAATGAAGACTCATCTTAAATCAAATGAATACTCACAGAAATTGCTGTTATTTCATCCCACACTATATATCTGCGTCCCAAATGGCACCCTATTTCATATGGTTGCACTACTTTTGACCCTATGTGCCCTGGTTAAAAGTATTGCACTATATAGGGAATAGGGTGTCATTTGGGATGCACACCGTATGATGGGAGGACTTTAATGTCAGTCATTAAGTCCACAATGTCCTTTGTTATTATGGTGATTTCAAAGCCCTTTTACTCCGGTCGTTGCTCGGTAACAAAGTGCACAGCATTTATGTTCCTTGTTTGTGTGGCCAGTCTAGCCATTGATAATATGTATCCCAGCCAGGTGAAGTGTATGTGCGTGTTCTGTGCATGCGTGTTTGTATGTGTGTTCAGAATTTGGCACTGCTAATAAACCAAATCAAATCAAATGTATTTATATAGCCCTTCGTACATCAGCTGATATCTCAAAGTGCTGTACAGAAACCCAGCCTAAAACCCCAAACAGCAAGCAATGCAGCAATAAAAACCTGTTAGGATTCCCCTTTGGAACTCTCCTAACACACACTCTCTACAGTTCTGAAATGAATCCCTCCACTCACTGAAAACAAGCCCTGTGTCTGTCTACAGTCTCAGACAGTTAGCTGATGTGTTAGCATGCTGCTAATGCTACTAGTGATTTCATTATGGAGCGTTGGGCCCCCTGCTCTAACCTGTTGTGTCCCTTTTGGTCACGTGTGTGTGTGTGTGTGTGTGTGTGTGTGTGTGTGACTGTGTGTTTGTGTCCCTCTCACGCTCTGGTTTACGTTTAGAAAATTTGGCCGGCGTCACCGTTGTGATGGCGTGACAAGGCAGTTTGTGTTGTTCCCATAGAGAGATGGAGAGAGATAGGGAGCATAGGGGGAAACAGCTGAGGTCAGTGCTCTGGAAAGAGCTGTGGGATGGAAAGGGTAGCAGAGCTGAGTGGAGTATTGACATTATTGGCCAAAACTTAGAGAGGCGAGACAGGGCTGCACACCGACACTGCTTTCCATTGAGACTGGTGAGTGGTATATATTATTGATGAATTTGATATTGGAGTTTGGGCTGTGGTCCAATACTTCTTCTTCTCTTCCCTTTATGTATTGTGGGTCAAACACATAGACTGTAAAAAAAAATAGGTCAAACAAGATTGGATAGATTGAAACTGGAGTTTCTAGTAAGCGGCTTTCACATTTTTCCAATCATGTCAGATCTGATATTATTTGAAGCAAGGAAAAAATGTAGACTTTATAAACTATTCAAACAGGGTTTTGGCCTATATTTGCAGTATTAGTAATGTAACTGAACTGGGTGTGTTAATTTTGAGAGGTTGAGAGTTGGCATAAGCCTACTGTATCACATAACCTTGCTCTGAGAGGCAAAAACACCAGTTTTCTTTTTTTTAGCGAGTGTTCTTTTCAGCCCAGTGTCTTTGTGTCCAGGGGGGTGGGGTGAAGGGATGGGGGAGTCTACAGATGCCAAACGTCATGCAGACCTCCCTCTGAATGGGTTGAAGTAATCCTCAATCTGGCGTCTGGAAGAGGAGAGGGTGGACACATTTTAAAGATGCACGCACGCACGCACACATATATATATATACACACACACACACACACACACACACACACACACACACACACACACACACACACACACACACAGACAGAGCTCACAGCTGGAATGGTGAAATGGACTGACTGGGTGGTGTGGGTGCACAAGCATGGATGCACATGTACACAAACGTAATGATTGGGAATTACCGTCCATGTTCCTGTTATATCCAAGCCAATCCTCCTACATCCCCTTTCCAGCGTCCTCACCTCCTCCTCCACAACCCCTCTGATCTGTTTTAAAAAAAAATCTCAGTAAGAGACTAGTATCTAGTCTGTGATCTCTCTGTAGTCTCTGGTTCTCCTCACTCTGTTGTGGTTTCACAGAACTAGTTTATTCCGTAGCAGCCCTATCTCCTAGCAGATGCACACAGACCAATGACACAATTTGATTGCACTAACAATGAAAACATATATCCATAAGCCCTTCTGCTATTGGCTAAAATGTTGTTTGCTGATATACTAACTGGCCATATTCTCTTGATTAGATTTAGTTTCATGCTGCTAATAAGTTATTATTGAAATCTTATCATCTGCTTTGTGTTCTTTCCCCCCTCGGTAAGAGTCATTATGATTTGATTCGTGTAGTGTGAAATTCTGAATCAGTGGCCTGAAATTACACACTACAATTAATTTCCCACTAGTTATGGTAATTATTATAAACGATATAGCTGTTGACGCTTGTTATGCTTTGCCTCCTGTGATTAAATTGCACCAATAATATATTTGTTTAACTGTAGTTTCATCAGTTTTGTTGGTTTGGTCATTGTTTTGTTTTGCATCCCAAAAGGCACTTTATGGGCACTGGTCAAAAGTAGTGCACTATATACAGAATAGCGTGCCATTTTGAGAGGCAACCTTGGGGTGTATCCACCATTTTAAAATGAATTACTGTAGAGACATTTCTTTCTTTTGATCTTCTTTGGAACTCAAACAAGGCTCAAACTAGAAATGGTCATTTCCGTGTAAAACGTGGCATGTCAAATTGTACCAACGTGAAGTTCATAGGAGCATGTCAAATTGTGACCGGTATCAGGAAACTAGGTATGTCGCAAGTCATGACTTCACAGGAGAGCCGTTTGAACGTAAAACATTTGTTTTGATCAAAATGCGTTTTTTGGCAGAAATGCCTTCTCGATATGTGAGCTTTCATGTGCCTTAATAACAAGCTTTTATGCCATCTGTAAATACGAATACAGTTTTTAAATTACAAGCCAAAGGTTTAGCCAAAGAAAAACGTAGAAACCTTCCCGCTAGCCGTGAATGGCTGAGATGATGAGTGGGCTGGACATGCCGAGAGATGAGTTTCAGATTGGTCTGCAATGTAGCATCTTGTCTATAAAATGAGATGCTCGTTATGCGTAGATAATCCTTTCTACTGCAGTTTTTTTCAAAAGATATAACATTAGCAATGGAGAACTGCAAATATGTTGCTACTGCTCTCAATAACATTGCTGCCCTGAATTTATCAGGCTCTCAAAGGTCAGTGGGGAAAAGTTGTGATGGATTACTTTCTGGAGAACGATCGTGCCATGCTGACTCTCTCTGACTATGAAAATGAATCAGACGATGAGGAAATCCCTGATTTAGGTAAAAAACATTTTCATTGAAGAAGACAGTGTAGAGTCTTCTGATGACAGTGATGGGGAAGAAACGGCAATCAGCAGTGTTGTCACGGAAGAAGTTGACCGAGTTTTGAAATCAGTGGAATGTCTAGTAGAAGCAGAATATGATAAGGAGATTAATATAATTCTGCCGTTTGATTGCAAATGCATAAGGAGTCGAAAAGAGAACACAGAAGGCTGTTGTATAAAACACTTGTTTCCGGATTGCATCTTCAAACTGAGGGCAACCATGGCATCCGTGACAGAGAGGGAGAAAGATCTGATGATTCTTATGGCATTGCACACGGTCAGTGTGAACCAGAGTGACTTGACACAACGAGCCAAGCAGGCTGTGCAAACTAAACAGAAACGACACAGGACGTCTTATTTTATGAAAGGGTTTGCAGTCTGCCATGAAGCTTTCATCCATGTAAATGTACATGGCTACAGTTTCAGATATTATACGTTTCTAATTTTGTCAGAAAGCTGTTTTCATTGGAGGTTAAAGCTTGCTGTTAGCTAGCTAGCTGAAGTTTGATAGCTGGCTTGCTAGCTAGCATTGAACCTATTTGGTTAACTTTAGCTAGCTATGACAATCAGTTTGTATTGCTAGTACTCTATGGATTGGGTTTATAGTTCATTGTTTAGCTAGCTGACGTTAATGTTACATGTCTAAACAAAAGACCCCAAGTTAAATCTTGCTGTTGGGTGTCTATATTTTCGAAAAATTAAGGCATATTTCAACCATTTTTTTATAATATATTTTTTTAGGAATAAGCAAAGGCTTTTGACTTCTGGAAAGGGAGTCTTAGAAAATCTCTACCAGAAAAAGTCTTAAAAGGTATTAGAAATGCATCAAAACAAAATTTTAAGGTAAAAAAACCCTTGGCAACTAATATCAACACTTTTTTTATATTTTGTTTTGGATACAGCCTTCTGTACATTTAAGAAACATTGCTTTGTGCCTCAATTCTGTCACCAAAAACCCACATATCTTTAAGATATTTTCTTTCCCTCATGAGGAGGGAGGATAATGAAAGTTCACAGAAGTAACAAGTAAAGGTAAACCTGGAGGAGTGGCGAAGCGAGTTCTGTGCCATCTCGGCCAGGGCACAAACGCCGCCCACTTCCCCGGCCGCTCCCCCCTGGCAATAGGAATGCAGAAACCTGCCCACATCCTGTTTACTCTCTCTCCACCTGCCCATTACTCTCGGGGTGAAACCCTGAAGTAAGGCTGATCCAGTCCCCCAGACGTTCCATGAACGCCTTCCAGACCCTAGACGTGAATTGGGGACCTCGATCAGACATGATATTCTCAGGCACCCCGTAGTGCCGGAAGACGTGCGTAAACAAGGCCTCCGCAGTCTGTAGGGCCGTAGGGAAACCGGGCAGAGGGAGGAGACGACAGGACTTCGAGAACCGATCCACAACGACCAGGATATCGGTGTTACCCTGTGAGAGGTTGAGATCGGTTAGAAAATCCACAGACAGGTGCGACCAAGGCTGTTGTGGAACGGGTAAGGAGTGTAGCTTCCCTCTGGGCAGGTGTCTAGGAGCCTTACACTGGGCGCACACCGAGCAGGAGGAAACATAAACCCTCACATCCTTAGCCAAGGTAGGCCACCAGTACCTCCCACTCAAACAGCGCACTGTCCAACCGATCCCAGGATGACCAGAGGGTGACGTGTGGGCCCAATAGATTAACCGGTCATGAACAGCAGACGGGACGTACAGACGCCCAGCGGGACACTGGACGGGAGCGGGGTCTGCATTTAACACCTGCTCAATGTCCGCGTCCAGCTCCCATACTACCGGTGCCACCAGGCAGGAGGCGGGGAGTATGGGAGTGGGTTCCATGGGCCGCTCCTCTGTGTCATACAGCCGGGACAATGCGTCTGCCTTCATGTTCTGGGAGCCTGGTCTATAGGAAAGGGTAAACACAAAACGGGTGAAAAACATGGCCCTCCTTGCCTGGCGAGGTTCAATCTCCTCGCTGCCTGGATGTACTCCAGATTGCGGTGGTCAGTCCAGATGTGAAAAGGGTGTTTAGCCCCCTCAAGCCAATGTCTCCATGCCTTCAAAGCCTTGACGACAGCCAAGAGCTCCCAGTCCCCCACATCATAGTTTCGCGCCGCTGAGCTTCTTCGAGAAGAAGGCACAGAGGCAGAGCTTCGGTGGCGTACCCGAGCGCAGAGAGAGTACAGCTCCTATCCCAGCCTCGTACGCGTCCACCTCCACTATGAACGCCAAAGAGGGTTCCGGATGGTCCAGCACGGGAGCCGAGGTAAACAGAGCCCTTAGGTGACCAAAAGCCCTGTCCGCCTCAGCCGACCACTGTAAACGCACCGGGCCCCCCTTCAGCAGTGAGGTAATGGGAGCCGCTACCTGACCAAAACCCTGGCTAAACCACCGGTAGTAGTTGGCAAACCCTAAGAACCGCTGCACCTCCTTTACCATGGTGGGAGTCGGCCAATTACACACGGCTGAAATGCGGTCACTCTCCATCTCCACCCCTGAGGTGGAAATGCGGTACCCTAGGAAAGAGACGGACTACTGAAAGAACAGGCACTTCTCAGCCTTGACGTACAGTCATGCTCCAACAGGCGACCAAGCACCCTGCGCACCAGGGACACATGCTCGGCACGTGTAGCGGAGTATATCAGAATGTCATCAATATACACCACTACACCCTGCCTGTGCAGGTCCCTGGAAATCTTGTCTACTAAGGCCTGGAAGACTGTTGGTGCATTCATCAACCCGTACGGCATGACAAGGTACTCATAGTGCCCTAAGGTGGTATTGACTTTCCACCGTAGTAGCACCAACGGAAACCCCTAAACACCTCCCCGAGCACTCTCGCGACCAGCCCGTGAGAGCCCTCTGTGGCCAAGAAACAGTGGGGTCATGACATACTAACCAGGGTAGGCCTAGCACCATGGGAAATGCAGGAGAGTCAATAAGGAAAAGACTAATTCTCTCCTTGTGACCCCCCTGCGTCACCTTGCCCAACAGGAGCGGTGGCCTCCCTGGTCAACCCTGACCCTAATGGTCGACTATCTAAGGCGTGAACGGGGAAGGGTACAGCCACGGGAACAATGGGGATCCCTAAACTATGGGCGAATGATTTATCTATAAAATTCCCAGCCTCCCCTGAATCGACGAGCGCCTTATGCTGGGAATGCAGGGAAAACTCAGGGAAAGTGACATACACAAACATATGTGCAACAGAGGGCTCTGGGTCAGAATGGTACCGGCTCACCTTGGGGTGGCACCAGAGCGCCCTGCCTGCTGCCTCGGCACTGACAGGCAGTGTGACCTCTGCGGCCACAGATGGTGCACGATGGTGGAACTCCCTGCGCACCGCCCCTCCCAGCTCCATGGGTATTGGAGAGGGGGTGCGAGGGGATGAAACCAACAGACCCTGATCTGAATGTCTGCGGGTAGCCAGCAGGTTTTCCAGCCGGATGGACAGGTCCACCAGCTTGTCGAACTTGAAGGTGGTGTCTCTGCAGGCCAACTCCCGATGGACTTCCTCGCGCAGACTTCAACAATACTGGTCGATCAGGGCCCTGTTGTTCCATCCCGCGCCAGAAGCCAGGTGCCGAAACTCCAGGGCGAACTCCTGGGCGCTCCTCGTCCCCCTGCCTCAGATGTTAGAGGCGCTCACCTGCCGCTCTACCCTTGGGCGAGTGGTCGGCTGGTGAACTCCTCAAACTGGTCCAACGCCGCATCTCCCTCTCTCCACGCGGCATTGGCGTGCGTACTGGCGGTAGAGAAGTCAGGCGCAGGAGAGCAAAGACTGTGTTCCAACGGTGCAGTTTAATGATAAAAATCACCGTGAACAAAACACAATGATCATAATGGGACAACACCCCAGACATAAGGTGCACAAGGTTAAATACACAACATGTCATTGCTGGGATTGACCGGCGAACGTCGCCCGAACAAGGAGAGGGACCGACTTCGGAGACACCCTTGACTCCCTTGATCAAATTCTGTTACCGAATTTCCATTACAGGGTGTAAATCCACTTTTAATGTAGTTCAATAACCAAAATAGATTTTTTTTCAAAGTCAATGTGTCATATTATAGCTAACATACCATTCTTTCTGCCGACATCGCAGAATCTTAATTCGGAGCAGATATTTAAACATATTTAAAACATTTAGATATTTTTGACATGGACTCAAGGACATTTTACCAAAATTCTCTTACCAAATGTTGCCTCTGTACATTTCTTCCAGTAAATGTGTTTTTGTAAAATGTTCAGTGTAAATTGTTAAAAGTCACCCTTGTGCATAGAGTTGTATGGTTTGTTAAACTTTGAAATCGATGTTTTTGTTTGGTTTTACATTTTAAGTAAAAAAAATATGAGACTCAACGCAATTCCGTTACCATGGAATTGCCAATATCAAGCTATCCTAAAAATCCTTGCAGAAAAACATCATTATTTTGCAGTGCACATTCTTGGCATTCCACATGCGCATTTTGGCGCGGTTACTAATGTGTTGATGACTCTTCATTCTGAGTTGTATAGTATTAACAGCAAGAACTCCTTTGAAAGCCAGATAATGTGTGTGTCCCAAATGACACCCCTATGGGCCCTGGTCAAAAGTAGTGGACTGCACTATATAGGGAGTAGGTTACCATTTGGGACTGAGCTTTTGTGTGTAAAGCACTGGATTGGAACACTCGCCATCAGCATGCTACACTATGAGCCTGTGGCTATGGGTCAAGTTTGGTCGAGTGAGTTCTGATTCAGACCCAATAAAAGAGGAGAATCCTTTCGTTGAATACAGTCTTGTTAAGTGGATTGTTTTTCTTTTCAACCCTGTTTTGGCTTTGCGTATGCTCTGTTTTTTGGAGGCATTAAGGTATAAGAATGTGTAGCAGCATAATGGTATTGGACAAAACACTTATCTTCTGTCTGCACTCCTTGGAAAAGAGACTTTCTTGTTGTGCTGCATCTCGACTTAAAATTTTGCATGCAATGAATTGGATATATGCTTGTGCAATTGTGCCCTTATTGGTGCAGTTCACGCAATTCACTTTCAAGCCTTTCAAGTCTCTCTGTCCATCCATCCACACATAGGCCCACATGACCTGATTCTAATTTATCTAGATGTCTACTAGCCTCCCAAGCATCCTGGTAATCATGCAGTGCTATCCAGAGCTGTGATCAAGTGGATAACACTCCTGGCTAGTACATGCCTCCTCACTGGAGACCAGGCTTCAATCCCGATCTACACCCTTCCTCCTGTGGCTCCGTTTTTATCTCCCTATCGGTTTCCTGCTATCTGAACTACAGATGAGAGGGAAATTCTAGCCTGAGTACCAGTCTGTTTGTTCCATCATGCCACTCCTTAGTATGACAAGGGCCAGGCTAGTGGAATTCCACTTCCCATTTTAATCACAGTACTTAGGGACCTGCTCAATGAGGCGACAGTGGGAGTGAGATGAAACCTGCCGTTTCATTACGCAAGAGCAGAGAGGGTGGTGTCACGACCCAGTTTGTGTCCCCAATGGCATCCTATTCTCTATATAGTGCACTCCTTTTGAACAGGGACCTTGGGGACTATAATAGAGAATAGGATGCCATTTGGGATGCAGCCCCAAGTCTACGCAGAAGGCTTGAATTCGGGAATGAAGACTACGTTATTTTTGTCACATTTGCATACGGTCATGTTTCTGGATGCCCTCAGAATATTTTGTCATTCTAAACTGTCAACTGTTATAGGCTATGTTATCTAGACAGAAGCCAGCGGCTTTGCCATATCTTAGTTAGTTTGTGATCAGATGAATTGTCTTGTCATTTCTAATGCTAGTACTACCTACCGAGTTGCTGTTACCTCAATTCCCCGCTGTCGCTGTTTAGAGTTGACATTTGCGTGTGTGTGTGTGTGTGTGTGTGTGTATGTCCGGCTGTGTCTATGAGTCACTGTTTGTGGTGAGTTTTTATTTATTTGTGTATGCCTGTAGTTGTGTGTGTGTGTGTGTGTGTGTGTGTGTGTGTGTGTGTGCATGCATGTGCTATTGAGGCTGCCTTTTTGATCGGTCCTCAGGACCCCAAGGGGTGCAAGTTTTAGTTTTTGCCCTAGCGTTACACAGCTGATTCAAAGCTTAATAATTTGTTGGTTATTTGAATCAGCCGTCTGGTGCAAAAAAACAAAAGTGCACCGGGACCGAGTTTTGGGGAACACTGCTCTAGTCTTGTTCACTCTCAGTAGTCTCTCTCTATTCTTCTATATATTTTTCTCTTCTTTAATATCTCCCTGTCTTCCCCATGCCCTAATCAATGTTCATTCATCCCTGCTCCCACCTTTCTTTTTCCCTACCTTTATCTCCATCTCCCTGTCTCTCTCTCTCAGCCTGTGCAGTGAGTCAGCAATATGGGTATACATGCACACTGCTGCTCCCTTTGATCCTGTTAGCTTCTGCCTCATTGGTTGCTGAGCTGACCCACGCCGGCTTTTCCCTGTCTCATTGGTCACTCTTCAAGATGCCAGCCAATCCGCTCCCTGCTGCTTACTGACGCTACTGCGTCCCTTTCCCAGGATCCTTTGCCAGCTCTTCTGCAGTGAGCCAGCATTAACTTGAGAGAGCGGGAGGGTGGGAGGGATGGGGAGAGGGAGGGATATATAGGGTGAGTGGAAAACAGAGGGGAGAGAGAGGGAGACAGAAAGAGGGTGATGGGGAAAAAGGAAAAGTGACAGTGGGAGGGAGGGAGGGAGGGAGGGAGGGAGGGAGGGAGGGATGTAAGAGATTGATTGGCTACGAGTCCAGACATAGGTCTACACTGTTGGCTCTCACAATTAATCCTCCTCTCTCACTCTAACTCTCTGCTCTTGATATGTGTCGTCATCTCTTTTCAAGCTTAGCAGCTCTTTAAGCAGCTCATAATTTCTCTGCTCCCTGGACAGGAGTGTCTTTAGAGGGCACAAGCATGCGCTGTGTTTTAAGCCAAGGATGACTCGGCGATGGTAGGGCTCCTACAGAACGCGGTGGGTAGATGGCACGGTCTTGTGTTGGCACGGGTAGCTCTGGGTGGGTGACAGTGTCACTTACTATATCGGCTTAGTGGTGACGCCTGTTGATTGCTGTGACTGAGTGTTTGGGATAGGGATTTTAGAGTGATTCATATAGTGTCTTAGCAATGTCAGCACTTTCGGGCGATGCACTGTATATGCTGGAGTAATGGATTTATGGTTTTGTGTATTGATTTGATTGATTAGTATTAGGCATTTTCAAATAGGGTCATTGTTAATGCTGATTTCTACAGATATCTATCTATGTTTTCTCATGTAAGTTGCACTCTGATTCTCTGATTGGTCAAGATAATTTGACATCTTTAACAGAAATCTACCTTTTGTCATCTGTCATCAGTCATCTGTCATCAGTCATCTGTTGCCTATGACACTCTGCTAGAAGCATATTGATGGATTAATCAAGCAGGATTTCTTTAGTTGCATTTCATGTTGCCTTACATAAAGATTATGTAACGGCGAGACCTCCCTTTGTGAGATGACAGGAGTTTTGTATGTGTTCTGTCTGTGTTTGGTGTTGTCTTCGTTGTGTCTGTTGCGTTGTGTCTGAGTCTTGTTGTGTCTGTGCTGTGTCTGTGTCTGAAAGCAGGATTTGTGGAACAGTTTCATAATCATCTTTCATGCACTGCAAATCCACCTAGATATGCAGCGATGTTTAATGGAATTGATAAATCAGGGAAGGAGCCGGATTGTGGTTCATCAAATCATCTATTTGATTGACAAGGCTTTCGTTGTGCTGGGTTTGTGTTTGCATGTACCGGTTGATTTTTCAATGTAAAAAATTTGATCAACAATACTGTGTTTTATTTTTAGATTCCCTTGAGATATTGAGTGTTATGCTTAAAAAAGCTGACGCACACCCCAAAAATATTCCTGCATAACCTGGTTCAAGCATTCATTATGTAACCCTGAAGGAGGCGCTGCGTTGCCGAAACATTGGTTATTAGGTTTACCCCCATTCAATTGTTGGAAGCATTTGATTACGAGTGTGCGAATCTCTTTCTTTGTTTGAGTGTTATGGTGTCATATATCTTCGGGGTTATCTCAATACACCATGAACCATATTGTCATCCTCTTTAAGGTCCCGAGCCCCCACGTGTGGAGAGTTAACCCATAGTTGACCAAGGAAGTGAAAAGGACTGTGTAATGACGTAATACCAAAGCTTTCCAGATAAATCTAGCTTTTAAAAAAAATCTCAATCCACCGCTTGGCTAAAACCCACTAAGCTTCAAGGGCCGCACAACCAAAGTTATGTAAATATTGTAGCTTAGGTAAGGTAGCGACAGATACTATGAAGGACTTCTGCTGTGTACTGTTGAGTAGTCAGCATTTAAGATTTAAGCAAACTATATGGAAAGGGTTAAACCAAGTGAAGGGGCTGACCTCTTCTCCATCCCGGTAGCCATGACAACGGTTTTCTTTTTTCCTGTAAAGCTATTTTCTGGCACATACTGTACAAGATATCAGCGAGGGAGGGAAAGTCTCCCTCAGGGCCTTTTTCTACAAGCGGCAGAGGCGTCCTGTTTCTTTGCCTGTCCTAAATACAACCTGAGACAGCTAGCTAGTTGACACACATGCTTTGCTCACACTGAGACCACCCTGGCCTTGATGTTGATGGACCGGACTGGACCAAATTCTAACCTAATCATAGACACGTTTCACAAGATTGGATAGCGCTGTACAGTGAGTAGAGCACAGTACAGTACTCAGTACAATCAGCACTCAACTCTGTCCTCAGTGGCATCACTAAGCTTCTACTGTACATGTGCTGCTTTGCTTTCACTTTGTTATCAAATATTCATAACTCAGTGCTTTTTCTGGAAACATCCACCTAGCATAGCACTGAAGCCATAGCAAAAAAATATATTTTGAGATCATCCAAGCCCCAAATTGAGTTATTGATCCTGGGTAGGGATGCCAGATGGCATTTGAGGGGTACTGACCACAGTGGATCTTTTTTTTCTTTCTCTCCTTATTTTTCGGGGACGTTCTACTCTTCTGTGGCTAGTATCCGTAGCCAGAATTGCTTGGTCCCCAGTTGTTGGCTCTACTGTTGCTATTCAGCTGGTGCCATTGCCTGAGATTGACCTCCTTACCTGTCTTTTTTCCCCCCTACCAGCCATGGGTCATGTTTGCCTGGTCCCAAATCTGTTGGTGCTTTTGGCATGGCAATGCCAAAAGTTGGTAAGGTGGCACAAATGGGTCTGGGACCAGTTCCTGGGGTTCAGCTCTGTTCCCCAAGCAACCAAAGCCACAGCGTCTGTGTCTCATTTGAAATTACTGTGATTTAGCCCAAGTCTACGCAAAAGTCTCATTTCTTTTGGATGGTCGTAGTTGTCAATCTGTAAGCTTTTGTTTTATGTAAGTCATTGAGTGAGCAGTTAACTTCTTAGGTCTTATTCCATGTTCTTTGAGGGTGATTTTATTTCATAGACTTGTTGATGACTACTACTAAGCAGTACAATATTATAATGCCATTATGTGTGATGGGGAGGCAGGGTAGCCTAGTGGTTAGAGCGTTGGACTAGTAACCGGAAGGTTGCAAATTCAAATCCCCGAGCTGACAAGTTACAAATCTGTCATTCTGCCCCTGAACAGGCAGTTAACCCACTGTTCCTAGGCTGTCATTGAAAATAAGAATTTGTTCTTAACTGACTTGCCTAGTTAAATAAATGGTTATGTCCTGAGCTTTATAGGCCATATTGTGGGAAATATTATTTAAGATCCTACATTAATACTTGGACCCTCTGTTGTTCATATACATACTGATATGTGGACTATGTTGAGATGTTTTGCTGTTGCTGTGACAGAACTGTGATTTGTGTGTTTGGCATTTCCTGTCTTGGTGAGGGGCAGGATGGGACAAAGCAAGCAGCTGATGTGTGTCTCCTCCTTTTACCTTTGTGTGTGTGTGTGTGTGTGTGTGTGTGTGTGTGTGTGTGTGTGTGTGCATACCTCCAAAACCCTCTGTGTCGAAGTTTTAACACGGGCATCCGTGCGTATGTGTGTGAACCCCTCTAACCCTCCTCTCTCTGTCTCTCTCTAGGGTCCAGG
This sequence comes from Oncorhynchus mykiss, assembly GCF_013265735.2. NCBI lineage: Eukaryota > Metazoa > Chordata > Actinopteri > Salmoniformes > Salmonidae > Oncorhynchus > Oncorhynchus mykiss. The sequence continues at coordinate 54,989,526 of NC_048574.1, forward strand.
GTGAGAGGAAAAGGGAACTTTATGACAGAGTATTAGGATGGCCAGTGAAGGCTCCAGTAGCATCCCCAGCCCTGTGGTGCGACAGATCGACAAGCAGTTCCTGATCTGCAGCATATGCCTGGACCGCTACGACAACCCCAAAGTGCTGCCCTGCCTCCATACCTTCTGTGAGAGGTGAGGTGTGTGTGTGTGTGTGTGTGTGTGTGCACGCTGCCTGTCTCATTTTTGTTCTACATTGCCTTGCGAAAGTATTCGGCCCCCTTGAACTTTGCGACCTTTTGCCACATTTCAGGCTTCAAACATAAAGATATAAAACTGTATTTTTTTGTGAAGAATCAACAACAAGTGGGACACAATCATGAAGTGGAACGACATTTATTGGATATTTCAAACTTTTTTAACAAATCAAAAACTGAAAAATTGGGCGTGCAAAATTATTCAGCCCCTTTACTTTCAATGCAGCAAACTCTCTCCAGAAGTTCAGTGAGGATCTCTGAATGATCCAATGTTGACCTAAATGACTAATGATGATAAATACAATCCACCTGTGTGTAATCAAGTCTCTGTATAAATGCACCTGCACTGTGATAGTCTCAGAGGTCCGTTAAAAGTGCAGAGAGCATCATGAAGAACAAGGAACACACCAGGCAGGTCCGAGATACTGTTGTTAATAAATGTAAAGCCGGATTTGGATACAAAAAGATTTCCCAAGCTTTAAACATCCCAAGGAGCACTGTGCAAGCGATAATATTGAAATGGAAGGAGTATCACACCACTGCAAATCTACCAAGACCTGGCCGTCCCTCTAAACTTTCAGCTCATACAAGGAGAAGACTGATCAGAGATGCAGCCAAGAGGCCCATGATCACTCTGGATGAACTGCGGAGATCTACAGCTGAGGTGGGAGACTCTGTCCATAGGACAACAATCAGTCGTATATTGCACAAATCTGGCCTTTATGGAAGAGTGGCAAGAAGAAAGCCATTTCTTAAAGATATCCATAAAAAGTGTTGTTTAAAGTTTGCCACAAGCCACCTGGGAGACACACCAAACATGTGGAAGAAGGTGCTCTGGTCAGATGAAACCAAAATTGAACTTTTTGGCAACAATGCAAAACGTTATGTTTGGCGTAAAAGCAACACAGCTGAACACACCATCCCCACTGTCAAACATGGTGGTGGCAGCATCATGGTTTGGGCCTGCTTTTCTTCAGCAGGGACAGGGAAGATGGTTAAAATTGATGGGAAGATGGATGGAGCCAAATACAGGACCATTCTGGAAGAAAACCTGATGGAGTCTGCAAAAGACCTGAGACTGGGACGGAGATTTGTCTTCCAACAAGACAATGATCCAAAACATAAAGCAAAATCTACAATGGAATGGTTCAAAAATAAACATATCCAGGTGTTAGAATGGCCAAGTCAAAGTCCAGACCTGAATCCAATCGAGTGGAATCTGTGGAAAGAACTGAAAACTGCTGTTCACAAATGCTCTCCATCCAACCTCACTGAGCACGAGCTGTTTTGCAAGGAGGAATGGGAAAAATTTTCAGTCTCTCGATGTGCAAAACTGGTAGAGACATACCCCAAGCGACTTACAGCTGTAATCGCAGCAAAAGGTGGCGCTACAAAGTATTAACTTAAGGGGGCTGAATAATTTTGCACGCCCAATTTTTCAGTTTTTGATTTGTTAAAAAAGTTTGAAATATCCAATAAATGTCGTTCCACTTCATGATTGTGTCCCACTTGTTGTTGATTCTTCACAAAAAAATACAGTTTTATATCTTTATGTTTGAAGCCTGAAATGTGGAAAAAGGTCACAAAGTTCAAGGGGGCCGAATACTTTCGCAAGGCACTGTATATGTCCAGTTTGGGAGAGTGCGTGAGCCTGATTGTCTTTGAGAGTGTGATTTATCGGTTAGCAAACGTGTGAATATTCTGCCAATTAAGGGTGATAGGAAGTGATGCTTGCTCATCACACATCCTTGGATTAAAGATGACCTAACCAAATATGTATAAAGTGTCTCTCCTTTTGTCATGGATAGGGAACTTAGCTGAATATAGAAACTAAATACTGTAGCGTCACAAAATGGCTGTCTTTTCTGTGATTACATTTGGTCTGTCCATGTCACCCTCCTAGACTAGCTGCCTTTGTCCCTGAGAGAAGAAGGGAGGGCTCAGTGCCTGTCTCTGCCTGTATCATTGTTCTGTATAGCATCTAGAGCGTGACATTACTCAATTAGATTTGATGATGCTGTTGTACCAAGATGCTCTCGCTCTCTTTTGCTCGTTCTCTATCTTTTGCTTGTTTTCTCTCCCTATCGTTGTCTTTCTCCTTCTGTCGTCTCTGATTGTAGACAGTGAGGGACTAGAGACTTCTCTGTCTTCTGTCTCTCAACTACCCTTCTTCTGTCTGTCTTTTCTCCCTTCCTCTTTTTCCCCACTCTGTCCCACTCTAGTCCCTCTGTTCATTTTGGAGTCAGTATGGTGCAGGCAACTTCTGTGTGTGTGTGTGTGTTGGATATAAAAATTCTATTCGTTTTTGAGGGGCAGAAAACTTTAACTTGATTGACATGTTAGGTTCTTCTTCCATTTTAATTCTGTGTTGACTTTGATGACCATCGGACAACTTAATAAATCAGTGATTAAACAGTGAATCAGCGTCTCTGTGAAAATTGTATATGACTAGATAGAATGAAATCAAACTAGCAATTCAATAGGCCATTTAAAGTTGTTTTTTATATATATATATATATTTTGTGGGACCTTTTTCTGGGCTTTTGTTCTTCTCCCATAAATCAGGTACCTAAATGTATTGCAGGACGCTATCTAGGGCTAGGCAGTGTGTGACTGTGAATCCCACCCCTTCATACAGTGTGTTCTAGAGTCACTCACTGGTATTATAAGTCAGTGTTGTTGGTGTATGGTGGAAATAACTCTGTAGACTGCTACTACAACATTTTAGGATTTGATCCTGTAAAAAAAATGTTGTTTCCTGATTCAAGCAGAATATACTAGACGAGAGTCATAATAACATAGATGTATGATACATATGTCTGTTGTTGCATCCCAAATATCAACCTCTTCCCTATTTAGGCAACTACTTTTGACCTGGCCATTTGGGACGCAGGCGTGTAGCCTGTGTTTTCTGTCATGACAGGTATTAGGGCTGTGGTGGTATAGAAATAGTCTAGAAACACTAGTAAGTATATCCAAATCTGACATTTAACTCTGCCCTTCTACCCGCCTCTCTCCTCTCCAGGTGCCTGCAGAACTACATCCCGGCCCACAGCCTGACGCTGTCGTGCCCCGTGTGCCGCCAGACATCCATCCTGCCGGAGAAAGGCGTGGCGGCGCTGCAGAGCAACTTCTTCATCACCAACCTGATGGATGTGCTGCAGCGGCCCCCCAGCGACAGCTGCAGCCAGGAGAACGCCGTGTTGGAGACCATCAGCTCTGTGGCCACGGGACAACCACTCTCCTGTCCCAACCACGTAGGAAATGTAGGATATAACAACAGACAGACTCTCTCTCACACACACACAGATAATAATTTCCATCCATCAATGTCCATCTAACGTTATCATCCTAGTAAATTATTCTACTGATAGGTCACCTTGAAATTACAGTGATGGTCAAGGAATCCCACCAGGAAATTCTCTCTCTCTCTCTCTCTCTCTCTCTCTCTCTCTCTCTCTCTCTCTCTCTCTCTCTCTCTCTCTCTCTTTCTCTTTCTCTTTCTCTTTCTCTCTCTTTCTTTCTCTTTCTCTCTCTCTCTCGTCACCATAGCAACAGGTTTATTTTAATGGGCTACTGGCATGGGGGCACTACCACACTGGCACTGAACTCCTAAGTGAGGATAATGACTTGCTTCAATGCTTGATACAGAGGTTTACAACAGGGTGTGATGTTTTGGGGAAGAAAGGATTTTAGATTACTTGTGTGGTGTTTTTTTGAATATAGTTAAGAGGAAATAAATAATAGGATTAGTAAATATCTACAGTATTTTGTGCCCTCATATATTCTGGGAATATTTGGGGAGTACTTTTGCACACCTGCACAGTATGCATTTGCAATCATGTCAGAGGGAAGGAAAAGGTAAGGAGAAAATGGATTCTCATACCGTACCTTGACCTTTAAACTCTTGCTTTGCTCTTGCCTAGGTGATGGAGTTCTACTGTCCACCGTGTGAGACAGCCATGTGCCAGGACTGTACGAGCGGCGAGCATGCCGAGCACCCCACTGTACCCCTCAAAGATGTGGTCGAGCAGCACAAGGCCTCACTGCAGGAACAGCTTGACGCCGTCAAAAACCGGTAGAGGCCAATACATACCCCTGGGGGACACCAAGACGTTATACGACATATTTACATCCATTTAAACAAATTACAACCAGAAAATAACCATTTAATTATGACATCCAGTTGCACTGGACACAGTCAAAAAAAGGTAATGGCCCAACACACACCCCTGGGGAAAGTGGGTTAATATGGTTGTATTTGTACACAGAATTCATCATATGTTCTTCCCCAATTTGCACTAGTGTATTGAGTTTTCCTATTAGACTCAAAGTCCTTCATCTACTCATTTTGGACCTTAGGCTTTGCCTTCGTAAAGTATTCAGACCCCTTAACTTTTTCCTCATTTTGCTACGTTACAACCTTATTCTAAAATGGATAAAATAAAACAAATTCCTCAGCAATCTACACATAATGACAAAGCAAAAACTGTTTTGGAGAAATTTTTGCAAATGTATTAAAAAGAAAACACATACCTTATTTTTACAAGTATTCAGACCATTTGCTTTGAGACTTGAAATTGAGCTCAGATGCATCCTGTTTCCATTGATCATCCTTGAGATTTTACTGGAACTTGACTGGAGTCCACCTGTGGCAAATTCAATTGATTGGACATGATTTGGAAAGGCACACACCTGTCTATATAAGGTCCCACAGTTGACAGTGCATGTCAGAGCAAAAGCAAGCTACGAGGTCGAAGGAATTGTCCGTAGAGCGTCAAGACAGGATTGTGTCGAGGCACAGATCTGGAGAAGGGTACCAAAACATTTCTGCAGCATTGAAGGTCCCCAAGAACACAGTGACCTCCATCATTGTTAAATGGAAGAATTTTGGAACCACCAAGACGCTTCCTAAAGCTGGCCGCGAGGCCAAACTGAGTTATCGAGGGAGAAGGGACTTGGTCAGGGAGGTGACCAAGAACCTGATGGTCACTCTGACAGAGCTCCAGAGTTCCTCTGTGGAGATGGATGACACTTCCAGAAGGACAACCATCTCTACAGCACTCCACCAATCAGGCTTTTATGGTAGAGTGGCCAGACGGAAGCCACTCCTCAGTAAAAGGCACATGAATTTCCGCTTGGATTTGGCCAAAAGGCACCTAAAGACTCTCAGACCATGAGAAACAAGATTCTCTGGAACCAAGATTTAACTCTTTGGCCTGAATGCCAAGCGTCACATCTGGAGGAAACCTGGCACCATCCCTACAGTGAAGCATGGTGGTGGCAGCATCATGCTGTTGGGATGTTTTTCAGCAGCAGTAATTGGGAAACTAGTTAAGATCGAGGAACAGAGCAAAGTACACAGAGATCCTTGATGAAAACCTGCTCCTGAGCGCTCAGAACCTCAGACTGGGGTGAAGATTCACCCTCCAACAGGACAACGACCCTAAGCACAAAGCCAAGACAACGCGGAGTGGCTTCGGGACAATGTTCTTGAGTGGTCCAGCCAGAGCCCGGACTTGAACCCGATCGAACATCTCTGGAGAGACCTGGAAATTAATGTGCAGTGATGCTCCGCATCCAACCTGATAGAGCTTGAGAAGATCTGGAGAGAAGAATGGGAGAAACTCACCAAATAGTGGTGTGCCAAGCTTGTAGTGTCATACCAGGAAACTCAAGGCTGTAACTGCTGCCAAAGGTGCTTCAACTAAGTACTGAGTAAAGGGTCTGAATGCTTATGTAAATGTGATATTTTTTATTTATTATTCATTAAAAAACATTTCTAAATAAACAAGTTTTGCTCTGTCATTAGGGGGTATTGTGTGTAGATTGATGAGGGACAATTTTAGAATAAAGCTGTAACCTTACAATGTGGAAAAAGTCAAGTGTCTGAATTCTTTCCAAAGGCACTGTATATGTATCAGAGGCAACCTAAGCATTATCCCCGATGGCCCAATAGTTTGAGGGACAATGCGCTCCATCACAGTCAGCTAATTTTGACGTATGACTGATCGCACCCACCCTCTGACTCCCTCCCTTTCTTCAGGCTGCCTGAAATTGACTCGGCCCTGCAGGTGCTGTCGGAGATCCTGCAGCAGCTGACCAATCAGAAGAGCTCCATCGAGGGGGACATCCACACCACGTTCGATGAGTTGCAGAAGACCCTGAACGTCCGCAAGAGTGTCCTGCTCATGGAGCTTGAGGTCAACTACGGCCTCAAGCAGAAGGTGAGGCCCCCAACATTTGATAAATGGGGGGGGGGGGGTTGTTGAGTGGGACATTAATTAGAACCTTTTCTTGTAGGTTTCTGATTTGTTTTGGCAATTTGTTTAGTGCACACAGCCAATATGATACGAAATTAGAGGCAGGTGGTCAATGAAGGTAAGTAGTTTAATGATTAGGAGATAAAGGAAATAGATTTCTAAACATGGGCATAGTTTTTAAACCAAGAATGAACAGCATTATACTCTGAATGTAAACAAGAAAAATAGTGAAAGTAGTTGCTTCCCAATCTGAAAATCTAGTATTTATTGAAAGCAGTAGATGGTAATTTTACAACAACTGAAACGTTTTCTGATTCCAACGTGCCTTCCTAGAAACAGATCTCTATCCTAAAATATTAAATGAAACCTGTATTAATAAAGGATAAATAACATAGCAATAGAAATAAAGTCCTCTGTTCATTTTACTATCCCACACAGCAGCAGAGGCTCTGTTTACACTGCTTCTACTTTGCATGCCAGTGGCTCAGCTGTGGATCAGGCTGTTCTCTGAGAAATGATTAAATAAATCATGGTTTGGGGAGGGCTGGAAGGGAGGAGAGACTGACTGCCAGGGCAGAGAAGCTGATGCCCCACCCAGCCCAGAGAACCAATCAACCAGGCTGGCCTAGTGCCCAACGCCCTCCCCTTAGGGAGCAGAGCACCATCACATGGGAATGATTCACCAGTAGGACCTGCTGGCTAGAGCAGACAGAGTGCTGCACAAAGGAAGGGAGGACTTTAATCTTTCTGCCTTTTCCTATAGGGTGTGGACTGTGGACACTTTCTATTTTTCTATATCTAGGCTTTGGGGTTGTCGTTGTGTTTATCTAGTTGGTAATTTAGGCTTTGAAAGTGCTGTATCTTTCTAGCTAGCAAGCTAGCTGAGCTGTTCATGTTTAAAGAGAGGGTGAGTCTTGAAAGCAGAGAAGGGTTGATAAAGTGGGTAGGTACAGTGGTGTAGGTTTCCACAGTGCACTGAGCTAAGTGAGTGTGCACTGTATCTCCCTGCCCTTGGTACGTCCTCTTTCTCTATCTAGAATATCTTTGTGTTATTCTTGCAGAGTGTGAGTCTTATACAGTATGAAGCAAGGTTTGATATAGATAGTGGTGGAGAAAGTAGTTTTGGCTGGGGACTTTGAGAGCTCAATGGCTTCTCTTGTGGTCGAAGAGGATGAGTGTGATAGCCAGATGCAGGTGAGAGACAGTGAGACTGTGTGTGTGTGCGTGTGTGTGTGTGTGTGTGTGTGCGATGCTCAGTGTTTCAACCCGGCCCTGTAGCATTTTTGTGCTGTGGTGTTATGTTAACAAGTGATAACTTTGATAGTTAGTCGACCCTCTTCCATATGCCTATACCAGTGTATGTGTCAAAAGTCCACTTAGCTTAGTCTGCAATTCTATGTTTATTATTGGAAGTGGAAAATGTAGCTTTATTCTCAGTACAGCAAATTAACTGATATTCATGTGGCATGTGGACAGCTGTCTAAAAGCAGATGTGTGTTTTCATTTGTTGTGTGTGCATTTTTCTAGTTCCCTGCTTGCAGTGTATATTTGCATGTGTCTGTGTGCACACATTTGTTAGGTGAATGTGTTTGTTGATCAGACGTTGGACAATGTTTGTCTATTTACATTGACAGATTGTATATATGTGTGTGTGTTGTCAGCCCCTCACACTGACAGATGTTTGCATGCTCACATGTGCATCTCCATTCACACCCACCTGACACCCTTCTACGCCCTCACCCTCTCTACTATCCCGCCTCCTCGCTCTTTTCCCCTCTCTACATTGTGTTTCTCCCAGGTGCTCCAAGCCCAGCTGGACACGTTATTCCAAGGCCAGGATGGCATCAACAGCAGCTGCAATTTCACCGAGCAAGCCCTGAGCCACGGCACCGAGGCAGAGGTCCTGCTCGTCAAGAAGCAGATGAGCGAGCGACTCAGCGAGTTGGCCAGCCGAGAGCTCCCCCTCCAGCCCGGGGAGAACGACCAGCTGGACTTCCTGGTGGAGACGGAGGGCCTCAAGAAGTCCATCCACAATCTGGGTACTATAGTTACAACGAATGCTGTGGCGTCCGAGACGGTGGCCACGGGCGAGGGCCTGAGGCAGTGCGTAGCGGGCCTGCCCACCTCTGTCACCATCACGACCAAGGACAAGGACGGTGAGCTGTGTAAGATGGGGAAAGCTAACATCACGGCGGAGATTGCCACGCCGGACGGCAGCGTGGGCGACGGCGAGATACTGGACAACAAGAACGGGACGTACGAGTATCTGTACACGGCGCCGAAAGAGGGTAGTTTGACGCTGTCGCTGCGTCTGTACGACCAGCATATTAAGGGGAGTCCCTTTAAGATTAAAGCGACAAAGTCGGCCGATGTGTCGCCCAGTACGGAGAGCGCTAAGAAGAGGTTGAAGTCACCGGGGAGTAGCCACGTCAAGCAGAAGGCCATCAAGAGGCCAGCCAGTATGTACAGCACGGGGAAGAGGAAAGAGAACCCCATCGAAGATGACCTAATTTTCAGGATCGGTAATGGTTGCCTTATCATTGGTGTTTTAACAGATTTAAAGGGAAGGTTCAACTAACAGATTTAAAGGGAAGGTTCAACTAACACATTTAAAGGGACCATTCACCTAATACATATGTTGTAGTGTTGTACGGTATAGGGTATACCGAAACATTTGTACTTTTTTGATACTAGAACATAAAAATCGCTTCGGTACTTGAATTCTGGTTACTTTCAGTACTTCTGTAAAAATGTGTTTCACGGATCAACTCTATCGCTTATATTGTGAGGCGCACACCGTGCCTGCTCCACTTACTCATTGATAGCCTGCACTTGGAGTCTGGACTGCATCATGTTAACTTCTGTACAGAGTGGAGGGCTAACACACTTGAATAATGCGCAAACGAAATGTTGAAACTGTTAATTACTGTTCGCAAAACAATGTCCATACAGGCTAGATCACTTTACAATGCAAGGGAGTCTTGGTAGCATCAAGCTTTGTAGGCTAACTTTCCTTGCTAGTTTTCAGCGGAAGCAAACATCAATTTACTACCGTAGTACTTTATTTGTGATTTAATATGGAGACTGTAATGCAAAATGTACTGATTTGAAAGCTGATTGTCACCAAAAACTTTATTCATTCACTTAATTGGTCTCCTGTTGAGTATGCATTCACCTGTATTGTGAACAGACCTAGGCTATGTTTACATTTGAGTAATTTAGTAGATGCTCTTATCCAGAGCGACTTACAGTAGTAGTGAGTGCATACATTTTCATACTGGTCCCACGTGGGACATCGAACTCACAACCCTGGCGTTGCAAGCGCCATACCAACTGAGCCACACGGGACCAAATTTACCCAGTTTATCAATAGAGATTTACCATTCAAATACATTATTACCGTTGATGTTATGTAGTTTGATTAGTAAAAACAAAGTCCAATTGATTTTATGATTGTATAATTGATTTAACATTTTGATGTAAAAAAAAAGAAGAAGAAAAAGTCCGAAGATGCCAAACAATTGAACAGAGCAGTAGCTGACTTTTTCTGTCTGGATCAAGTGCCATTGACTTTGGTGAAAATACCTTTTTTTTTGCTGTGGTATCATTTTGGTGTCAAGTATTGTGATGGTATCGAGTATCGTGATACTAAATCTGGTATTGGTATCAAAGTCAAAATTCTAGTACCATGACAACACTAATATGTTATGAATTACTAGTCAAAGTTTTTGTGTGGAATTGGGACAAAGTTACTCAGAGAACTGACCAATGTAAGAATAATATAGTTTACTTTATAAAAAAAAAAATCATATGTCAAAATGTTTTCACTTTGGAAACTCTTAATCTACACTCATAGGATGAATAAGCATTATGGGGGAATTTGACACTTGTTTATTTCATGCCTTCCAGGTACAAAGGGAAGAAACAAAGGGGAATTCACCAATCTACAGGGGGTGGCTGCCTCCTCAGTAGGCAAGGTGTTGATAGCAGACAGCAATAACCAGTGTGTTCAGGTAAGGGAACTGGCTGGAGAATGTCATCTCTAGCTCTATTTCATGGATCACTCATTAAACCCCATGTAATTTATGCCACGCAGACCTTGACTGAATCCCAAATAGCACCCTATTCCTTCGTGCACTATTTTTGACCAAGGCCTGTTGAGCTAATGCTCAGGCATTACTGTTAGCGCTAACAGAGGTCTCAAGGCCTCAAGGCAAGATTACCCGTCGCACAAATGTAAAAACATTTGGCTTCAAAAGAGAACGAGCAGTCATAAAATGGACTGCAATAATAGATTGCGTTTACATAACCACTTTGAGAACTAGTGAAAAGTGTTAACACTGTACAGTAGGATGTCTTATATTCAGAGGATACCAGTTGTTCAAGGTAGGATCAACAAGCACTTTATGCTTCTTCTCTTCGCCTGAGGGAGATATCCGAGGGAATTGTGGGATGACTCATCATCGCTATTGAACATAATTAGCTTGGTGAGACCCTGCACTTTGTCATCTCCATGGAGACCAACCATCAGTTGTCCGTCCTCCCTTTAATGCATTTGATTTGAAAAGGGCTGAGAATATGTTCCATCAAATGAACATACAAGCACTTGTGTTTTGTGATTTTCTTTTTGTTGTTGTTGTAAATTTGCGTTGTTGATCTGTGGATTTACATGGCTTGAATACCAGATGAATAATGGAAATTGACAAAAAAAATAGGTTTTAATTGATTTATTTACCACAGCACACATTCATTCTTGAGTGAGCACATAATTTGTTGTTTTATGTAATAAAGATTAGGCATGATAAAATAAGTTTCTACTGTAGTTAGACTCTTTCATTCAAACCAGTCAAATGTTTGGACACCTACTCATTCAAGGATTTTTCTTTATTTTTACATTGTAGAATAATAGTGAAGACATCAAAACTATGAAATAACACACATGGAATCATGTAGTAACCAAAAAGTGTTTAACAAATCAAAATATATGATATATTTTTACATTCTTCAAAGTAGCCACCATTTTCCTTGATGAAAATTGTGCACACCAGCTTCATGTGGAATGCTTTTCCAACAGTCTTGAAGGAGTTCCCACATATGCTGAGCACTTGTTGACTGCTATTCCTTTACTCTGCGATCCAACTCATCCCAAACCATCTCAATTTGGTTGAGGTCGGGGGATTGTGGAGGCCAGGTCATCTGCTGCAGCACTCCATCACTCTCCTTTTTGGTCAAATAGCCCTTACACAGCCTGGAAGTGTCCTGTTGAAAAACAAATGATACTCACACTATGCGCAAACCAGATGGGATGGCGTATCGCTGCAGAATGCTGTGGTAGCCATGCTGGTTAAGTGTGTCTTGAATTCTAAATAAATCACAGACAGTGTCACCAGCAAAGCACCATCACACCACCACCTCCATGCTTCAAGGTGGGAACCACACATGTGGAGGTCATCCATTCACCTACTCTGTGTATCACATAGACACAGCGTTTGGAATAAAAAATCTCAAATTTGGACTCATCAGACCAAAGGACAGATTTTCACCGGTCTAATGTCCATTGCTCATGTTTCTTGGCCAAAGCCTATTCTTCTTTTTGGTGTCCTTTGGTAGGGGTTTCTTTGCAGCATTTTGACAATGAAGGCCTGATTCATACAGTCTCCTCTGAACCGTTGATGTTGAGATGTGTCTGTTACTTGAACTCTGAAGAATTTATTTGGGCTGCAATTTGAGTCTGGTAACTCTAATGAACTTATCTTCTGCTACAGAGGTAACTCTGGGCCTTCCTTTCCTGTGGCGGTCCTCATGAAAGCCAGTTTTATCATAGCGCTTGATTGGTTTTTGCGACTGCCCTTGAAGAAACTTTCAAAGTTCTTGAAATTTTCCGCATTGACTGACCTTCATGTCTTAAAGTAATGACGGACTTTCGTTTCTCTTTGTTTATTTGAGCTGTTCTTGCCATAATATGGACTTGGTCTTTTACCAAATAGGGCCATCTTCTGCATACCTTGTCACTACACAACTGATTGGCGCAAACACATTAAGAAGGAAAGAACAAGGCACACCTGTTACTTGAAAGGCATTCCAGGTGACTCCCTCATGAAGCTGGTTGAGAGAATGCCGAGAGTGTGCAAAGCTGTCATTAAGGCAAAGGCAAACTTTTATCTCAAATATAAAATATATTTTGATTTGTTCAACACTTCTTTGGTTACTACATGATTCAATATGTGTTATTTCCTAGTTTTAATGTCTTCACTATTATTCTAATGTAGAAAATAGTAAAAATAAAGAAGTAGGTGTGTCCAAACTTTTGACTGGTTCTGTACATAACAGTGGTAGTTAGCATCTAGCTCAGGGCTGTTCAATTCAGGACCTGGAGGGCCAAAACATTTGTTTTTTTGTTTCTACCTGGTAGGTAATTGCACTCACCTGCTGTCAAAGGTCTGAATTAGTCCATGAATGGAGGAGAGGGTGAAAAACAGAAGTGTTTTGCCCGTACAGGAACAGAATTGAACAGCCCTGCGTCTAGCTCATCTCTCTGAAGTCGTTCTACCTTGACCTAGTCACAGTGGTATCTTTTGACTGTGAGTTCTCACCAGAGCTCTTTGAGGTGTGTCTGAAGAATATTCTTCTGAAATAGACTGGATGAAAACAAGACTCGGTTAGGAGCTCTGACTGCTCAGATGTTTTGTTTTGATTTGCTGCATATCGTGGTGCTTTTGCAAATTTGAAAATATGGCAAACATACAAACTCTAACAATTCCAGTTCAATAATTGAAAAGTGTCATTTATTTATCATATCAAACAGGATTTTCAAATGATTTCCTTAAAGGACTGAACAAAAAAGAGCCCTCACTATCCATTGATTTAAGTTTTATATTTCAAAGCATTTTGACAATCAGATTCAGGCCCGTGTTTCTTTTGCAGATCTTCTCTAACGACGGCCTGTTCAAGAGTCGCTTTGGGGTGCGTGGACGGTCTCCAGGGCAACTGCAGCGGCCCACAGGAGTGGCGGTCCACCCCAACGGTGACATCATCATAGCCGACTACGACAACAAGTGGGTTAGCATCTTCTCCAGCGACGGGAAGTTCAAAGTGAGTTCAAAATGTATACAATGCCGTCATCTATCCTGGAATCCACACTAGATATCGCTCTGTTCCACTTTACTGATTGAGTCTGGATCTGGAACCCTCAGTCTGGATTCGGACCTGAATTCATAGAAATATTTTGTGCTGCTTTCTAACCATCCCAATTGTCGGCCCGAGTGCCTCTCAATTGGAGCAGGTCCAGACTTAATCATTGAAGTGAAAATATATTGAAATGGAGGGCTATTCAGTTTGGATTCCGGTCTGTTCCGTCATGTCATCTAATAGCTGCTGTCAGAATTGCTTTATCCTAAGTGATGCTTTGCATGGCTGATGCTTAAAAAAAATAGTTTCCCATGCCACTATGAGACTTTGACGTTAGCCTGAAATGTTAACCTGAAACATGAACCTGTTTGCTATTTCTTTATATAAAATACCCAACTGAAATACTGGGGTATTATCCACTGTCCTTCCTGACTGTTCCTCTATCTCCCCCAGAATAAGATTGGCTCGGGCAAGCTGATGGGCCCCAAAGGCGTGTCGGTGGACAGGAACGGCCACGTCATCATCGTGGACAACAAGGCGTGTTGCGTCTTCATCTTCCAGCCCAACGGCAAGCTGGTCACCAAGTTTGGTAACCGCGGAAACGGCGACCGGCAGTTTGCAGGTACACTCAATGGTAATGGTGTTGCACTCCCCTCTCCACTCCCTGTCTTTTGCTCCCACCACCTGCATGCGGAATGAGGACTCCCCCAGGCAAGTGACCTTTAGGATGTGACCGTGACCTTTTGAGCTATAACATTTTATTTGATCAAGAGGGACTTCCCGCATGCTCTTCCTAATATCTCGAAGCCCATTTATTTTGTCAGTCTCGTGTGTGTGTGTGTGTGTGTGGTTTCCATTCAATTCAATATTTAAATTTTAAATTAACCCAACCTTATCTTAAAGGGGCAATCAGCGGTTGCAACATCCATTTTTGGACTTATAAATTAATGATATGTACCCATTGATTCTTATAGAATATAACTTGTGCCTCATCAGCTTACTTCAACTGACATACCCCATCAGAACCCAAAATATAGCTTGTTTTACTACAATGTTTGTAAACAAAGTAAATAAAACAAATACTGTACAGCCTCAAAACATGATTGAAACTATAATTTTGTATTCATGGATATCCTTGCATCCATAGCTCTGTCTTTGAATTTGAGAGCAGTTACATTTCTCCTGCCCCATCCCCCCTCTTTTTACAGAAACAGTGGTGGGGAGTACGCTTTGTAATTGTTTCAACTGCTGATTGCTGCTTTAAAGGTATGGGTTAACCTTACCTAAACGTGACAGAGTCCATCGTGTTTCCATTTTGAAAAGAAATGCTTTATTGACGTTGCTTTGTTTTTTTTCTTCTGCTGGAGTAATAGGCCTATATAATCACTTGTAAACTTTAGTCATGTGAATTAAATATAACATTTCTAAATATTGTCCACATGAAATCCAATCATTTAGATTTACCTGAATGGCAGCCATGAAGTACCCAGCAGGAGCAGCAGGCTGGTAGGAGATGATCACTGGGTTAGGGTTGGTCCTCTCCTTGTTTTGGTTCGTGAGGAACTCGACACCTTGTGCTGGGGCCACATATAGTGGCTTGGTGGCCACAAAGGACTTTTGCCTTGCTAGCACACATGACCATCCTCCTAAAGCATCTTACCAGTCCATGCCCAAGTGGGGACACTTCAGGCTGAGGAGTAAGTTTCACACAGCCCTATGTGCCAAATTCACCCCTTAAACTTACTCAACAGCGACCCCAGCATTGACCTGAGCGCAACTGTAGATTCTAGTCACTAGGCACCACTGTAAAGGATATTACACTTGCTTAGCGAGTACCACTTCCTCCTGATTCGGCTCACACAGAGGCACCCAGGAACCCAGGACCTCTGTCTTGCTAGCACACGTGACAGCTCTCCTGAAGCATCTTACCAGTCTGTGCCATGCGAAAAGCTAGCTATTCCGTGGTGCAAGTGGGGCCACTTTAGGCTGTGGAGTAAGCACTACACTGTGCTACACTAGCAGATTTCTGTATTATTTTGTTATGGCTCTTTCAGAAGTCTCATTGGACGAAGGCATAGCCTTCAGACTGCCCATTCTCGTCACAAACCAGCTTGCTGGAGAGAATGTCTCCGAAGGCTGATGGTCTTGTCCAGGTTCTTAACAAACGTATTTCCCACCCTGCTCTTTCTCAAGGATGGGTCACGCTGAGACCACATGATCCGCATAGGTTTTACATGAATGCTTTCTAAGTTGCTCGTGTCCAGTGCACGCTCAGTATCAGCTGGGCTAAGAAAGTTGACATAAGTGCTTCTCAGTGAACGACGGGTGATTTGGTCCCTTGTAATACAAAACCGCGTCAGTCACCTCAGGATGAAGATCACCAAAGTAAAGGGGAGGCCCTGGGGTTTCTGGGCCCAATGGGAGCCAAGTATAACGAAGCATACATTCTTGTGCTGTCCACGCTGGTTTGCTGGCAAATACTGCTACTGCTGATGTAAAGTTGGGGCGAAAAAAATATAGCGAAAAGTTTGTTTTGGCTGTTGATAGTTGCTCAAGATAACAATGACCGGAAAACGAAAGAATCTCAGATTTTGGAACCCCCGGAACCCCTCGTTTTTATGTCATAACACAAGTCATGTTTGATACTTCAAGTCGATATTCGTGTCATAAGGAATTCCGCTCAACCACGCCCACAAATTGGGGAAAAGTCTTTTCAATTGACCCCCATTGTAAAAGAGCCAACTTCGTAGATTTATTTTGTTATACTGAAATAACAAAACATGCCAAAAAGCTGCGATGTTATTCAATGTACCCGAGTTGCGCAGGAGTCTAAGGCACTGCATCGCAGTGCTAGAGGTGTCACTACAGACCTGAGTTCGATCCCAGGCTGTGTCACAGCCGGTTGTGACTGGGAGACCCATGAGGCGACGCACAATTGGCCCAGCGTTGTCTGGGTTAGGGCATGGTTTGGCCGGCCAGGATGTCCTTGTCCCATCGTGCTCTAGCGACTCCTTGTGGCGGGCTGGGCGCATGCATTCTGACTTCGGTCGCCAGTTGTATGGTGTTTCTGACACATTGGTGTTTTCCGGGTTGAACCAGCAGTGTGTCAATAAGCAATGCGGCTTGGCAGGGTCTCGTTTTAGAGGATGCATGGCCCTTGACCTTCGCCTCTCCTGAGTCCGTATGGGAGTTGCAGCGATGGGACAAGACTGTAACTACCAATTTGGATATCACGAAATTTGGGAGAAAAAGGGGTATAAAAATCCCAACCTAAGGTTTGCAATGCTCCCACATAGGGAAATGGAGCCTGCAAGAAGAGCCCTGTTCCTTCAGGGTATGGGCAAGTGGGAAATGTGGGGACCTGGTGTCCAAGTAGACTACACGTAGTTGTGTGTGGAAAACATTTAATCACAGGTATGACTTATTTAGTACAGTCCGTTTGAAACTCCACTCTCTACTTGAAGCTGTATAGTCCGTTTGTTGTTGTTCTTGGCTAGCTTAATGTTCTGGTCGGTAGCTAGCTAGCACTCACATGGCTGCTAGCACCATCATGAGGGAAGCCCTACAATATTACACTTTTCTAAGTAGACAGAACGCTCAGGAGCAGGCAGTGTAAGAAAAGTACATGTCTAAAGATGACTTTTCAACATGTAGTTTTGTAATTGACTAAAACAAACAGACAAAAATAAAATAGCATTTGAAAAAGGTCAAGTTTTTGCTGTGAGCCAATGGGGTAACCTAGGCAACCACAGGTTGTTTTCCCCACAGGCGGCCGTGACATTCTAATACCGAATGGGACTATCAAATATAATCTATCCAATACTTTCTTTATTGCATCATAGTCAGTTAGAATTCATGATTTACATAGTAAATGTAAGTAAGCTAATGAATCAAATGTGAAAACTGTAAAAAAACAAACAAACAAAAAATCACAGTAGGCCTGAGCCTACACATAATTAGCAAATGACCTGTCAAAAACAACCATCTGAACAGCAGGACTCTCCAGTAGGGGAGAGTGGGGTAAGTTGAGACATTTTTTAAATTCATCATCACTCCATCAAGGGAAATATAGTTTTCTTTCTAACAAAAACATCTACATATATTTCAGGATGTTATGTATCCCTGGAAATAATCACAATTAATGTAAACATTACAGTTTTGAAAAGAAATAAAGAAAGTGGTCTCTTGGCATAACTTGTTGTATTGTATTGTATTGTATTGAATGAAATATGAGACCGACCTCCTTGATTCAGTCTCATGTGGGGCGGCAGGGTAGCCTAGTGGTTAGAGCGTTGGACTAGTAACCGGAATGTTGCAAGTTCAAACCCCCGAGCTAACATGGTACAAATCTGTCGTTCTGCCCCTGAACAGGCAGGTAACCCACTGTTCCTAGGCCGTCATTGAAAATAAGAATTTGTTCTTAACTGACTTGCCTTGTTAAATAAAGGTTCAAATGAAATTGTGTTTTTTACATTGGATAAAAGCAGAGAAACAGAGCTACAAAATGGTATATCATACACTGCATCTGAGGAACAATGGGCAAGTATTTCTGCTTTAAGTTGATAAACGTGTAACCTCACTTTTGAGAAAATGGCCTTGGAATGTTTTGGTACCAACTGGAGAGCTCTTCTTTGCCCATTCACCATCGTTCACAACCTCTTAAGCTTTAGCATGACCCATCTCTTTATTACTCGCCCTAGCAGAGCTGGTTAGGCTAAGAAAAGCTGTTAGACAGGATTACCTACACATACTAAGCAGCTCAAATAGACAGAAGCCTGCTATATGGCGCTCGTAATATAAACATTTTATTCAGATGGCATACAAGTTTGTTATTCAGGCACATGAAAGTTCACAAAAAACGATTCAAATGACTCTCCTGTAAAGTAGTGACCCTCGCCATGTGCCTAGTTTCCTGAAACTGGTCACATATTACAATTACCCTTTTAAAACCATTTCTCTTTATTTCCCAAACACAAAATTCAACACAATTACAATAGCTTCTTTGTCAAAAAATAAATGTAATAAAAAATGGGACCTTACCACTTTTTTCCATATGGTTTCCTAGAAACAAGGGTGGCTCAACTTACCACACTCTTCGCTATAGCTTTCCATTTCAGTTAAATATTTTTATTTGCTTTAAAAATGTGTTAATGATTACATAGTTTATTATGATATTTGGTTACAGTTTAACAGAATAAAATGCATACAGTGTAATCCGTTTCTACATATGTTTTGGCATGTCTTTCATAAACATATCATATCAAACGATACATTGTTTTAAATCAAGACATGTTCGACTTTGTCGGCGGTGTCTTTAGTAGTTTTACTACATTTTACATGTAGGCCGTGGTACATGGCAGCTGACGTGTGTACACAGCACATAAAATGTATTAAACAAGGAAACAAAAACAGTGTGTCAGGATAGGAGCTGAAGCAGTTTGTCTTGGTAGTATCAAACAATGGCTTGAGCGGTGGGAGGCCATTTAGCAGCGCACCTCGGCGTCCCCAGCGTCCGCAGCCATCCGTAGCGTAGCCGCTTGACTTTTGTAGCCATTCTTCCATACAAACAAGTAGCACCCACTTGGGTGATGTCCCGGCAGCTCATCACTACTCATCGGTAGTCCAGAGTGGGCTATTACAATCCTCAAGCCTCTGCCATCACCCGCAAGCCATCTCCACTTTCCTCTGTTTCGTTGTTTACGTTGCCATAGGAGCAGGGTTAAATGCATGTACTATCTCTCTGTTTGATCCAGGTCCTCACTTTGCAGCAGTCAACCATAACAATGAGATAATTGTTACGGACTTCCATAATCATTCCGTGAAGGTAAGACCATCTCACCAATTGCAAATGATTTGTTCCCTTGTGGAAAAAAGTATGTCTATTTTCCCGTAAAAAGGATGTGCACCTTTTTTATGAAAAAGGGATATAATAATAAATTATTTACTCAGCTTCTCTAGCGCTTTTCAATACAAAAAATGATCTTAAAGCACTTGAACAAGCTGTAAAATTGTGTGTATACTTATTACTATGAGATTATTAACAGAGCACCAGTCCAGTATTGAACAACAATTGTATTCTAGGAAGGCTTATGAGGCTTATAGAGTTATTTTAGCAATAACTCTATAAGACTAACATTTTAACAATACTAATTATTGGCTTATCTGAAGGTATGAATTATTTTGAGAATCAATTGGAGTTCTTTAACAGAATAACAAGACAAACACAATTTCTTTGAACAATCAACATTTAATAACACTAATCTAAATATTTACAAACATAATGAGAATGATCATGAAAAGGTAGGAAATAGATTGGAAGACCTCGAGATCCTGAACATTAAATGATGTTCTCCCCAGTCTGTGATCAAAGTCTTCTTGATGGTTCAGGCCGCATAGAGGAGAACAAAGGAAGAAGATGGTCTGTGTGTGCTTTCCCTGTTGAATTGAGGTACCTCCATCAGGTTGCGCCTTTGGTCCTGAGTTGGTGTCCTTATGCTTGTTGCTCTTCTCTGTTGGCTCCTTGCCTGAGTTGCAGAGGCTGTGGTCTAATTGTCTTATCCTTTTTTCCTTGAAGACGGTCAGCTTAAGGGTACCGTTCTGGCTACACTAGCTCTAAGTTGTATGTTTTTTCCTGAGCCTGTTTAGTGCGTGGGCACTTCCTTCCCACTGTATTTACTGGATTAGAGGTATTATTCCCGAAATATATACTTCCCCCCCCTAAATTATCAGTTACCGGTTCTGGCCATTAAAGGCAAAGGTCCAGGACTTATGGTCGGCCCGCTGGAGGTTCAGATCTTTTTCAGGAGCAGACCTTTTATAGTCCTGCTAGGTCACATGGTATCACCCCTAGGTGTCGAGCCATTTGTATGACCCATTGTCTTGGAGATAAAGTATTTTGGGGAGAAAACCTAAAGTTGGTTAGGGTCAATTCGACATTGTGTTCAGCGGCCTCCCGGGTGCCACCAGAGAATCTGGGTTCGAGCCCAGGCTCTGTCGCAGCCGCCCGCGAACGGGAGGCCCATGGGGCGGCGCACAATTGACCCAGCGTCGTCCGGGTTGGGGAGGGTTTGGCCGGCAGGGATATCCTTGTCTCATCACGCACTAGCGACTCCTGTGCCGGGCACAGTGCACGGTGACCAGGTCGCCAGGTTTACGGTGTTTCCTCCGACACATTGGTGTGGCTGGCTTCCGGGTTGGATGTGCATTGTGTCAAGAAGCAGTGCGGCTTGGTTGGGTTGTGTTTCGGAGGACGCATGGCTCTCGACCTTTGCCTCTCCCGAGTCTGTACGGGAGTTGCAGCGTCAAGACAAGACTGTAACTACTACCAATTGGATACCACGAAATTGGGGAGAAAAAAGGGGGAAAATACAATAAAAAAATAAAAAAACATTGTGTTCAGCATTGTTCAACATGACATTCAAACGACACAAACGACACAAACAAGAATAAAATAAAACCGCTGTAGGATATAGTAGATCTGGACTATGATTTTCAGACAGTGTTTAACGTTTTGAGTGTTTCAAGCCTCCAACAGATGGAGCGACAGTCAAGATGGAATCGCATGTCTTAAGCAGAGAAATTAGGTCAATGGGGGGAGATGAGCAGGTCCTCCGGAGACTGGCAGGCAGACCGCACAGTTCACTCTGCATTGAAGGCATCTCACTCGCGCCTTGTCCCCCCGCCCTCTGCCTGACTGCGATTTCTCCGTAGCCGTTGACTCTCTGGTCTTGTAGCGTAGAAAGAGATGTTTATTTTTGAGCTCTCCAGTCTCCATTCACTCAGGATATTATGATGACGGGCCGCTCATAACTTCGGAGGAAACCTCCCGAGCGATGACGTCGTCACTGCCAGCTCGCCATGAATTAGTCGTCCTCATTGAGTCATGAGACCGTAGAAATAACATTGAAAAATAGGACACTAACGTTAGCTAGCTAGTATGGTAGCATCACTAGCTAGCTATCATGAGACAGCTGATTTGCAATGAATTCATGGGCAGTAAACAAATAGACCTAATCCAGATTTAATATATAAACATTTGGCTATTCAACCCCCCCCCCCCCCCCCCCCCCCCAAAAAAAAAATATAAGATTCCAACAAAAAACATGTAGAAATGATAAAATATTTACAAAATGTCCAGCAGCTCTCTGCCTAAGCGATCTCACAGCAACATGGCATCAATTGAACCAAATGATGATGATATGTACCTGTTTCTTTATGTAAAAAGGGATTGTGTACCTTTCTGCAGGTGTTCAACCCTGAGGGGGAGTTTCTTCTGAAGTTTGGTTCCAACGGGGAGGGGAACGGCCAGTTCAACGCCCCTACGGGGGTGGCAGTGGACGTCAACGGGAACATCATCGTGGCAGACTGGGGCAATAGCCGAATACAGGTGAGGCCAAAGAGCATGGAAGTGAGACCAAGGTCAGGGAAGTGGGAGACCTTGTTTTGGTGTTAACTAAAATGTCAATGAAAACATTTTTCTTGTCCTCTAGCATGCTCTATAAAATATAATTTTATTATCATTTTTTTTTTGTTAGATGTATTATATTTTCATCTAGAGTAGTCAGTTAGATTAGTGGTATTTCAAATGCATCTCTCTCTGCACTCTCTCTTTATCTCTCCTCCCCCTCTTTCTCTCTCCTCCCCCGCTTTCTCTCTCTCCCCCTCTTTCTCTCTCTCCCTCTCTCAGGTGTTTGATGGCAGTGGTTCGTTCCTCTCCTACATCAACACATCGGCAGACCCTCTCTACGGTCCCCAGGGCCTGGCCCTCACCTCCGATGGCCATGTGGTGGTGGCTGACTCTGGGAACCACTGCTTCAAAGTCTACCGTTATCTGCAGTAGCCCTCGCACACTTAGTGTACACACAGACACACACACACACACACTTATGCGTACACACTCACATTCACAGATTCACACACACGAAGACTTGCACACACACACCATCCTCAGTACGGAGTAATGGGTGGATTTGCACTCATCCACTGCACCCACTAATTCAATCCCGCCATCCATCACCGTTCCATACAGAACCTCTCTCTAACAGTTCACCCTGACGTGTGCCTCTTTAGCCTCCTTCGTGAACTCTGACCTTTAAGCTTGTCCTCCACTGACCCCCTGGACTTCATAAGAGAAACCCTGCATTTTCCCAGAAACGTATTTTCTACTGTCGGCCATGGGGAAGAGGAAGAAGGAGAATCGGTCATGTGATGTAGGTGGGAGAGACTATGATTGAGATCTCTATGGATTGGAGGATGGATATTTATTTGACTAGTTTCTGCCCCTGCCCCTAATGTGATATACAGAAGTAGTAGGGTGAAGTTGTCCCTAGATGCTGATCTTGGCTCAGTTCTGCATTTTCCCCATCAATAGTTAAGGTTAGGATTGGCGGAGTGGAAGCTGATCCTAGATCTGAACTTAGGGGAAACTTCACCCCAGAGCTGATATACAGTACATTCCTTTTTGTTTAAAGGGATTGTTGGGATGATGAGAAATGATAACTGGGTATCATGGTTAGGTTGGACCAATTCTTCCTTTTGTTATTTATTGTTGTGACATGACACTTGATGTAAAACTGGAAATTAATGTTTATCATGCAATGAAATTAAAGTACAGAAGTTGTTGCTAATATTAGTTTGACGGTCAACAATGTGTATGGAAGTGAGATTGAAAAGAAGTAAAAATCCAAAATAAAGTGCCTGGACTTTAATCACAGACTAGCTCCAAAAATATGTCTCAATGAATTAGATTGTTTCCCTTTCTTGGCATCCCCCGATTATTATTTGGCATCAACGATCACCGCAAAGTAATCTCCGGCTAAAGTAGCTTTTAGTAAAAATGTTCTCAGTAAAAATAAGTTATCTACAGGTATCTCTACCCACCTCACCTGTTCAATTTCATACATAGAACTTCAAATATATCAGGGTATTTTTTAAGCATGGTATATATAACAAGTGCATGCAACGCTGTCCGAAAACCTTCCCACAAACATTTGTGAAACATTCCCAAACATCTGCAACACGTTTGTCAAAGATTGCAGCCATCTACAGGAAGCAATCGAAGTTTGGTATTCGATGATATATTTTGTGACATCACCCAATGATTACATTCTGCTTAGGAGATAGTCATTTCTATTTGTGGGAGTGCTTTTTTCAATCTACACCACCACCACTTGATATTTACATATATTAACAATAAGGAATTCACATACTGCTCAATGTATGATATATATTATCTTATTTCCTCTAGTCCGGTGGTTTCACACTTTGCTTCTCTTCCTCAATAATAACAGACTAGGTATTGTTGCTCAATGCAAAATATTGTGTGTGTGCGTGTGCGTGCGTGCACGTGCTGTAAAATACAATAAGGGACACTTCACATTAAACTCTTTATGATACTACTTATGATGGCTCAAAGCATTCTTGGATGTTAAGTTCACTTTCAATGAGTCCTAAAAATGAACAATGTAGTTATACATCTGTGTTATTCTTGCTACTCTGCACTGTAAGTCATTGTAGAACTGTTAGAAACGATAACAACAATATTGAAACTGATATTACAAACCTGTCATCTCTTACCTCCCATCCTCAATTTTGGTGCCCTTTTTGTCTGCTGTCACAAAAACTATTGCTACTACTCATGTGTAGTATTCTGATACTGTAGCTGACACCGTCTAATAGTTGATCTAAAAAAATACATAAAATGGCTAAACAGTAGATTTAATATGTGTGAATAGACTGCACTCTGTTTCAAAAGGTAATTAGCCTACATCATAATAGGTTCAGCCTTCAAATATGCTCTCTTCTTTTTATGTGTCCATTTTGATTCATTTAGATTCGAAAGCACTTGACTCACATCAATTCATGACTTTCATGTACATAGTTTCAGGCACCCATTTTGTATATGTCCTCAAGTTATTTGTTGTCCTCGTCCATGTTGATACCCCGATGCCAAATGGAAGAAGTGCCCATATCCTGTAAGTTTAGCTCTCAGTAATGCAGCAAGTGTGATATGCAACTTAAACATTTTTGTACAGAAAGTAAGTTTTAGTGGCATTGCAATGACTGTGTTGTTCCATTCCACCCACTGAATGTGTATGTAAAACTATTTGAAGATTGATTCCAAGTGTTATGAATGTCATGCACATGGTTAATGTCAGACACACGGACTTAGAATGTTTTTTTCCACCTCATTACATTCCAACTTTACACAACACCCTGTTAAAAACTGAAGTGTTATTCCCTTTCACTGTATCAGAACATCCATATTTAAAGTCAGATTTCCCAAAGCCCTAATATGCTTGCAGTATGTGAAAACATTTTCTCAAGTTTGACCATTCCATAATTTGATGTTTATTTCTTGTTTGTGTACAGCACAGAAATAAAGTATTGCATTCCTGAAAAAAAGTGTTTTGTGAATCCACTTCAATGAATAAGAAAGAAATAGCATGTAGCTGAGAAGCTTCAATTAAACACTTATGTTGTCAAAAAGGCATCAATTCCAAAGCTATTTCTGTAGACCTTTCTTGCAGCCTCTGGTAAAATCTTCTCACTGGGGAATTGTCCATTAGGAAGAATCCTAACCTTTGTTATATTCCATTTTCCCACCCCTTGGTACAAAGACACTTTGCTATTAGAGGATGTGCCACCCTCTTTGGTACTATCATCGCCAATGATTTATGTATATTATGACTGACAGGGGGTGCTGTTTTGACGCCACTGTTCCTCTATCTTGCCACTCCCAGACAATTGTAAAACATTTTGGAAAGTATAGAAATGAATTGATTAATGTCTAAACATTTTTTTTATTGCAGACATAATGCATACTTTTAAATGATATTATGAGCGCTCAACATAAAAATAAAATAAAACATTTTCATTCAAGTTTAATTCTTAGAAAATACTTATGTTATTGTTCACACTACAACAACAAAATACTTCAACACATCAGAGGAAGAAGTGAAGCGAGAGGTTTTCCTTTCGCCAAAATCGGTCAAATAAATCAAATGCGTTTCCATGGGCTCATTCATTTTTGACCTAAGCTTGTCGCCTGCCTTTCAGCCATTGAGATGGCACATTGTTAGGTGCGGAGACATGAGCATCATCATTATATACAAATATTTGAAACATGTTGTCCTTGAAAAATTTAATTGAGGACTGCTTCTTCTGAGGAGTGCCAATATGGCCAATACATCCATCAGCAATCCAGGGTTTATATACATACATCATTGGTGAAGTGCAGGGTGACCCAAACTTGGTCCTGGTGCGCGTTTTGATTTTTGCTCTTGCACAACACTAGTTGATTCAAATAATCAAAGCTTGATGATGAGTTGGTTATTTGAACCAGCTGTGTAGTGCAACGGCAAAAAAAACAACTAAATGTTCACGGGGGGCAGGACAGAGCATGGGAAACACTGGGTAGTGGAGGGGTAAAAGCAGTTTACGCACCTTTTTTTGCCTAACAGTTCACCCACCTCTTGCAGAAAAAAATGCATTGAAAGTATAGGGAACGTTACATTTACCACCTCGACCTGCAATCAGAGTTTTACTCGGCACATTCTTTTCCCATTACTACATCTCTGATCATAACCATAGTAAACTGTACTGTGTAGGACTGTAGCTCTCCTAAACAGCCAACAGGCGGCGCCAGGGTATGAGAGGCGAGTGTAATACCCCGCCCTCCCTTCCCTTGCACACCACCTTTGAACTACCGCGGGAAACTCATTGCTTGCACTGAAGGATAAGCGCGGTCCGTGTAGGTTATTTACATTGCATAATGGTAAGTTAGTTATACCCTTTTTACAGTCAACACCCTTGCCCCATTTGAATGGCACACGGGCTAACTGGCTCAGCTAGATAGCCAGTTGAAGAAGCTTTGGCTGAACTCTACAGTAGCTAGCGAAGTATATACTATAGCTAGTTTAGCACACTCAGCTAAAACGAACTAGCATGTATGCTAGCTTGGCATGTCTCTGCTAAAAAAAAACCTGTTGCGTCCATATGCTAGCTAGGACTATGTTATGTTATATGTGGTTGGCGTTTATTTATGTTCACATGCTCCTCCGAGCTTGCCACGGCCCCTCAGCGAAAGTCTGCGAAGCTTAATTTACACTAATATGTCAAGAGGCACATTGTTTATGTGTCTTTTAATAGGGGGGGGGTGCAATGTCAACCCCACCTCTGTTTTTGTAAATCGCTGAGGGATGGAGAGATTTAGGCTAAAAAGCCAAATGTATGTTTGATCCGAAAATGTGGTCGGGAATCTTCGTGTAGATGGTATGAAAAGCTCTGTACACGGGTAGGTTTGGGGGGAGGTCGAGTATAAACACGAACTTACTTCCTTGACAACTTCCTTCACAATAGCGCTGATCTTCTAAGCGCAAGAAGTATGAAGCCCAAAAGTCTGCTGAGGCAGCATCTCAGTAAATGCTGTATAGCCAAGTCGGATGCAATGACTGACCATCCATGAGATAAAAATGATAGTTTTAACCATGTTTTGAGGCTATACAGTTTTACAATTTATATTGGGTTCTGATGGGCTATGACAGTTGAACTGAGCTGCTCATGAGGAATTTATATGTTCAATTCTTCAAGAATCAGTGAATGACTTTCAAGAATCAATTTTGAAAGTCCAAATATGTATATACCATTTACAGATTGCCACTTTACGACTGACTTATTCTATTTATTCTCTATTTTTGTCTTGCAGTCCAAAAAAAAAGGTCTCAGTCATGAGGAGAAGAGGACACGCATGATGGAGATTTTCTTCGAGACAGTGAGTTAAAGGAATAGTTCACCAAAACAACATTAGTGTCCTTGCTAATCGATCCCATAACGTGAATGGGATTTGTGCCACAAATTCTTAAATGTTAGCATGTGGAAACGGTGCCAGGGAAACTAAAACCAAAGCAGGAATTGCTGTCATACCTTATCTTCTCCATAGACTTCACTACAGCAGGGTTTCCCAAACTCGGTGCACGTTTTGTTTTTTTGTCCGAGCTCTTCACAGGTAACTCAAATAATCAACCATTCAGTCTTTGATAATTTGAATCAGTTGTTTGTGTTACAGCAACAACAACAAAAACGTGCACCCCTTGGGGTTTCCGAGGACCGAGTTTGGGAAACTGGTCTACAGGGTAAGGAAACCAATGTCATTTTTTGGTGAACTATCCCTTTAGTAATTTGACACTTATGTCTATTTCATAACACACATGCCGTTTCACTTCAAGCTGTGTATGGAGGTCCAAGAGTATCCATGGAGAGTAGTGTGATTGTGGGAGTTTTGAGTCAGTTGGTGAAACCGGGGGCTGGTTTCGCACTGCAGTTAGAAAGCTGCTGCGGATGCCAGGGTTGGCTATGACACCTGAGCTAAAGTAAACAGACCAAACACAGCACCTTGAGCGTGCCTCCATCTCTCAAACACACACACACAGGTTCTCCCTCTAGTGTGAAACACCCTTGGACATGTTGGGGCAGGGAACTTGGTTTCTAAGCTGGGGTTAACCAGTAGAAGAGGTTTTCAGGACGGTACATGCTGTATTGCTGATTCAGAGTAAAGTTAGTTTGAACATGAAATTCTGCCCATGGGAAATATCAGTTCTACGGAGGCTTTTGAAACTGAGCCAAACCCAAAATGCACCCCAAATTGCACCCGTTTCCCTATTTATTACCTTTGCCCAGAACCCTATAGACCCTGGTCAAAAGTAGCGCACTACATAGGGAATAGGGTGGCATGTGCGACGCCGACGCACACTGGGGTTGAATAGCGGGAACCGGGTTACCAAGATGTCCCAACCAACTAACTCCATTTTCACCGGTGAACAATAACGGCAAGAAACTGGAAGTCTGCAGGGATTTCCTCTTTGTCGCACTCTTACTGGTCACTTAAAGGTTTAAAACCATAGAAATATAATTCATTTCTAGGTGTAAAGCATACTTCATATCATGTTTGATCATGTTATAGGCCTATACCGGTTTTGGTATCCTATAATGTTTTCCATGCCCTCTTTGATTTGAAGCAACACCAATAAATGTCTGTTTTCACTGTTGACACACTGAATGCATGCATATGGCCTGTAGGTGTTTCATCTTATGGCCTAGTTGAAAAGGTAGAGCTTCTAGAGTATTAGTTTAGGACATCTTGGCACCCTCTCTAACTTGCTCATACATAAATATATATATATAGTAGTATGGAGTTGTTGTTTTTTTGTCTTTCTCACCAGAAAGAGGTGTTTCAGCTGAAGGACATCGAGAAAATCGCCCCCAAGACTAAAGGAATAAGTGAGTAATGATTCATTGAGACAAACCAGATGGATCGTTTTACAAGTGAAACCCAGGACTCGTGATTTATTTTCTATATAAATAAAACATGAAATTAAAACATTTCCCTGCGATGCCAAGGTGCCTTTTCTACTCAGTGACGGCATATGGATCCCAAATCTTTAAGACCGGCGTACTAAAATTCCCAGAGGTCGTTTTTTTCCCCCTCTTGAATTTAATAGGGTTAATGTTTTTGGGCCGAGCATTCTGCAGATGCTTGAAGTAGTTCCGCGTCATTTTCTTCCCATGAATGTGCGGTCTGTGTCAACACAGAAAGGTGCCCTCATGCACCCATAACAACATAATGGTAAAATGGTCCCGACATCATTGTCTTGGCAACCGAG
This sequence comes from Oncorhynchus mykiss, assembly GCF_013265735.2. NCBI lineage: Eukaryota > Metazoa > Chordata > Actinopteri > Salmoniformes > Salmonidae > Oncorhynchus > Oncorhynchus mykiss. Next base: position 55,018,812 of record NC_048574.1, read on the forward strand.
TCTAGCCCTAACCACTATGATTCATCCCATATTTAGGCTGTAGTATGGAGTGGGATGACATTACTGCCAAAAGGCACTAACTTCTCATAGCAATGATACAGATGAAACGGCCAAGTTTGGGTATGGGCTGAACTGCATTTGCTTGAACACACAATGAACCCTTTACATGTTGCGTGAGTGTGTCTGTGTATATAGAGAGAGAGAACTTCAATGAAAAGTACATGTTTTAAGTGCTGGTCCCATAGAGAAACAAAGCCGTGCTGTTTTGGTACGCACCCAAAAGGGACGTTATTTTCCTTTTTTTCTTTCTTTTTTTTTTTTTTTTTTACAGTGGACGTTACATTAATTTGCGGGAACTTGATCGGGCTGCTCACGACTGATTGGAATCACATGTTTTTAAAGGCCCTGCTCTGGCATCAGGATGTAGTTACGGGGGCAGGGTGGGAGGAGGGGGACTGTGTGATATACACAGCAGTTTATCACACACAGCAGAGAGGGAAGGAGGGAGAGAATGAGAAAGGGAGCTAGTGGGAGAGAGTGAGATCAGGGGCCCTCTTTGAATACGTTGAAAATGCATCCATCCTTTTCCTTGATGTAGCCTAATCACTCATTTCAATTCATTGGATTAACGAAACCAAGGATTCAACTACATTGCCTTCCACCAATTCAGCTATGTTATATCAGTGATTATTTGAAGGAATTATATATTTTCAAAAGGCCCCAGGAGAGAGAGAGAGAGAGGCAAACGAGCGAGACAGAGACGAGAAACTAGCAAGTCCAGATGTGCCAGACTATCGAGAAATTTAAGCATGTTTGATAAATGAGGCCCCTGAAATCCTCGTTCCAGAGTTTGCTTGAACAGGGCCCATTAGTTTGATTCTCCCTGCTGCACAACATCCTCCCAGTACTTAAAGTAGAAATTCAGTGCTTTACATATACACAGTATACTAAGTATAGCTAAAGTTTGTAGTGGCTGTTTAGAGAAAACGGAACAATGGATTACAGTTTCTCCTGGCCATAAGACTACTTTCAGGATGTGGAGCCATCTAACTTTAAGTTGTAAAATACTGAACTTTCCCTTTAACACAACTCGCTCCAAATCACACCAGATCAACTTTATTAGTGCTACGGCAGAGGAACAGAACAGTCCATGATGTTGGACTATCGCATTTCACCAGCCGCCCTCGTTCCAGATGTAAGAACGTTCTATTACGCTCGGAGGTAAAGTTTCCTCTGGGTACAGATCTAGGACCAGTGTCCCCTCCCCCAATATATCCTTAACCATTGTGGGGAAAATGCTAAACTGACACAAAATCAACTTCTAGGGGCAACTTCGTAAGCCCTCTATTACTCTCGGCTGATTTGGGATCAGTTAAGAGAGGGAGGGAATACACAAGAGTCCCGGACCTTATTGTTGTAATGAATGTAAAGCGATTATGTGGCAGATGAGTGGGCTAGGTTTGCATCCCAAATGGCACCCTATTCCTTATTTAGTGTACTACTTTTGACCAGGGGTCATTAGCACTTTGGTTTAAAGTAGTGCACTATATAGGGAATAGGATGCCATTTGGGGTGTAGCTTGATTCTGGTCTCGGGACATCTGGACCACAGAGTTGGAAGATCGACGCTATATGAGGCTGGTTAGTATAATGGGCTTTACTCAGTAATATGAAGATTTGAAACAAATCCAGTTGTTTTCTTATGGAGTGTGAATTGATCATTAGGGAACTAGGGCACTAACACATTCCTGGGCTCTACGTGAATTCACCTTTCCGTGATTCCTCACATCCTTTTCAGTCGTATTGGAGGAGATGGTCCAAGGTCCCTCCACTCTGACCTTTTTTCTCCAATGGGTTTTGAGAAGGTGAGGACAGAGGATGCGACAAACCCAGGAAAGATTAACTGAGAAAGAGCCCTTGCCTCTCTCCTCCTGTCTGCAGCACCCATGTCAGTGAAGGAAGTTCTCCAGAGTCTGGTGGATGACAACATGGTGGACTGTGAGAGAGTGGGAACCTCCAACTACTACTGGGCCTTTCCCAGCAAGGCCCTGCACGCCCGCAAGCGCAGGTTGGAGGAGCTGGACAAGCAGGTGATTATAACAGGGGTGTATTGTGGTCTAGCGGTCTAAGCCACTGCCTCTAGAGCATACCGCTGCAGCACGGGTTAGAATCCGACTCACTGCTACAGCAACTTTCTTTCTTCTATTTATCCTATCCAATAAACACTATGTGAGTGGGACTGCCCCCTCAATAGTGTGATCTGTCTTCTTTGTTTCTGGAATTTTGTAACCCTACTGACACTGCGGGGGGGGGGGGGGGGGGGGTGTATATTGGTTTTCAACAGGGCAAAGTACACGGTCACTCCCCCATCTGACCTCTAACCTTAACCTAATGCTGCAGGTCTACTGGCCTCTCCTCCCCTCCAGTTTTAACAGCTTGCTAGACTCTTTATGGAGTTCACGCTGTGACTCACATGGTTCTTATTACAGAACATCTTAGGCCTATAGACCTCACGTACCAGGATTGTGTCCCAAATGGTACCCTATTCTCTACTTAGTGCACTTCTTCTGACCAGGACCTTATTGGATATACTTAACTAAATAACCCTATGTGTCCTGGTCAAAAGTACTGTACTACATAGAGAATAGGGTGCCATTTGGGATGTAGCCCTTGTCTGCATAGTCTCAAGCCCACAGACAGACCGGTGCATTTCCTATCCCAAATGCGTTCTCTGTTCTCAGAGCTGTGGTTAACTGTACTCTGGTTTCTGTAGCTAGCACACCAAGCAGGCACACTTGTTTGCAGTAAAGCATTTGCTTTTATTGTAAGTGGGAGGAATTACTACTACACTCAAACAGGCGATAAGACTTACTGATCACATGTTGTGTGATCAAAATTTCAATTTGTTCATCAAATTGCACTTTACAAATCCTCTAAATAATAAAATATTGACTGTGAAGACAAAATTAAAATGTGTCTAGAGTTGAGTTTGAGGGGAGCGGTTAAGACCGCTGTCTTCAGAGCACACGCACATCCTACCATGTCGGCGTGTGTTCGAAATCCAGCCCACACCCTTCTGGCACAATCTTCTCTCCCATCTTTCCTGTCTTTCTCTCGCTATCTCTGTCCCCAACAAAATAACGAATAAGTAAGGAGTACATTTTCAACGCAGTATCTCATTTGGTCATGATCACAAGAGGCTCTAGGTTCAGAACCAAAGTAGCCTACATCTAAGACCTAATAGTCTCATTGCAGAGTTGTGGGGGGTGGCGGACCCGCTATCAGTAGCGGTGATGAAGGTGGTGTGGCTTGTCACAGGCGCCAGTGTCACTTGGTGGTCCTCTCGATAGCATTTCCTCCTCGTGATGACCCAGCTCCACGCCACAGACCAGACGTGGTGAAGGTGTGTACTCTGCGGCGAATAAACCGCTTCTGGTCGCCAGTGGTGCCACTGATGCGGCCGCCGCCGAGTTGGAAATTAAACACAGTGGCGTGAATATGTGATGCTTTATCAGTGACTTATTTATATGAGAACCCTCCCGTGTCTTATTCCATAAACAGAGTACAAGGAAGGGGACTGTTTGTTTTGTAGTCTATACAGTTTTAGTAAAATTGTATTTTAATACAATAACTATTGTTTTATCACCGTCTGAACTTTTGAATACAAACCGTTTTAATGCGAGTTATGATGTATAAAGAGATGTCAGTTAACGTGCCCCAAATGACACCCTGTTTCCTGTGTAGGGACACAGACCATGCCAATGTGTAAGAATACTAGCCAGTGCAAATATTATAGCTGCCAGGTTTTCATACCCGTGTTTACGGTATTACCAGAAGTGCGCACAAGGGGCACTATTTATTTTAAAACACAAAACAAAATAGGTAACATGTATTTTGATCCAGGAGGAGATTGAATGTCACTGCTGTAACCAAGAAGCTTGATCTTGACATTTCGCTACTTAGCTAGAAAACCAAATGCATAGCTGGAGCCCTGAGCTGGATATAATTTATTTGACACATCTTAGCTGTCTTATAGTTCTATGTATAAGTAGCACGCACCCCTGCAGGTATTGAAAATAATACCGTTGGTATTTCGAAGTACTCGGATATTCATTATAAATGGTATATCGCCCTAGCCTATGCACAATTTAAGAATTAGATAACGTATGATATTTAGTTATATGTGCATTATTTTTTTATATATTAATGTGCGTGATGAGTAGTTACAAGTTGTCAAGTTGAAGCCCACAAAACACAACATTGATGTGAAAATTAAATATGGTGTTAAATATTGTGTTCATTCAAGATCTCCTTTCTCGCCATAGCATACCGAGGCGAAACAAAGGAAGATGTCTCTGCAGCAGGCTGTCGACAAAGCAAAAGTAGGACGTGAAGATACAGTAAGTACATTTATGCGCACATGCCAACCTTAAAGGGAAAGAAGGCTGTTTATTATCCTTAATTTTATCACTGAAACTGAGTGTCTTACATTAAGACTTATGAATTTGTTAATGATAAGTGATTTGTTTTCATATTGTAAGTTAAAGGACTAGAATCCACACCAGTGAGAGGGGTAGGTGTGTGTGTTGCATATACAGTGCATTTGGAAAATTATTCAGACCCCTTGACTTTTTCCACATTTACGTTACAGCCTTATTCTATAATGGATTAAATAGTTTTTTTCCCCCTTCATCAATCTACACACACAAACCCATAATGACAAAGCAAAAAGAGGTTTTTAGAAATGTTTGTTAATAAATTAAGAATAAAAAAATGGATGTGGAGCGTTGCTGCACAGCTATTTTCAGGTCTCTCCAGAGATGTTCAAGTCTGGGTTGTGGCTGGGCCACTCAAGGACATTCAGAGACTTGTCCCGAAGCCTGCGTTGTCTTGGCTGTGTGCTTAGGGTCGTTGTCCTGTTGGAAGGTGAACCTTCGCCCCAGTCTGAGGTCCTGAGCGCTCTGGAGCAGGATCTCAAGGATCTCTCTGTACTTTGCTCCATTCATCTTTCCCTTGATCCTGACTAGTCTCCCAGTCCCTGCCTCTGGAAAAACAGTGATGCTGCCACTACCATTCCTCCAGACGTGACGCTTGGCATTCAGTTCAAATAATTCAATCTTGTTTTCTTCAGACCAGAGAATCTTGTTTCTCATGGTCAATTCCTTCACCCTCATGTCTTGGTTTTTGCTCTGACATGCACTGTCAACTTTGTGACCTTTATATAGACAGGTGTGTGCCTTTCCAAATCATGTCCAAACAATTAAATTTACCACAGGTGGACTCCAATCAAGTTGGAGAAACATCTCAAGGATAATCAATGGAAACAGGCTGTACCTGAGCTCAATTTCGAGCCTCAGAGCAAATGATCTGAATACTTATGTATTCCCTTTCATATTTATTTCTATAAACCTGTTTTTACATTGTCATTATGGGGTATTGTGTGTAGATTGCTGAGGATTTTTATTTAATCCATTTTAGAATAAGGCTGTAATGTAACAAAATGTGGAAAAAGTCAACGGGTCTGAGTACTTTCCTTAGTGTTAGCGATTGAGGGGGTCAATAGTTACATTTTGAGATATTGTTTTTGACAATGTATTGTTTTGACAATATTGCAATATTGTACCTGCACCAAAACACCTTCCTTCATAGCTGGTTCTCCATCTTTTTAAATGGGGAGCCAATTTTGTTTCCAACACTTCTATTTCCCTGACTGATCAAAATGACGAGCAATATGTTTGGAACATCGAATTGCAATGAAATCACAGTATTGAATCGCAATACATATAGAATCGTGAGAATTGCAATACATATCATATTGCACCTAAGTGTGGTGATAATATCGTATCGTGAGATACCTGGCAATTCCCTGCCCGAATATGTGTTTGCAGACTTGGTGTGTGTATACTTGTGCATATGTTTGTGTGTACGTAATGTGTGTGTGTCTTTGGATTTTCGCGTGTGTGTGTGTCCACCTATAAAGGAGGAGCGGGCCTCTCTTCTAAAGGAGCTGCAGGCTCTGAGGGAGAAGAGGAGTCATCTGAAGTCAAAGCTGGAGAAGTACAGGGAGTGTGACCCAGAAGTGATCGAGGAGATGAGTGAGTACCCTGTAACCAGCCTCTCAAAAAAAGGAGGCTGCGTCCCAATAATCAGACCGTTTTTTTTCCTGAAGTGTGCTCTCGAAGTGCTCACTCAGGCTCCCAAGCGGCACGGCGGTCTAAGACACTGCATCTCAGTGCTAGAGGTGTCACTACAGACCCTGGTTCGATTCCAGGCTATATCACAACCGTCCGTGATGGGAGTCCCATAGGGCGGCGCACAATTGGCCCAGCGTAGTTGGGGTTTGGCCAGAGTAGGCTGTCATTGTGAATAAGAATGAGTTTTTAACTGCATAGTTAAATAAAAATGTCCCTCCAAATGTCAGGTGTTAACTTTTATCTGTACTCCTTTGGTTCTTGAGAAAGAGGCTATTTAGTATTTTATAGGTCATATCAACAATAACTTCTGCTTTAACCACAAGCTCATTTTACCTGTATTTTGAACCTTGCCCCAATTTTGTATATCTTCAATCTTTCGCCATTGTTGAAATCTTCCCATACAAATTAAGTTTGGATCGAATTAATAAAAGGAGGGAATCCAATGAAACATCAGGTGCCTCATCTGGACAGATGGCCCGATCCACAGCTGTCCATCAGGCCTTCCTATTAAAAGCCCAGAGGCTGAGGAGAGACCTGGACAGTGTCCAAGAGGGAGAAAGCAATCAAGCAGCCCCATGCCAGTAGCCTACGAGTCCATGCTTAAGTCTCAAATCTGGATCTGCTCCAATGCGTAGAAATAGAATCGATAGATCGAACATGGCTCCAGTCCAGCACAAGGAAATAGGACACTCCTCATGATGGAGTGGAGACGCCCTCAGATTTGTGCACCTTACAGTTGCGTGAGGCATGTAAAAAAAAGGCAAAGAGCATTCCAAACACAGTCGGCCTACCACTACGGAACATGGCTTTGAATCGGAATGCCCGTTCTATCCCTTTCCAAATCTATGCTTCCCCTCCTTGACTTCTCTGGTTTCAAGTCTTGCTCAGTTTAACCCATCTCTTAAAGTAGAAACTCCGACTAAGCCCATGGCTGTTATTGCGTACACAACATGGCTGACCTCTTGGGCCTGCACGAAACTTAACTGGTCGGGATTAACAGCTTTTAACGGTCTGCCCGTGTCCTGAGTTTATAGACTGTTTATTTTTACACACCTCTCAACTGGTATAGGCACGACAAGCGATTGACTATTTGAAGTCTAAAAAGGAATCGTTGTGGCTTTAGTGTGTGTATATTTGCACTCATGTGACACTCTAAATGTGTGATTGATTTATCTTGTCGTCCTCTCTCCTGTCCCTCGATGCTACGAGGCCTTGCTATTGAGTTGTCAAGCACATGAAGAGTGCTGTCGTTTTAATAGCCCCGACACTGCAATCCACGCCTCCGCTAGTGTCACTGAAGAAGCCGTTACTGTCCAGAGTGACTTAACACACAGACTCTGAACAGAATCTTGGGGAAACAGCTGGCCCCATGTCCATTACAGAGTCCCCTTGGAAAAACAGCCCGTTTCTCAATGATGTACTCACAAGGCTAAACCGCTACAACAGCTGTGTGGTTACCGCGACAGGGAAGTCTTTTAGTCTGTTCTTTTATGGGTTGAACGGGTCCTCTCCATTTTTGCCTGTGAAATTGCTCTGCACATCAAAATAATAGGCGCAGGCGTACCAATGAATTCCCTAGCAGGTGTGTGTTTTCAAGTTTGTATTAGTCGTATGTACGGGATACACACAGTATACACCGCCCAACGAAATGCTTACTTGTCGGTTACTTCTCCACAATGCATCAATAACAAAGGATGCGAATACGAACAAGGTGAATGGCTCCGTAGAATAGAATAAACATTTTAGCATGAGTGCCTTCAGAAAGTATTCACACCCCTTAACGATCTGGCCTTAATGACCATGCACTCTTATCTCTACCCGGCACAGCCAGAAGAGGACCCCCCCCCCCACTCAGAGCCTGGTTTCTCTCTAGGTTTCTTCCTAGGTTCCCGCCTTTCAAGGGAGTTTTCCTAGCCACCATGTTTCTACATCTGCATTGCTTGCTGTTTGGGGTTTTAGACTGAGTTTCTGTGCAGCACTTTGACATCTGCTGATGTTAATTAAAAGGGCTTTATAAATACATTTGATTGATTGACCCCTTGACTTTTTCCACATTTTGTTACAAAGTGGGATTCAAATGGATTTTGTTGTAATTTTGTCAACGATCTACACAAGACTCAAAGTGAAAGAAAAATTGTAACATTTTGTAAAAAGAAATAAGAAAAATAAAAGGCATATAATATATATTTATTAGATAAGTATTTAACCCCCAGAGTCAATACATGTTAGAATCACCTTTTGGCAGCGAATTCATTTGGTGAATTTTCCAATGTCTGGTGGAAAGCAGACTGAACCAGATTTTGCCTGTGCTTAATTCCATTTAGTTTATTTATTTTATCCTGAAAAACTCTGCAGTCTTTAACGATTACAAGCATACCTGTAACAAGATGTAGCCACCACTATTCTTGAAATGTGTTCTATTGGATTTGCCCCAAACATAACACTTTGTACTCAGGACGCAAAGTTAATTGCTTTGCCATATTTTTTTGCAGTATTACAAACAGGATGCATGTTTTGGAATAGTTTTATTCTGTAAACTCTTCCTCCTTTTCACTCTGTCAATTAGATTAGTATTGTGGATTAACTACAATGTTGTTGATCCATCCTCAGTCTCCTATCACAGCCATTAAACTCTGTAATTGTTTTAAAGTCACCATTGGCCTCATGGTGAAATCCATGAGTGGTTTTCTTCCTCTCTGGCAACTGAGTTCGGAAGGACGCCTGTGTCTTTGTAGTGACTGGGTGTATTGATACACCATCAAAGTATAATTAATAACTTCCCCGTGCTCAAAGGGATATTCAATGTGGGGGGAATGTCCATAGGGGTGTAGGAGGGGCGACCAGGTAGCTGACTAGTGGTGGCTATTCAGCAGCTGAGGGTAGAAACTATTGGCCAGTCTTTCAGCTTTTTGTACTGCCCATGTCTGAGTGATTTGAAGCAGGGAGAAAAGGATGTGGCTGGGGTCCCTGATGATCATCTTGGCCTTCCTGCGACATCTGGTGTTGTAGCTGTGCTGTTGAGCAGGCAGTGTGTACCCAATGGTGCATTCGGCTGCGCGTATCACCCTCTGAAGAGCCTTTCGGTTCTCGGTGGAGTTGCTGTACCAGGCTGTGATGCAGCCTGACAGTATACTCTCGATGTTGCTCCTGTCAAACTCTGTGAGGGCCCTCGGGGACAGGCCAAATTTCTTCAGCATCCTGAGGTTGAAGAATTGCTGTCGTGCCTTCTTCACAATGGTGTCTGTGGGGTTAGACCATTTCAGCTTCTCTGAGATGTGTACGCCGAAGAATCTGAAGTTATTGACCGCCTCAACGACGGCTCCGTTCATGAGGATGGGAGCTTGTCTTGCCTGGTTCCTCCTGAAGTCCACAATCAGCTCCTTTGTTTTGCTAACGTTGAGGGAGATGTTGTTTACCTGGCACCACACTGTCGGAGTGCCTACCTCCTCCCTGTAGGCTGTCTCTTCGTTGTCTATGATCAGGCCTACTACTGTTGTGTCTTCAGCAAACTTGATGATGGAGTTGGAACTACCCATGCAGTTGTGGGTATACAGAGGATACAGGAGGGGACCTTCACCACCTGTGGTCGGCCCGTCAGGAAGTCCAGGACCCAGCTCCATAGGGAGTAGTTCAGACCCAGGGCTGTGAGCTTTATAGGGCACTATGTTATTGAAGGCAGAAGTGTAGTCGATGAGCAGCATCCTCACATATACATCACATACGTATAATCCTTTTGTCCAGGTGGGTAAGGGCAGTGTGCACTGCAACAGCGATTGCGTCGTCGTAGGATCTGTCAGGGTGGTAGGCGAATTGGAGAGGGTCGAGTGTGTCGGGGAGGGAGGAGGTGATATGGTCTTTGACTAGCCTCTCAAAGCACTTCATGATGACTGAAGTGAGTGCTATAGGTCGGTAGTCATTCAGTCAATTACTTTCCCTTTCTTGGGCACAGGGTTGATGGCGGACATCTTGAAGCAGGTGGGTATAGAGGCCTGAGCTAGGGAGAGATTGAAAATGTCAGAAAACACAACAGCCAGCTGGTCTGCACATGACTTCTGTGAACGGTGGATGTTGCTGAGGGGAGGACGGCTCATAATAATGGATGGCATGTATCAAACGTGCTTTCCCTGAGCCGTCCTCCCCTCAGCAGCCTCCACTGAAACAATATCTGTTAGCAAAGGTGTCGGCAAGAGAAGACGTGCTTGCAGGGATTTGTGGTCTTGCATGACCGTCTACTTTGAGGCTAATTATCATTTTCGAATCTGAGTAAATAGAGCTGAATATATTGATAAGTCAACTTGTCCGATAGATTTACATGGTTATCAAAATGTCACGCCAGGTTAAGCCTACACGAAAATCCCTTATGGGGAAAAAAACAATTGGAACCATTTTCCCTGTTTGACCGCTAGGTTTTATAGGTATTATGACACCTCCACTATGGGGCTCTATAACAAAGGGGTGGTATACTTACTGACTCAAGACATTTTAACTTTTCATTTTTAATTAATTCCACATTTTTAAAACATAATTTCACTTTGACATTTTGGGGTATTGTGTGTAGGCCAGTAACCCAAAAAAATCACCTGTTATACAACACAATGTGGAAAAAGTCAAGTAGTGTGAATGCTTTCTGTAGGCACTGTAATGCAGGAAGGCACAAGTTATAGTCCAATATTTACACATGATTGGGGGACAGCTGTTAATTGTACAGTATTTTGCAATCCTAATAAGAGTCTGGTAGCAGCAGATGTGTGTGTGTGTGTGTGTGTGTGTGTGTGTAGAATGAATGTATGTCTGAGCATGTGCATGGTCTTGTGCATTGCAACCACTGAAGGCATCCCCCCATCACTTATTTGTCTTGACTGGTATCTGAATCCCCCCCCCCCCCCCCAAATGGGACTGGAATTGGTTTCTAATTGTGGCCCGTCTAAAGTGGCTCCCTGGTGAAAGTGGATGCCGACCGCTACTCCCCACCGTAGCCCCCACAGCCCGTCCCATGAGCGCTGAAAGACGAGTCCACGGCGAAATGTCAAACCCTCTCCCTGTGTGTGTTCTGCTTAAGTCTGAATGATGAGGCGTGAAAGTCGAATAACGCGATCCAAATCCTACAGACGCACGGCACTCCTAGATTCCCCAGATTGATTGATGGAGGGAGGGAGACAGAATAAGCGGGACCTCCCCTATTCTAGTGCCCCCCGCTAGCGGGTTTACCCACATGTCCTTCAGGAACTGATTGATTCTGGTGACCATTGTCGGCGGTGCGAACCGAAATCCCCGGCGCAGGCGGATGCCAAGGAGGACTCCACCTCCGCCCTTACTGCTTCACCCTTCTCTCTTTCACCACCGTCTCTCTGTCTCCCCCCGCAGCTGTCTCGTTGCCGGAGGGGCTCCACAAGGCTGGGCATTTATCCCCGCGTACATTTTCAGATAATCATCTCAGTGTACCCAATGAAACGCTAATTGTATTTCCAAAGCCGCTAGTAGCTCTCGTGAGGTTACAGGACACCGTGTTGTGTCTAGGTTCAAATGGGGTGTGGATTCAGCCTGCAGTGTGTTAAGACCAGGCAACCCTAGAGAGTCAGGTTCTGGTCTAGCAGAAGGCTGTGGGCATAGGGGTTCATTTAAGGATCTACTATTAGACTTGCTATCAAGAGATTTTGACACTTGATACAACGGAGTTGAACTGAATTCATTAATCCCATTTTTACATTGAAGGACTCAGTCAAGGGATACAAGTAAAACATTAAAAGCAAATAGACTACAAACCTCAGTGGACATTTGTATAATATAAAACCATAGGGTAAAAAAACATGAACATTATTCTGTACTGTAAATATTATGCAGCTGAGCTAAACTTCGCTGTGTTGGCTCCTACAGGTGAGTCTGCTTTGAGTTAACAATTAGCCCCTAGCACTGAAATCCTCGTATTTGGAGAAGCTTGCTGTTTGAGTTATGTGTAGGCTACTTTCGCACAGATTTCCTGCATTGTGTATCATGCCAACTCTCCAAAAAATAATTCCATCTCTGCACAGTCCTCATCCTTGCTTTGATAACTGTTAGGTTCCCCTGCCCTGTGGTCAGTGGGAAGCTGTCCACTCATTTCCACATCACTTCTTTGTGTCTGTCCGTCAGACCAATCCAGAATTCCTTGTCAATTCATTCATGGATAAATACCTGCTGTTTATGATCACTAGGCATGCTCCTCTCCTTAGACAGTCTTGTTGGCTTTGCCCACAGGATTTATTCTCAGTAGAGATGTAGTACACACTGGAGCTGCAATGGCTCCATCCAGAACATTGCTCTTGCCCATAGAGCTGAAGATCATCTCTCTCATCTTGCATCTGATCTCTTGGTTGGCTTCTTGATGCCAGGACCATGACCCCTGAGGGTCTCTGTATTAACATGGAGATCCATCATCTTTTCCTATGCCTCACCACTGTCAGTGGTGTCGTAGATACTTGGATATCTCCACTACTTATGCCACTGAGTTACCCCAACAACAACAAAAAACATCTGCACTGTACTCTTGCATGGTTCTCTCTAAATTTTATTGCAAAAAATAGCTTTGACCTTTTGAAAATAGCAAAACATTTTTTATTTTTTATTTCCCCACATTTTTAAGCAAATGTTCAAAATTACTGAAACTCATTCTTAAAAGCTCATATTTTGTTCAATCATATTCCAATATCCCTGTGACTTCCTAATAGAAAGTTACCTCACTTTCAGGGCTCTCCAGTGTGACCATTTTACTCCCATATGTGCCTAAATATTTTAATGACCAGTAGTTTTGTTATCATCGCTTAAGTGGGGAGACAACTTGGGAGTAGCTGACTCACTTGACTGTTGACGTTGATTGAGGAAACCACCAGTGTTATGGAAAGTAACAGTTTCCAGTTTTTAGAAATGTTAGAAAATCTATTAAATTAAATACAGAAATATCTCATTTACATAAGTGTTCACACCCCTTTGCGATGACACTACAAATTGAGCTCAGGTGCATCCAATTTAATTTGATCATCTTTGAGATGTCACTACAACTTGATTGGAGTACACCTGGCCCTCTGACCAAACTGAGCAAATGGGCAAGAAGAACCTTGGTCAGGGAGGTGACCAAGAACACAGTGACATCTCTGACAGAACTACAGAGTTCCTTGGCTGAGAAGGGAGAACCTGCCAGAAGGACAACAATCTATACCTATACCAATCTATCTTCACCAATCTGGGCTTTATGGGAGAGTCGCCAAATGGAAGCCACTCCTGAGAAAAAGGCACATGACGGCATGCCTGGAGTTTGCAAAAAGGCACGTGAAAGACCGGTCATTAGGCAAAAGATTGTGGGCTGATGAGACAAAGTAACTCCTTGGCTTGAATGCGAAGCGCTATGTCTGGAGAAAACCAGGCACAGCTCATCACCCGTCTAACACCATCCCTACCGTGAAGCATGGTGGTGGCAGCATCATGCTATGGGGATGCTTTTCAGCGGCAGGGACTGGGAGACTGGTAAGGATAGAGGGAACAATGAATGGAGCCAAATGCAGGTAAATCCTTGATGAGAACCTGCTTCAGAGCGCAAACGACCTTAGACTGGGGCAAAGATTTACATTCCAACTGGACAATGACCCCAAGCATACAGCCAAAGCCATGCTGGAATGGCTTCAGAACAAGAATATGAAAGTCCTTCAGCGGTCAAGCCAAAGCCCAGACTTGAATCGCATTGAAAATCTGTGGAAATACTTGATTGTTGTTCCCCTGCCGCTCCCCATCTAACTTAACAGAGTTTGAGAAATTCTGCAAGGAAGAATGGGAGAAAATCACCAAATCCAGATGTGCCAAGCTGACAGACATACCCAAGATGACTCAAAGCTGTAATTACAGATGACTCAAAGATGCTTCTACAAAATCTATTTAATCTATTTTTATTCAGGCTGTAACATAACAAAATGTGGAAATAGTCATGGGGTATGAATACTTTCTGAAGGCACTGTAAGTACCCCAGCAGTGTTAGGTCATTTTATCTTTGAAAACTCAAACATTGAACAGATCTTTTAAATTCAGCAATACAGTGTCTCCAATGGATGTGTTAAAAGTAAATGGTGGTACTTCAAACCGAAATGTACATGTGAGCCTGCTTTGACTTAGCAGTTGGCCCCTTAGCAATGAGGGGTTTGGAGTTTCAGTTATTGATATGCTACTTTCTCACAGATCCAAAGGTGCATTTCACTGCATTGTGTATTATGCCAGCTCTCCTCTGGGGCAGAAATACAAGTCCTTCGCTCCACACAGTCCTTTTCCTTGCCCTGATAGCTGTTAGGCTCCCCTTGCGCACTGTGGTCAGTGGGGTGCTGTAAACCCGTTGCCAGGTCCCTTCTTCATCTCGATCAGTTAGACCAATCCAGAATCCCTTGTCGATGAATTAATAGATAAATGGCTATTCCTCTCTGCTGTTTATGGTCACAAGGTCTGCTCCTCTTCTTAGACGGTTCTGTCTGCACACCTGAAGCTGAAATATCGCCATTCCCTTTGAGAATATTGCCCTAGCGCAGAGCCCGTAACTGGTCTTTCTCAGCAGAGCAGTGGTTTCTAAAAACACTCACCCAAAAATCATTCCATTATAGTGGACATGCATGCCTGTGATCCCAGCCAGTAGAAGTATACATAGCAACCCCAGACACACTGCAGCAGCTCTTTTCACTGAGCTCTCCGAAACGAGATACTGGTTGTCTCCTTGGGGTGTTTCCCTTTGTCTCAGTGCTGGGGTCAAGGGGTCAAGGCCTCTGAGGCTGCCTGCACTGCTGTAAGTATTGACAAGATGTTGCTGTAGCTATTTACGCTCCTCTGCCTCACCACTGTCAATGCTGTCTTTTGTTGTCATAGATACTCTGACATCTCCATGTACTACTGATGTCTGGCTGATTCAACCAAAATCTCTACTGCTCTTGTTAATACATGTCTCTGATCTGAATGTGTGATGGAACTGTGCGGTTAGGGACTTCCTGTGTTATACCAGGAAGAGAAAGTCTAAAATATGTGACTGGCTGTAACACGGTTATTGTCAACTTGAGGCGGGCCTCATCAGTATGAGTATTTGAAAAGCCTGTACAGTCACCAAGCTTATGTCCATTTCTACCTTCATTTCCCTTCTTAAAGCTTGAGTAGCTTCAGCACCAGCTATTAGATTTGCTTTCAAGAGATCTTGATACAACTATGGGTTAAACTGAATTTATTTAGTTTATTTTTAACATGTTAAGTATTCAGTCAAGGGGTACAATTCAAACATTAAAAGGAAATAAAGTACTTCAATTGACATTGATAAGACATCCATACAAAACCATTAGGCAAACATTAACAGCACTCAATGCAGTTAAGAAATGCAGCTGAGCCATACATTGCTGGCTTGGTTCCTACAGGTGAGTCTGCTTTGAGTTAGGAGTTAGCCACTGGCATGGATGCCTTCCTGTTTTGAGAAGCCAATTTATAACTTTTGTGTATGGGCTGGCTACCATCTCATAGATCCAGAAGTACAATTCACTGCATTCTTCTCTCGGGTAGAGAAATGGGTCCATCACTCTGCATAGTCTTCATCCTTGCCCTGAAAACTCAGGTTCTCCTCTTAACGAGTACCCTGTAGACAGAGTTGTGTCATCCGCCAATGTTTATGATCACCAGGTCTGCTTTCCTCCCAGGATATAGTCTCCGTAGAGATGAAGTACAAACTGGAGCTAAAATGTCTCCATCCCAGTTTCTCTAGCCCAGAGAGCTTTTCTTGTAGACTGACAATCACTTTATTATAGTGGACACTCAGGCCTATGATCTCAGCCAGAAGAACAACAGCCCCAGACACACTGCAGCAACTCTGGACGGTCTGGAGTGCTGATCTCCTGCTCGGCTCTTTGGGGTGTTGCCCTTTGTCTCAGTGCTGGGATCATGACCCCTGAGGGTGCCTGCACTTCTGTAGACATTAACAAGATGCTTCTGTATATATTCATATTTACTCTGTTCTCACCCCTGTCAATGCTGTCTTTTGTTGTCATGGAGATTGAGAGGTCTCAGAGTATCTATGTACTACCTATGTCCTTCCGACTCATCCAGAATGTCTTTACTGCTGTCTAGTACATGTCTATGCCATGTGAATGTGACAGTTCTGTTTAGCTAGGGACTCGGTTGGGGACCTCCTGTCATACCAGGAAGAGAGATGAGTATATATATGTGACTGGCTGTAGCACGGTTATTTTAAGTTGAGGTGGCCAGATTGCTCTGCCAAAAAAGTGGTTGAGGAGTGGGCCTAGCACATTCACATTATTGAAAAGGATGGCAAAAAATACACTAATTATGTACACAGTTTAACTGCCAGAGTGAGACGTCTAACTTCTATTCCATTTTTTTTATTTCACTTGGAAAGTCAGTTAAGAACATATTCTTATTTTACAATGACGGCCTACCCCGGCCAATCCCTCTGACCCGGACAACGCTCAGCCAATTGTGCGCCGCCCTTTGCGATTCCCGATCACGCCGGTTGTGATACAGCCCGGGATCAAACCAGGGTCTGTAGTGATGCCTCTAGCCCTGAGATGCAGTGCCTTAGACCGCTGCACCACTCGGGAGTCCAAAACTTCTATCTAACATGTGGTTCTTCAATAGACCCAAATAGGGTTTAAAAAAGAAACTGTTGCCTTTGCTGTCAAAGGTAACATAACTCAGAAAAGCGCTGTATGAGTTTACTTTTATTATAATGAACAAAAATACAAACGCAACATGTGAAGTGTTGGTCCCATGTTTCATGAGCTGAAATAAAAAATCCCAGACATTTTCCATATGTACAAAAACCTTACCTCAAATTTAATGCGCAAATTTGTTTACATCTCTGTTAATAAGCATTTATCTGTTGCTAAGATATTCCATCCACCTGACAGGTGTGGCATATCAAGAAGCTGATTTTAAACAGCAGGATCACTACACAGGTCACACCTTGTGCTGGGGACAAGAAAAGGCCACTCTTAAAATGTGGATCTTTGTCACAACACAATGCCACAGATATCTCAAGTTTTTAGGGAGCATGCAATTGGCATGCTGACTGCAGGAATGTCCACCAGAGCTGTTGCCAGAGCATTTTGTTAATTTCTCTACCTTAAGCCACCTACAACGTTGCTTGAGAGAATTTGGCAGTACGTCCAACTGGCCTCACATCCACAAACAACTTGTAACCACGCCAGCCCAGGGCCTTCACATGCGACTTCTTCACCTGGGGGATCGTCTGGGATCAGCCACCCGGATAGCTGATGAAACTGTGGGTTTGCACAACTGAAGAATTTCTGCATAAAGTGTCAGAAATCGTCTCAGGAAGCTCACCTACGTGCTCGTCGTTCTCACCGGGATCTTGACCTGATGTTTGGTGTCGACTTCAGTGGACAAATGCAAATAACCGACTTCAGTGGACAAATGCTCACGTTCGATGGCCGCTGGCACGCTGGAGAAGTGTACTCTTCAGCGTTTCAACTGTACCAGGCAGATGCAGATGGCAGATAGAGATCCTGAGGCGCATTGTCGTGCCATTCATCCGCTGCCATCACCTTATGTTTCAGCATAATGCCCCATGTCGCAAAGATCTGTACACAATTCCTGGACGCCGAAAATGTCCCAGTACTTCCATGGCCTGCATACTCACTAGACATGTCACCCGTTGAGCATGTTTGGGATTCTCTGGATCGACATCTACGACAGCTTTTTCCAGTTCCTGCCAATATTCAGCAACTTCGCACAGCCATTGAAGTGGGACAACATTCCACAGACCTCAATCAACTGCTTTATCAACTTTATGCGAAGGAGAAGTCGTGCTGCATGAGGCAAAGGGTGGTCACACCAGATACTGACAGGTTTTCTGATCCACACCCCTACTTTTTATTTTATCTGTGACCAACAGATGCATATCTGTTTTCCCAGGCATGTGAAATCCATAGGTTAGAGCCTCATTTATTCATTTCAATTGACTGATTTCCTTATATGAACTATAACTCATTCAAATCTTTGAAAGTGCTGCATTTAATATTTGTGTTCAGTGTAGGTGAAACTCAGAGCAGATTACTTTAAAAACCTGTATCAGTCAACACGCTCATATACAATTTTAACCTGAATTAGAGTTGTTAAAGCTGGACTAGCTCCAGCAGTTTTTAATTGATCTACACTGCTGCTTGTCTTAACTTGCTATCCTTTTACCAGCCTCAGAGACATCAAGGATCTCTAAACAGAACTCCCTTCCAAAGCACAGCAACTCTTGCCGTTATTGCCAGGGACAACATTTACACACACAGGCGCTATGGATATACTGTCATTCCGCTATGGACGTTTAATCTTTGTTATAAGTTCAGGGTTTAGTGTTAAGACTGACATAAGTGCTTTGTTTGGTGTCTTTGTGCTATGATAGCGTGGTGCTTTGTAAAGAATAGATTTCAGATAAAGTTGGCCCTGGTCTTTCAGCTTCAATAGGATTGCTTAAGTCAGATGTTTTTGTTTTTCTAGACCAGCGTCAAATCTGTTAGTAATTTGTGTGGACATAAACCTTGATTTATGCTTACTTACATTAAACATTTATGCTTACTTAAACACTTGAGCATTTTATGCTCACTTTTATTTCTTTGCACATACAACCTTTTCTTGTAAATTTGAGTTGCCATTGAAATCTAGTTGAGCAAGCAAAAGAGGGGAAATGAAATTTGCAATTCAAAGTGCGGCCTCTGACATGTTGTCAAGTTTGTTCCCCATAACCCGTTTTCGTTTTAGTATCCTCTCTTACATGAGAAGACTCACTTATTGTTACTCATTTGACCATTTCCCACACAGCCTTTGATTAAACCTGTGTAAGTACGTTGACTTGGACATAGTTACTGTATGTATTCTTTGGTCTCAATGGGTTTGGTTAATTAGTTCTAGTTAAAGAGAGTGAAACGATATAGCTCTGTCCTTTTTCCTGATTGAGCCGGATTGAGTTCTTGTTCTTTGGGGACATAGGCCTGTGACTTGCGTGAGAAACCAAAAAAACAGGCCACAGAAATAACATTTAGATTTATTTCAGATGGCTGTTGCATTCGTTTCTACAGCAAAAGGTACAAGTCACGTTACCCCCTGCCTCAACTTGCTGATCCGAAGCAAGATTTCCTTTTCTCTTCTAATAACCACTCAGCATATCATCACCTGTGTCAAATCTGATCCAGGAACGGCTCCTTCGAGGGCATCTTTTCCCTGGAGACGGAGGTGTTTCTTGGCTTCCAGCGAACAATGCGGCTTTGGCCAAGCTTATGTGGTCCAGCTCCCCCCTTGGCTGGCGCTCCCGTGCCCCTCTGCCAAGAAATTGGATCCCCAGCGCTGCAATCTTTCTTCGGCGCTAGGCTGGGTAGCATGTTACACTGACATAGCAGATTGATCTGCCATCTCCCCCCGAGCCACGGCTATTCACAAAGGGCTGTAATGGATGGGGCACACAGGGTAACTCTCACTTTGAAATTGAAAGTGGTTGGTGTGCGCTCGAGGTGATGGATTAGCTTGGAAGCGGCGTCACGGCTGGGGAGTCGGACTGCGGGAGGGATTTCTCTGGTCAGAGCATAGGAAAAAGAAACGCACTCCCCCGCATAATATACTGTTCAGCCAAAGGGCTCGACTCCAATTCAAGTAAAACTGGTTTGTGTAGTAGTGTATAAACGTACCCTTTTGTTTCCTGTAGTCAAGTGATATGTAAGAGTTTTCTACTAAATGCATCGTCTGGTTTCCCAAACCCAGATTACTCCTGGACTAAAATGCATGCTCAAATGTCTAGAAAGGGCTTTTAAAGTAGGCATTGGGTCAGGGATACCTACCCTCAATGTCTGATTTGTTTATGGTCTTTGTCCAACATGGCAGACTTTTGCATAAGTACAGTACCTATGTGTTGATGGTAGGTTTGTGTCTTGCAGGAAAGTCCAATGTCACAGCTAAAGAGGCAGTGTCCAGATGGACAGGTAAGTCAACTGAAAGACTAACCTGACTAACACGCACAACATGAGCAGACTGCTAGACTGTATGGACATTGCACTGGATTGGATGAGTCAACGTGGTGGAGGCAAAAGCCTCAACTTTTACTGGCCATTTTCACTCAAAACACACACAAGAAATCCAGACAAACGCACAACTTTTCTTCCCCTGACCTTTTTTTTGAGTCATGTAGGAAAAAAACGTTAAAGGGGCGTTTCTCTGGGAATCCCATTCTGTGATGACAAAGGTCTTGTTTGCCATCACAGAAAACAACACCTGAAGGTTCTGAAAACCCAATGTACCTACTAACTAACTGCAGCCCTAAGCACTCCCCATTGTGTGCACTACGTGAACCCGATGGTAACCTGGCTCGACCAGTGACCTCAGGCTGATTATGATCGTGGGGAGGCTCTACAGGGAGTTAGGGGCTGCTAGGTGGTGTGTAGTGAGGAGCAGGGTTAGTGTTTACATACTAGCTATCGTGTTGCAGTGGATAATTCCCCTTAATCTACGGCCCTTTCACACTGGGTGAACAAACACATATATATATATATATATATATATATATCTCACACATACACACTCACTATCACACACAGCCTTGCATGCACACACACACCCCAGGGTTCACACCACCACCCACTCTGTAAATACAGTGTCATTACATGACGTTAGCGATTTGAAAGTTATCCGGCCTGGGTTTATTGTTAAGCCCGACAAGTGAACTTAAAAGTGCAATTAGACCTATCCATTGATCCTGCGGACCCCAGGGAGGGAAAGTGCTCTGCTAACCTTCTCATATAGGATCAACATTTACTTACAACAAATCTCCATTTGGCAACATTGAGGTCACGTCAGAATTGTTTAAATTTAAGTTATATTTGTTGTTGATCGGTTTGATGAATGATAATGCGATGCATCAAAGTGAGAACACACCAATATGCGCTGATCCCATTGGTCTAATTTCACTATTTGTCAAATAATTCATTTCACAGTCAGTTTTGAATGAATGAGCTCAGTGAGAAATATCACTTGTTAATAAAGTAGTTTTCTAATCATTGTATTTTTGTCCGCAGATAACGTCTTTGCCATCAAGTCGTGGGCCAAGAGGAAGTTTGGTTTCGACGACGGACGCATCGATAAAGCCTTTGGGATACCTGAAGATTTTGATTACATGGACTGACTGCACAATCTGCCATTTTAATTCATTGTTTTTGTTATATGAGTGGCCTCCATTGCACACAATGCAAGTCAAACATGTTACTTTATGTTGAAAGGACACTAAGTCCACTCAGGCAAGCCCCCCAAAAAACAGCCTTATGTTTTCCCTAGTTGACTCGGAGCAGCTGCAATTTTGGCATTCGCTCAAGGCCCTTGCAGGTGCAAATGCTGCTTATGTGGAACCTGAGAAGGCGCTGTGCTAACCTTTGGGCTGTTCCGTGGTGGTGGTGGTGGTGGGGGGGGGGGCTACTTTTGGGACACCTGTTTGCATGAAAATCGAGAGCCCAGAGTCGTTGACGGAAATTAGCTGTGTCCAGCACTTCGACCCCCCCCCCCCCCACACACACACACACACACACACACACTCCACACACAGAAAAAGAGGCAGCACATCAAACACCCATGCGATGTTACAAATCTAATCTTACCTGATTTAAACAGATGTAAATGAATACAGCCACTCATGTTGTTTTTGCTCCCCCCCATGTCCCTTATCTCTCTTTTCATAATTTACTTTGACAAAAGAAGCATGTGGCACCAGGACTGACTGAACTTGCCTTATCTCATGTTTAAATCAAAAGAGGGAGAGGGTCGTTGTGGACAAAAGGTGCTTGGTGATTGACAATGCAGTGGTGTGGAGAGTGACGCAAGGAGCACCAAAACACAAATGGAAGCGCCACTGAAATATCGTTGAGGAGGCTGGCTGTACAGTGGGAATATGTTTAGAATTCACAACATTTAGAAGCTCCATAAATTAACTCCCTGTAAATGTGCTTTATGGTCTTGTGGTTCTGCAGAGTCTAGACTGAGGTGTTCAGGTTTTGTTGTTGAAAACATAATGGATGATCCATTTGAATGGTAACATTTCAATAAAGTCTTAGTGTTATGTTTTATCTTACTTAACTGTTGTGTTTTCCACAGGCCTACATGTACCTTAACTGATTTCATATGCCTCGAATTTCCAAGCAACAGGGTGAATGCATCACCTTTCATTTTCTGTCTGAACTGGAATGTGGCGAAAACCTCTCAAACAAAGGGCAGCATTTTTCTGCTGTACACTGCGATTTATTCCAATGTGGTATGAGCAAAAAGGGTATTGTTGCCGTGAACGGTCCAGAATTACTTTTGTGCTTTTGCTGTCTGTATTTGACAGATTTTATCAAACTGCACAAACAATGGTTATAATTTATGTGCTCATGGAGTTGACTCTCCAGATGCCATTATACTACTAGAGGTCAAATGTCAACCCATTTGTTCAAAATGAAAAGTATTCACACAGATCCTACCCATTTCTTCACTTTGCAGTGACAATACATCTACAGTTTGAATGATCATTTACTGCTTTATCCTTTCTTATGCATGTTTTTCATGTATTTCAAAATGTTCAATGTATTCCTAATTCCATTTTCTCATTACAGCAGATTCAGCATTATTATATATAGGGAAAGGGGGATATTTAGTCAGTTGTAAAACTGAATGCATTCTTCTGAAAACTGTCTTCCGCATTTAACCAAACCCCTCTGAATCAGAGGCGTGTAGGGGGTGACTTTATTCGAAGTCCATGTGCCTGGGGAACAGTTGTTGGGCGTTAACTGCCTTGCTCAGGGGCTGAACGATAGATATTTACCTTGGCGGTTCTGAGATTTGATCCAGCAACCTTTTGGTTACTGGCCCAACACTTCTACCAGCCAGGCTACTGCCGCCCAGTAGGACGTGCTGCTACTACTACTGTGCAAAAATATAATATATAAACGCAGAATGTAAAGTGTTACTTTCTTGAACTGAAATAAAAGATCCCAGACATGTTCCATATGTACAACAAGCTTATTTCTCTCAAATTTTGTGCATAAATTTGTTTACATCCCTATATGTGAGCAATTCTTATTTGCCAAGATAATCCATCCACTTGACAGGTGTGGCATATCAAGAAGCTGATTAAACAGCATGATCCTTACACAGGTGCACCTTGTGCTGAGAACAATAAAAGGCCACTCTTAAAATGTGCAGTTTTGTCACACAACTCAATTCTACAGATGTCTCATGTTTTGAGGGAGTGTGCAATTGGCATGTACGTCCAACTGGCCTCAACCTCAGACCACGTGTACCCACGCCAGTTTAGGACCTCTACCTGCGAGATTGTCTGAGACCAGCCACCCGGACAACTGATGAAACAAGAGTATTCCCCTTTTGTGGGGAAAAACAAATTCTGATTGACTGGGCCTGGCTCCCCAGTTGGTGGGCCTATGCCCTCCCAGGCCCACACATCGCTGCACCCCTACCCAGTCATGTGAAATCCATAGATTAGGGCCTAATGAATTTATATCAGTTCCTTAAATGAACTGTAACTCAGTAGAATTATTGCCTGTTGCATTTATTTTTGTTCAGTATATTTTACCTGAACCCTCTACCGTGTGCAGATATTATTTCAAGCATAACATACCTTGTCTAAACATGTTTGGCTTAAACGTTTGAACAATGACACACCCACCATGGAAGAGTATGTGTGATGAGTATGTGTGATATTTGTGTGTGAACCTGCTTAGCCTGTCCATTCTGATTCATTAAGGTTGACCTGAAGTCTGCACCCCAAAAAAAATTTGTTCACCCTTGAGCAGTAGTGTCCAAAATGTACTTAATTTACATATAGGCTTGTGACTTTTATGTATTCCACTAATTGTCTACCAGCCATTGTTGCTAACCTAACACTGGCCTACAGCATATGGCCTGTTTCAATGTTGAACTTGAATACCAATGTCCTTTATAACTCTTCAGTTATAAAACTAGTATTAGATGAAGTGCAAGAAATGTGCTTTATGTGACAGGGTTCTCATGGAATAATTTGAGTTTGCAGGACTTCATTGGTGTGGATGTTGGAGGGACTTTTAGTACTATGAATATTGCAGTTTGATTATTCTATATGGGAACCACATGATGGAATCTCTCTTAACCTTTGGAGTGATCTATTGATTGGCACAACGTTTTTCAACCTCAGTAGTATGGGGGATTTTAAAACAATGGGTCCACAAGCGCATCATCATAACCTAGATTTGCTTTGGTTGACCGCATGACAGTTGTTTGCCCGCGCGGGAAAAAAACGAAATAGAATGTTTCGCATAAACTTTGTTTTCTGCACGATTTATCTGCGTATTGGACTGGCCACGCGATATTCCCATGAGTTGAATCATTTGGTGCGTTTAGTTCTTCACGTTCAAGTCCACCTCATTGTGCCAAAATCAGCCAACGCAGGCAGGCCGATGAATGCAACGCCTTGGCTGTGGTCGGCGCATACTCTCCACACACACACAACGAGAAAGAGGGCGAGGAACAGAACAGGGTGGGAGGGTTTGCTAGACGGGGAGCGAAAGCAAGAGAAAGAGAAAGCCAAGCGTAGCACAAGGCAGGCTGCTAGCTGAACAGGGCAGCATGGCGGTGGTACGGGAGTTCCAACAAGGCAGCCGCTGTCACAGAAAAACGTGGATTAATATTATACTCGGAATTCTACCGCTACTTTTGCCCTGCGTACAGCATGGAGGGGCTCAATTGCAAGGTCTGGTGAAGTACAATTTTCTTCAATAATTAACGTTAACCACCCATTGCGAAAATGTCGGCGAGAACTGCCAGTAACGTTAGAGCGAACGTTACCGAGTTGACAGTGAGGACAAGTCGCTATGCGAAAACGGGAGGGCTACTGCAACCATCGTATTGTGGATTCCAATTCGGCATAATTTGCGTGATAATTTCAAATGTGTTAATGTCTGCAGAAATGTTGCGAACGTCGTTCACTTATAAGTGTTAAGACTATTTTATTAAGTATTATTTTTTTTAAATCAGTGGACAGTTTCCTGTGTTGGTTCATGCAAGCCATAACGTTATTTCAGTGAAGTGTCGCGTTACAGTAGCTAGCGAATTTAGCTACAAGGGAACTTCGTTTAATGATAGTTAGCTTACCAGATGCCATTGTTTTCACTTTGGTTGGGTGTTTTTAAATGTTTCAGTGTATTTATTGGTTATGTTATAAATGTATAGCTCGGCTTTTATAAATGTTAAAGCTATGTGTTTACACGCTAGCAAAGCCAAAGCTAGCTAACCTAAAAGCAACGTTTGATAATATTTTGGTGGGTGCTTACTGGCCTATTTAACACATGTACAAGTGTGTATTAATACTGCATGTGTGAATTGAAAAATGTGATATCCCAACTCTCCCCGAGCAACCCTCGGAGAGTGGGATCATGGGCAGTTGAATACACGCCTTTGTCAGTCATGCATTTGCACAAGTGTATGCTAAACGTTGACAAACAGCCGTTTGCGCTGTCCCCCGTTATAATTTTTTTGGGGGGTAAAGCATTTTATCAAGACATTATTTCTTTGCCCGCTATCTGATGTGCTTGACAGCGAGTGTTTTCTGCTCAAGCTTTCACATTTACACCTCGTCCCCCTCTCTTCCTCCCACCAAGCCCTGAGTCAAATGTCCAGCGTGGTCGAGGTCTGGCAAGCTGAGGATGCTGACCCAGTAGCCCCAACTCAGGTAAATGCAATACACAATTTATTGAGCTGGTATAAACCTTGATTGCAGATGAGATAAAGATAGGCAAGCATTTATATTTCTTTAACAAAGCATACCACCTCTCACGTGCATGGGTATATCACCCCATTGTTTATGTTTGCACGTGTCTTGGAGCGCAGTGACATCAAGGAGATTAGTTAGGTACTGCTACATTCTATCACTTCTGTGTGTTCTCTAATTTGTCCTACTGTTAATTATGGTTCTATTTTGCCAAGTCAGCTAAACGTGTTCCTGTTCTAAACGTGAGGATTTATGTTTGAAGCGAGGAGTCCAAATGGAGGCGGGGAAGAATTTGCCAAGGCCACCTGCTAGAGGAATAGAGGGTGCCATGTGGCCTGCCCTGTTACTTGTCGGAAGTGTGCATTAATAGTGTGTCCATGAACAGCATAGCAAAGCCCTGTCTTAATTATCTCCATCTCATACATATCTTACACATTTTATTTGTCACGTGCAGAATACAAGAGGTGAACATTTCACAGTAACGTCTAACATTACTATGCTACAGAAAATAGCCTAGCTAGTCAAATCAATGAAGTTGGCTAAATAGATGTAAATATGATTTAATTCACCTGTGTTACTGGCACTATGATGCAAAAGCTTTTTTTCACGATGACACCTCACAAACTTCCCGAATTTCAAGTAATGCATTGTCAGTGCTGCAGTGTGTTTTGCATTTTGGCCCTGTCTGCATTTTATGCTGCAGCTGTTATGTTTGACTTTTTATGTAATCCAGAAACACCCTACATATTTTGTTTTACTGATTGTCAGTGAAGCTATGACGGACTGTCATGTTACCTGCAGATAAGACGCTTATTTTAATTGAACCTAGGATAAAACATTTGAAATGTTTTCAAATACCTGGTCATTTAGGTTGTGTAGACGTTTTGACAGTCGACACAGAACTAAAACATTATGCTTTCAATTGTCTATTTGATGGGAAGTAGAATTTGCCTAGTTCCATTTTCACATAGAAATGGTGTACCGGTACATTTCAGAAGCTTACCCTGACATATAATGTCACCTAAGTTAGACCAGTTGTTTTGGTTTGTATTCCCACCAAAAAAGGGTGTGTACTGTGCATCGCAACTTAGTTAGGTGTACATTTGCTCAGTGCAATGGGGAACCAAGGTAATCCTGTCAGCATTTGCAAATTATTTGGACCTGTTGATAGCAAGTTAAAGTTAATGACAGAATGCTGAAATTGTTTACATTCCTCAGTATTTGTCAGGCTCAGGTAGGCAGGGCTGTGCTGTGAATGGAGTAGCTGTGTCTCAGCACTATGATTTGTGAAATGTAGTAATTACGTAATCTGTTTGCACTTGGCTGTGTTTAGTAGGTTCACAGTTTAGCTAAATGTTTCTTATTGGACAAGTCCAGGTTGTCCTTCCTTGTTTCATTGTTTTCTTCGTTTGGAGCCTAATGAATATAGTCCTTGTTTAAGGTTGTTGTTGGGTGGAAGATGTTAGCAGCTCACTGAGGTGATGCGGTGCAAAGATATCACGGTTTGTTTTAACCGTGCCACAACAAACCACTCCCTCTGTAAACCATAACTGGTTGATCTTGGTTGTGACAATTTACAATGGAATAGTAAAACAAATATTTAAACTTTAAAAAATATATATATTAAAAAAAATATATAAAGATCAGTCATTCCACCTTTTTGAGTAACTTGCTCCATAAAAAAACAGATTTCACATAATTTTTAACATTCTGTCATAAAGAGCTTCATTTAACACATTTTTCCATCTCAAGAGGTTAAATAAATTACTATAGTAAGTGCCTATTATGTGCCAAATAAAGTAACATGGTTGACTGTAACAGGGTTGACGATTTCATCTTAAATCAACCATAAATCTCCTTGTGACAGGGGCAATGGAAGCGTGTTGTGTGCAACAGGGAGTGGCAATTGAATGCAAGCTTCACAAAAAAAATGTAAATTGTTAACAATGCTAGCGCCTCTATCTGTGGGTATCAGTGTTGACGTGTTATGCTCGACACGCTCAGTTTTCCACCACAAAACACCAGAAAATGGCCAAAAAGAGTAGAAACGGCACAACTGCTTTTTACACTTTGATTTGACTATTAGATGTTCAATGTTTCTTTCGAGAGAAAAAATATTTTAAAAGGAATAGTTTCACCATATTGAAACGAGTTCATCTCTTAAAAAGGGTTGACCTTAAATGAGGGACTAACATAAATGAAAACAGTAATCAAATGAATTGAATCTTCAAAGTTAATTAGTCAAAGCAACAAAATAACTAGGGCTTTAAAATGATAGTAAAAACTTGACGAAATGTTGTGGGTTAAAATCTTCTTAAAAGTCACAGAGGGTATTTATTAAGGATCCTCATTTACATATTTGATTTACTGCTGCCAAGGGAGTCCAGCAACATTAATTTTATATAACTGCCTTAAGTGATAATCCCTAATAAGCCGGTGTTTGAAGGATAAATTGACACGGGTGTTAGGCCCGAGATGAGTTCGAGTGCACGCAAACCGTGCCAATACAGTGCATTCGGAAAGTATTCAGACCCCTTGACTTTTTCCACATTTTGTTACATTACAGCCTTATTCTCAAATGGATTAAATAAAACACTTTCCCCATCAATCTACACACAATAACCCATAATGACAAAGTAAAAAGAGGTTTTTAGAAATGTTTGCACATTTATTAAGAATAAAACAATGATCACATTTACTTACGTATTCAGTCCTATTACTCAATACTTTGTTGAAGTACCGTTTGACAGCGATTACAGCCTCAAGTCTTGTTGGGTATGATGTTACAAGCTTGACACACCTGTATTTGGGGAGTTTCTCCCATTCCTCTCTGCAGATCCTCTCAAGCTCTTTCAGGTTGGATGGGGAGTGTCGCTGCACAGCTATTTTCAGGTCTCCAGAGATGTTTGATCAGGTTCAAGTCCGGGCTCTGGCTGGGCCACTCAAGGACATTCAGAGACTTGACCTGAAGCCACTCCTGCATTGTCTTGGTTGTGTGCTTAGGGTCGTTGTCCTGTTGGAAGGTGAAGCTTCACCCCAGTCTGAGGTCCTGAGCACTCTGGAGCAGGTTTTCATCAAGGATCTCACTGTACTTTGCTCCATTCGTCTTCCCTCAATCCTGACTAGTCCCTGCCACTGAAAAACATCCCCACAGCATGATGCTCCCACTGCCATGCTTCACAATGGGGATGGTTTCAGGTTTCCTCCAGACGTGACGATTGAACTATTTGGCCTGAATGCCAATCTTTGTTTCATCAGACCAGAGAATCTTGTTTCTCATGGTCTGAGTCCTTTAGGTGCCTTTTGGCAAACTCCAAGTGGGCTGTCATGTGCTTTTTACTGAGGAGTGGCTTCCGTGTAGCCATTCTACAATAAAGGCCTGATTGGTGGAGTGCTGCAGAGATGGTTGTCCTTCTGGAAGATTCTCCCATCTCTACAGAGGATCTCCGTCAGTTACCATCAGGTTCTTGGTCACCTCCCTGGCAAAGGCCCTTCTCTGCTGATTGCTCAGTTTGGCTGGGCGGCCAGCTCTATGGAAAGTCTTGGTGGTTCCAAATTTCTTCCATTTTAAGAATAATGGAGGCCACTGTAGGGTTGGGCGGTATACCATATTTTATGATATACTGGTATTGATGCAGGGACCGGTTTTGGTTTTTACTTCAATACTGGTATTTGAATGTTTGGTTTGTTAAATGTGATACGCCATGTGTAATGTCAATTTTGATGGTTTACTTCGCTACTTGAATCATCTCTTGCTGCTCTTTCTCTCCATGCCACTTTCAACACAGACCTAGCCATGCCCCCTGTCTCTCAAGGAGCGCATTTGATGTTCCTCAACCACGAGACACTTGCGTTCAGTCTGCATGGTCAATGCAGCACATGCAACAATGTTGATGACAACAATGCTGTTTTCACTTTGCTTCTTAATATAAATCCACTAGCATTCTAAACTCAACAACAACAAAAAAATAAAAATAACCACAATCTAAATAACTTCACAGATCTTCATTGTAAAGGGTTTAAACACTGTTCCCCATGCTTGTTCAATGAACCATAAACAATGAATGAACATGCACCTGGAACGGTCTTTAAGACACTAACAGCTTATGG
The DNA here is from genome assembly GCF_013265735.2 of Oncorhynchus mykiss. NCBI lineage: Eukaryota > Metazoa > Chordata > Actinopteri > Salmoniformes > Salmonidae > Oncorhynchus > Oncorhynchus mykiss. The sequence goes on from NC_048574.1 coordinate 55,048,895, forward strand.
TAGGCGGTAGGCAATTAAGGTCACAGTTATGAAAACTTAGGACACTAAAGAGGCCTTTCTACTGACTCTGGAAAAACACCAAAAGAAAGATGCCCAGGGTCCCTGTTCATCTGTGTGAATGTGCCTTAGGCATGCTGCAAAGAGACATGAGAACTGCAGATGTGGCCATGGCAGTAAATTGCAATGTCCGTACTGTGAGACGCCCAAGACGGTGCTACAGGGAGACAGGACGGACAGCTGATCGTCCTCGCAGTGGCAGATCACGTGTAGCAACACCTGCGGAGGATCGGTAAATCCGAACAACAAACCTGCGGGATAAGTTTAGGATGGCAATAACTGCCCGGGTTGCACCAGGAACGCACCGACTGTCCGCCGACTGGCTGAGAGCTTTGACATCGTTTTTTCACATCGGCTGATACCGATGTTGGCATTTTTAGCTAATATCGGCTGATTCTGATATTTTCACCGATATATCGTGCATCCCTACTCCCTGGCATTTTAATTTGTGGTCATCTCAAACGCTGTATTCAAAGTGCCCACTATTATATTCTTATAGATTTAGAATAGGCATTCGATGTCCATGATTCCAAAAATGTTGCTCTGATACGGAAGTCAAATCGCATTTGCAACATTTGGTTAAAAATAGGTCCTATATTATTTGCCCGTATCGTAAAGCCCTATGTGGCAGTGTGGAAATTCTCAATTGAGCAGTGGTTTAAAAATACTTTTAAGTACCATGTAAGTTTTTTTTTTTTTTTTTTTTTGGGGGGGGTTTCTGTACTTTACAGTTTTTTTTTTTACAACTTTTACTTCACTACATTTCTGTACTTTTTACTCAATTTTTCCCTACACCTAAAGGTACTTTTGAGTGCTTAGCAGGACAGGAAAAGGGTCCAATTCACGCATTTGTCAAGAGAACATCCCAGGTCATCTACTGCCTCTGATCTGGAGGACTCACTAAACACACATGCTTTGTAAATTATGTCTGAGTGTTGGAAGTGTGCCCCTGGCTATCTGTAAATAAAATAACCAAATGGCACCATCTTTTTATTTTCTTAATATAAGGAATTTGAAATTATTTATACTTTTACTTTTGATACTTAAGTATATTTAAAACAAAATACTTTTACTCATGTAGTATTTTACTGGGTGACTCCCTTTTATCGGAGTAATTTTCTATTAACTTATCTTTTACTTTTACTCAAGTATGATAATTGGGTACTTTTTCCAACACTGCAATTGAGTGCAGGAAATGCAGAAATTATGAAAGTGCTGACATTTATTTTGGTTGAAGTTTAATTGTTTTATACTGTTCAATCAGAATGGAGAGACTTATTGCAATCACTTAATCTATGTGTTGCACCCTAGGATCACTCACTACTCATAAAGCAAATGTGTAACTTTTATTATAAAAAATTTAAAAAAAATACCGCCATTACCGTCCAATTTTAAAATTCTGTGATATAATATTTTGGCCATATCGCCCAGCACCAAGCCACTGTGTTCTTGGGCACCTTCAATGCTGCAGACATATTTTGGTAATCTTCCCCAGATCTGTGCCTCGACACTATCCTGTCTCGGAGCTCTACAGACAATTCCTTCGACTTCATTGATTGGTTTTTGCTCTGACATGCACTGTCAACTTTGGGACCTTTTTATATAGACGTGTGTGCCTTTCCAAATCATGTCTAATCAATTGAATTTACCACAGGTGGACTAATCAAGTTGTAGAAACATCTCAAGGATGATAAATGGAAACAGGAAGTATCTGAGCTACAATTTCGAGTCTCATAGCAAAGGGTCTGAATACTTATTTAAATAGGATATTTCTGTTTTTATCTGTAATACATTTCTAAAAACCTGTTTTCACTTTGTCATTATGGATGGGGTATTGTGTGTAGATTGAGGGGGAAAAAATATATTTAATCCATTTTAGAATAAGTCTGTAACGTAACTGTGGATAAAGTCAAGGGGTCTGAATACTTTCTGAATGGGCCGTATATCCTCAACACCGGCTTCTCGGGTATTTATCACTTTTATACAACGGGTTACCACATATTCAAATTAACATTTTATTTTGATGTATTTATTAATACTACTTCGACAAGATATAGTCCCGACACACATCTAAGGATGCTACACAAGCAGGCTAGTCGTTGGTTCGGTTTGCAGAGACGCGAACCAGTCATTCCGTCTTTTGTTCTCCATCTATGGACTCGATCCAGTCGTTCGTTCTAAATGTTTCATTGCCATACTGGCTGGCAACGTTGTTATTCCTTGCTTGCTAGCTAGCCAACTGTGGCTAACTTAGTCACGTCAAACAGTGCAACCAGAATAACAGTAGCTGGATTTGCATTTGTTTAACCTCTTAAATGTGGAGTCCCCATATTTGGGGAGACTATTTTTCAATTCAGTCTGTGTGAACGGTAGCCCCTATCTGCAGGGTTTCTGCGGAATGCCGAGTATCTTGGCTATTGATCGGTGTGACTTACTACTATATATGGGCATACAAATATATAAGGTGGCAGGTAGTTTAGTGGTTAGTGTTGGGCCAGTAACAGAAAGGTTACTGGATTGAATCCCTGAGCTGACAAGGTACAAATCTGTCGTTTTGCCCCTGAACATGGCAGTTAAACCATTGTTTCCTGGTAGGCCGTCATTGTAAGTAAGAATTTGTTCTTAACTTCTTGACGCTACCCATCCCGGTAGCGGGGTAATTGTCATCAGCAACCGCTGAATAGCATAGCTCAACAGTCAAATAATATTACTAAAAAAATATTAATATTCATGAAATCACGAGTGCAATATAGGAAAACACAGCTTAGCCTTTTGTTAATCGACCTGTCGTCTCAGATTTTGAAATTATGCTTTACAGCGAAAGCAATCCAAGCGTTTGTAAGTTTATCGATAGCAAAGCATAACATTATGTACACTAAGCATTAAGTAGCTAGGTCACAAATCAGAAAAGCAATCAAAAAAATACGACAACGGTCACGACAACGCAGACGTATATTCCAAATATCCATAATGTCCACAAACATGTCAAACGTTTTTTTATAATCAATCTTCAGGTTGTTTTTAAAATATATATCAACCGTGTGTAGGTTTTTCAATGACAGTGGGAGGAGCAATGCCGGCTTTACTCAATTGCGCAAAACTCACTCAGAGCCCCCACCTATCTACTTACGCAATGTGATCCTTCATGCTCATTTTTCAAAATAAAAGCCTGAAACTATGTCTAAAGACTGTTGACACCTTAGGGAAGCCATAGAAAAAGGAATCTGGTTGATATCCCTTTAAATGGAGGATAAATGGAGCATAGGAACGGAGAGGTTTCAAAATAAGAGGCACTTCCTGATTGGATTTCTCAGGCTTTCTCCTGCAATATCAGTTTTGTTATACTCAGACAATATTTTTACAGTTTTGGAAACTTTTGTGTTTTCTATCCTAATCTGACAATTATATTTATTATTCTATTTTCTGGGGCTGAGAAATAGGCAGTTTCAAATGGGTACGTTTTTAAGCCAAAAGTGCAAATACTGCCCCCTACACGCAAAAGGTTAATTGACTTGACTAGTTAAAGTTTCAATTTAAAAAGGCCAGGCCGAGCTCATGACCTCACTTCAAGATGGCTGCTACCTGCATACTGGTTAGCGTTGTGAAGCATAATCAAAATAAACAAGGAATACGTTGATAAACACCGAATGCCGGGCATCCACAGATCATGAGGATATATTATTTGTCTGCTTGTGACCTACTGTTATTGATAATGTTTTTACCAACCAGGTAAGCTTCGATTTGGTCTGTGTTTGAGCTATAGCTACATGGGGGTGTAATTAAGCATATCGAACAGGAACCTAAAAAGACAGTATACCGACCATAGAAGCTTTGAATAAAATACTGGAGTCGGACAAAGAGGATTCCACTCGGGCCGACAAAGTTTGCTTTCTAGAGAGATTGGATACATTTTAAGATCTGTAAGTCAATTATTTTCTTGACTTCATATCTAATTTACTATATTGTTTTTTTATAAGCTTTTTGTAATTTGGATGTAGTTTACATAGGCCTATGTAACAAGTCATTTCAATGTTATGTAATTCCAAAGTAGTAGTTGTCTATGTTTCATATTAGTTTGCTGTTCTAAGTTTCATTCTTGTAACTTTGGAGAGGCCACTAAACTCTCATGGCCATTGTTTATTTGTGGTTCTCACCTCTCCCTTTGTCTCCAAGGTGTTACTGTTTGCATTGTGTGTGTGCTTCACACCTAATGTGAGTCACTGTCCAGGTAAAGTTTAGGCTTGGTGTTTTTACTTTATAGTAATGTCATTTTGTAAATTTAGTCAACTGTAATTCTGTCTCACAACAATATCTCTTTATTTCATTCACCGCAGAGTGAAGGATGCAAATAATTTGGATGATGTTTGGGAGCCACCCCTTCCCCAGTAAGCTTCCCCTTCCCAGCAAGCTTCCACGCTGCTATGTCAATCACCCCATCTGATGGTTCTACATCCACTTCTTATAGACCTCGTGATAAAGAAAAGATGGGCTTGTGGCACCATTCGCCCTATCAGAATAGTTTTCCCCAAGACCAAGGTAAACGCCATGACAAATAGAGTGGAGAGGGGGACATTACGTTGGATCAGGACTAACAAGCAGCTTTTTTTTTAAATGGAAGGACACCAGGAAAGTAACCATGCTCACCACACAGCGTAAGGCCATAACGACCGTGTCTCAATGAGGGTGAAAAATGCCAATGGGGCATGGGTGAGGAAAAAAGTCCAAGTTTCTCTGAAGGACTACAATTCCTGTATGGGGGTACCGACCTATCTGATGCTCTGATGGGCTACTACCAGGTCCTCCACAAGACCAGGAAGTGGTATAAGACTCTCTTTTTTTAAAATCTTTTTTTTACCACTTTGTGGAGATTGATACAGTAAATGCCAAAGCAAAAGGTCAAACCCCTCACACCCAGTTGGCCTTCCGAGAGCAGCCTTGTTGGAAATGACAGAATTGGGGACCCAAAGCCACCTCACAACTGTTAGCACTTGTTACTTTTCATTAACACATTCCCTAAAGCAAATCAGGTGGAGGTAAATGTGTTTATTCTTATTCAAAAAGGACGAATCATGTGGGGAGGTAGATGTTCATGCTCCCCTGTCCTCAGTGATTCTCTCCTGGGTGATTATCTCCTGTGATTCTCCAGTGAACAAAGGGACAGGGTGTAGTTTATAACCTAGCCTGGTTGACCGGTTAGAATTCCTTGCAATAAAACTGGGCCAATGGCCAAATAACAAGTATCCTGTTTCAGGCTCACTTTATAGACGCATTCCTCCTATGTCTCTAACGTTGCTCATTAATCCCCTATTACAGGAAAAAACAGTATTTCCATTGATCATTAGTACTCTATTGAACTCTTGTACTCGGCGTTGTGTATTTATCTTTGAAATATTCTTACTCTCCCCTAGACCATTTTGAAAAGAAATATACTTAAAAGGTATTTTTAGAAAACATGAAAAAATAGACAGTATAAATAACATTAGCAGTAGGCATAAAATCATTCACATCAAACGCCTTGCATTTCTATAAAACACAAAGTCCATATTGTACTTGCTGTTACAATAAGAAATAGATTTCAAGCAAAGTTATTAGTATTAACAGGTGTAATGATGAGGAAACTCACAAAAAAATATTTTTTTCAATTGTCCTATTGGCAATTCACCAGGTCCTTTAAATTGACCAGCTATTCCACACTGGTATCAGTCCCACATAGATAACTATTAGAAATTATGTTCTGACAGTCTGCCAGGAGTGAGGAATTCTTCTTCCATTCCACTGGTTGATAAGGACTTTTCTAATGAACACTTCGCCGGTGATCTTGTATCATTTCAAATACAGTCCTTGGATCAAGGGATATTGCTTCAGACTGTAGATTCTCATAACCTGTAACGAAGGAAACAAAAAAGGTGAAATTAACTTGTCCTGGTTTCAAAAGAGTGATATTTGACATAGATTTCCGTAAGTAAGCATGTCCCGATTTTCAGGAAAACGTTGGACATTTCACTTAGATATCCCTAATATGATGACTGCGGTGTACAACACAGAAGCTTATCAGGTTCTGAGCATCTTACATGGATCCCAAACCGGCTGCACGCGTGCGCCATCGTGCATAAATGTATTTTGTCCCCCTACACCAAACGCGATCACAACATGCAGGTTAAAATATTAAAACAAACTCTGAACCAATGACATTAATTTGGGGACAGGTCGAAAAGCATTTAACATGTATGGCAATTTAGCTAGTTAGCTTGCACTTGCTAGCTAATTTGTCCTATTTAGCTAGCTTGCTGTTGCTAGCTAATTTGTCCTCGGATATAAACATTGAGTTGTTATTTTACCTGAAATGCACAAGGTCCTCTACTCCGACAATTAATCCACACATAAAACGGCCAACCGAATTGTTTCTAGTCATCTCTCCTCCTTTGTCTTTTTCATCTTTGAACTTATATGATAATCGGAATCTAAACTTTCATAGTACTACCACGACGACCGGCAAAATAGTTTGTCTTTCAATCACCCACGCGGGTATAACCAATGAGGAGATGGCACGTAGGTAGGTACCTGCTTCTATAAACCAATGAGGAGATGGGAGAGGCAGGACTTTCAGCGCGATCTGCGTCAGAAATGGAAAATAGTTATATTTTAGCCCTTGGCATCGCAGACGCTTGTTGTCGCAATAATTGAATAACATGGATTTCTACATTTATTTTGCGACGTGTCCGTTCTGGTCAGCATGTTACTATGCTTCTGCACCTGAGATTGGCCCCTCATTTTTCTTCGTAGTCCAAATAGGATGATTTGGAACTGTAGATCCCTGCAGTTGTCTAATTTGCCATGTCATCGTTCCTTCAGAAATGTTCAGTGTAGAGTCAAGTTGCATAATAACATCAAGGCCTAGCATTGGTTGTTCAAATTAACTTATCCACACCCCTGCACCAATCTTCATTGGATCAATAGATATTGATATGGTGGTTCGGTTTGTTTCATGTCTCCCCTCCACACACCTTCTTGCCCGTGTACTGAGGACATGTATATTTTGCTTAAGATATGGGCAATACAGTGACTCAAGCACCCTTATCTACTGCAGAGTTGTTAACCATCCCGTTCACATATATTCCATCCGATTTCATATGTTCACCAGCTGAGATGGGAAGTAAAGAGGGGATTTATTAGTTTCCCTCCACAGCATCCAGCAAACTTGCTGCTGAGCCAGACAGAGCTTCTTAAATTTCTGCATCAGCATTGTATCATTGTCCCGTTTCCCCTTAGACCTGGCTTCTCCTGGCCATTCTTCATAAGAACACGATTTATTTTCCGACATTCTCGTTGCCAGTGATCAGAAACCCGCAATAATGACATCAGGTTTCTCTTCCACTGAACAAATAATGTTGTTAGTTTCACTCGGAACCTGCACAACTCTTGATACCCACGTCTCGTGGATGCATCAAAGTTTTTGAACATTTGTCCTACTGTTTTGGGGATGCGGATTTATGTGTGATTACTGTCACCGGAGGTTTGTCTTCACTACCTTTTACAGCCTGTGTTCTGGTTGGCCTAAGACGTCATTCGTCACTGCTGTCAGATTTTGTTGACTCAAAGCCATGCAGTGCTGACCAGATGCTTGAAACCCGATCATCCTTGCGGAACTCAGCCTAAGGGTAGATTGAGGGAACAAAGGGTCCACTTGTGGGGGTCAAGTCTATTTTTTTTACGACCCTTGCCTGTAATTGTTGAATTTCTTCTTTCAAGGTATTGAAATGTTCACCAAGAGCTTTCAAACTATCCTTATCGCTCTGCAATATCCTGTCATGATTCGCCAGAAATAATTTCTCATCCCATTAACCTACTTTGGCTATAAAAGTTAAAGACCGTCTTGTCTTTGTCAACAAGTTAGACATCTGTATTTCTCCTCAAGCTTTTTGTATTTCAGATAGATTCCATCTTTGTCAACAATGACGGAATATTTCTTTATTCTCTCGTCTACACTTCTCTACTTTGAAATGGTTCTTCATATCACTAGACGGTGAATTTAAAGTATTTTTCATTCTCACATCCGGAGGAGCTGTTAAGTGGTTTTCTCACTTTCTCACTTTTCTCAACAATGGCATTATATTAACTTCAAAAGTTGGATCATATATCTCTGTTTTATATATTAATTTAATCCCAAAGAATGTGTGTGTAACCCCTTTTGAGGACTCAAACCTCTTCTAGAACACGTTGTCTCTGTAGGGCCTGGCTACCCATAAAACTTATGTTCACTTCAAAAAGCTTGTTGAAGGCTTACATTAACCACGTGTACAAATTGCTACTCTACTAGCAACTCCTATGCAACAAGGTTTCACAAAAAGAAAGGACTAACCAATTAATAGAGGACTTAAACCCCTGTAATAGAGAACAAAGACAAAGGACTTGAACCTTATACATCACAGATACGTATCACTCATTGCATGCACTAATTTGAACCTGATTTGGTTATTTTTAAAATGGTATTGGTCTAGACTCAGCCAGCACTATGCATCAATCGGGAGATTGGGAGTCACCTCTTAAAGTGGGTTGCGCTCAGCCTTCTCTCTTTCTTCTGGATCAACACAGTTGAGTTTCTTGTTGTTCAGACAATTCATCCGGGTCACGGCACCAAATGTTAGCAGTTGTTACTCTTAAGTAACACAGACCCCAAAGCAAATCAGTCGGAGGAAAATTGGTTTTTATTCATATTCAAAAAGGACGAATCATGTGGGGAGGTAGATGGTAGATGTTCATGCTCCCCTGTCCTCGAGTGATTCTCCCTAAGTGATTCTCTCCAGTGAACAAAGGGACAGGACAAGTATCCTATTTCAGGCTCACTGTATAGACAAATTCCCCCCATGTCTCTGACCCGTTGCTCATTAATCCCCTATTACAGAAAAAACACGATTTCCAATGATCGTTAGTACTCTATTGACCTCTCGTACTCTGCGTTGTGTATTTATCTTCAAAGTCTTCTTACACAACCATCACAAGACCCCCCCCCCCCCAAACATGGGGGGAAATGACAGATCTTCTTTCAGAAATGTCAGTTGGCTTTTTGTTTCCTGGCAGAGAGGGACTGCTTCAGACTATCACGACATGCTCAAGCTACAGTGAAAGTGAAATCTAATCATCTACACCTGGGATGTAAAATGAGCACGAATGCCATTTGTAAATAATACAGCTTATTTCAGCTAATGTCACGTGCGTAACCAAGTTTGTTTGAGAAGACAATTGTCTATATTTTTAGTTGTATATCTGTTGCTTCTATATTGTTTTCGTAAGTAGTTCATTTGTATGTAGAACCAATACATTGGATATGCCTAGGCTAAACGTTGAGGCACTTGAAACACTTGAATATCCCCTGTATGTCCCCCGACACCACCACAATGTTTGAGAGAGGCTGGTGTTGTAGGAATTTAGTTTTTATAGTGAACAATAATTTTTAGGCACATCCAGTTTGCAAAAACAGTACAGTTACCACATTCGGACACTTTGGCGAGGTTGAAAGGACAGTTGAATGTAGCCTGGATACCCCATACCACCACAATGTTTGAGTGAGGTCGATATGATAGAACGTGTGTTTTAATACTGAACAACCAGCATTTAGGGATTGCAAATATGTAATAGCACTGGAATTATCTAATTTACAGACATATGCCAATTTGAAGAGGTTTAGGGACACTACTAAAACATCTGCCCATTTCTAGTAGTTAGGTCTATCAATGTGTTTCCAGCTCTGGGCATCAATAATGCACTTATAGTTTGTCAATGAAAGATGACTTATCATTTTTATTTTTTTATTTTAAATGGTTCTTTTGTGTGTGCTTGATCTTAGGAGTTACATAATTCAGAACACACATCTATCTTCTGATCATAATCTCCCAGAAGTTGTTTCTATATATATATATATATATATATATATATATATATTATACACACACGTTTTTGCATGTCAGAATCATGTAATTACACATGAATAGCAGTTATTTTTGGGTATGTCTATTTATGCGGAAATCTACATTTTGCCATTACATTTAAGAGGTTAAGCTGTTTCGCCTGGCATTGAAAATGTGCGCTCTCGTCAGCACACTGTTGTTCAGAGGAGCTAGCAACAGCACAGCTAACACAATCGCGTCAAATTATGCCAGCTGATTCAGGATTTTGACTGGCTGAGAAACGCTGCCTGCCTGTCTCGTCCCGACACCTTCATTACTATGGGTCAGCTGGAGATCAAATTTGAATATTGAAACAATGTTGCAAATGTTGGAGAGACCGACAGCAAGGATTATTTAAAATCTCTGATGTTAGTCTAAATTAAATAATGTCTGTATGCTTTTTATAGTGGCGATCAAGTTCATAAATTGCCTTGCTGGTCTGATTAGACAGTTGATTGCGCAGTCAGATGGAACGGAGTAAATAGGCATTTTAACATCATAGATTTAGCCGGTGGTAATTTGTGGAATAGACACCGGCTGGGATGCGGTTTTAACCAATCAGCATTCAGGATTAGACCCACCCGTTGTACAATTTAAACACATTGCATGGCATTACATTTCATAACACTTTTCACAACACACCAAGTGTGTGCCCTCAGGCCACTACTCTACCACATATCTACAATACACAATCCATATGTACTTATGTGTAGTGCTTGTGTTAGTATGTGGATTGCAAGGGGTGAACAGATTGCAAGTCTGATTTATTGAGTTCTCCATATGGTCGATATTAAAGGGAACTTCATTGAATATAATAGTCTTTTAAATTCAATATCGATGCACAATTTCTTCATAAAATGTCAAATGGGTGCAAAATGCACTTCGTGGTACAACCTATTTTCTGTTGTTAGATCTCGTCTTAATGGGAATGAAATACATCTGTTTTGTTTCCTTGATAGCGTTTATGCCTAAATGCTCCGATGTCCAAACTGTGTTTTTACGATAGATTAGCCTAATCGGATTTTTAAGTCTTAACTTCCATTTTAATTATCGTAATAGCTGTTCAAGATGAGTTAACTACGCCTGTCTCTTTGGCTCCGTTTAGATAGGCAGCCCGATTCTATTTTTTTCCCACCAATTGGTGTTTTGATCATTCAACTCTGAAAAAGATCTGACGAGAAAATGTCTAATGTGATTTAGACAAAAGACCAATTAGTGGAAAAAAAGCTCAGTATTGGGCTGCCTGTGTGAACACAGTCTTAAGAAAACAGATCACCATTTCCATGCTTTGTTAAATGTTTAAATTGAGTTTGATCCATGAGTGACTAGGCGTACAGTGGGGCAAAAAAGTATTTAGTCAGCCAGCAATTGTGCAAGTTCTCCCACTTAAAAAGATGAGAGGCCTGTAATTTTCATCATAGGTACACTTCCACTATGACAGACAAAATGAGAGAGAAAAAATCCAGAAAATCACATTGTAGGATTTTTAATGAATGTATTTGCAAATTATGGTGGAAAATAAGTATTTGGGCACCTACAAACATGCAAGATTTCTGGCTCTCACAGACATCTTCTTCTTTAAGAGGCTCCTCTGTCCTCCACTCGTTACCTGTATTAATGGTACCTGTTTGAACTTGTTATCAGTATAAAAGACACCTGTCCACAACCTCAAACAGCCACACTCCAAACTCCACTATGGCCAAGACCAAAGAGCTGTCAAAGGACACCAGAAACAAAATTGTAGACCTGCACCAGGCTGGGAAGACTGAATCTGCAATAGGTAAGCAGCTTGGTTTGAAGAAATCGACTGTGGGAACAATTATTAGGAAATGGAAGACATACAAGACCACTGATGATCTCCCTCGATCTGGGGCTCCACGCAAGATCTCACCCCGTGGGGTCAAAATGATCACAAGAACGGTGAGCAAAAATCCCAGAACCACACGGGGGGACCTAGTGAATGACCTGCAGAGAGCTGGGACCAAAGTAACAAAGCCTACCATCAGTAACACACTACGCCGCCAGGGACTCAAATCCTGCAGTGCCAGTACATGTCCAGGCCCGTCTGAAGTTTGCTAGAGTGCATTTGGATGATCCAGAAGAAGATTGGGAGAATGCCATATGGTCAGATGAAACCAAATTAGGACAAAGAAAATGCTGAGTTGCATCCAAAGAACACCATACCTACTGTGAAGCATGGGGGTGGAAACATCATGCTTTGGGGCTGTTTTTCTGCAAAGGGACCAGGACGACTGATCCGTGTAAAGGAAAGAATGAATGGGGCATGTATCGTGAGATTTTGAGTGAAAACCTACTTCCATCAGCAAGGGCATTGAAGATGAAACGTGGCTGGGTCTTTCAGCATGACAATGATCCCAAACACACTGCCCGGGCAACAAAGGAGTGGCTTCGTAAGAAGCATTTCATGGTCCTGGAGTGGCCTAGCCAGTCTCCAGTTCTCAAGCCCATAGAAAATCTTTGGAGGGAGTTGAAAGTCCGTGTTGTCCATCAACAGCCCCAAAACATCACTGCTCTAGAGGAGATCTGCATGGAGGAATGGGCCAAAATACCAGCAACAGTGTGTGAAAACCTTGTGAAGACTTACAGAAAACATTTGACCTCTGTCATTGCCAACAAAGGGTATATGACAAAGTATTGAGAAACTTTTTTTATTGACCAAATACTTAATTTCCACCATAATTTGCAAATATATTCATAAAAAATCCTACAATGTGATTATCTGGATTTTCTTTTCATTGTGTCTGTCATAGTTGAAGTGTACCTATGATGAAAATTACAGGCCTCTCATCTTTTTAAGTGGGATAACTTGCACAATTGGTGGCTGACTAAATACTTTTTTGCCCCACTGTATATGCATGCAACGTTATATAGACTAGGTAGATTAACCTACACTAAAACACACCGCCCTTCAACTATACTGAGTTACAGTTCATAATTAAATCAGTCACTTGAAATTAATTCATTAGGCTCATCTATGGATTTCACATGACTGGGAATACAGATACCTTAAAAAAAATGGCTCACAATGGGCCTCAGGATCTCATCACGTTATCTCTGTGCATTCAAATTGCCATCGATTAACAATGCAATGGTGTTCGTTGTCCATAGCTTATGCTTGTCCATAGCTTATGCTTGCCCATAGCTCCACCGCTGGGGCACTTTGTTCACAACGTTGACATCAGCAAACCGCTCGCCCACATGACGCCATGCACGTGGTCTGTGGTTGTGAGGCCGGTTGGACGAACTGCCAAATTCTCTAAAATGGCGGAGGCGGCTTATGGTCGAGAAATGAGCATTAATTTCTCTGGCAACAGCTCTGGTGGACATTCCTGCAGTAAGCGTACCAATTGCACGCTCCCTCAACTTAAGGCATCTGTGACATTGTGTGAAAAAACTGCACATTTTAGAGTGGCCTTTGATTGTCCCCAGCACAAGGTGCACCTGTGTAATCAGAATGCTGTTTAATCAGCTTCTTGATATGCCACACCTGTCAGGTGGATGGATTAACTTAGCAAAGAAGAAATGCTCACTAACAGGGATGTGAACACATTCGTGTACTAAACTTGAGAGTAATAAGCTTTTTTGTGTATGGAACTTTTTATTTACCTGCGTCTGAGGGGAGGGAGGGATCAGCGGCGAGGCTGCCGGTCACCCGACTCAACGTCCCTCCTCTCTTCGCTGAGAAAGGAGAAAGTCTTCCAGCTGATAGCAAAACAATCTTAAATCACACTGCATTACTTCTGCCTCATGCACCAATTAATGTTGTTACTCCTATGACCAGAGAAAGTGAAATATTCCTCAATATTTAAAAAGACACAAGCTGCAAATCATAATAATATAGGAACGCAAGGCTTTATTGTTTGGTTTTTACGTACATTTTTGGTGATTGACTAGGAATGGCTTGGAGGTTGGTGATCACTGCTGTAAATAATTAGGTTTTTTTTTCCCCTTCTGGCAACACCAACGCCTCCATTGTATAAAAGGGGGCTGCATGCACAAAGTTACTACTGTATTTTAAAACCCACTATCCCCACACAGCCACTCTCCTCCCGTTGCACAAAAAGCCAATGTACTGCTGAGAGCTCGCCAATGTGACTCATGTCATGGGCCCCAGATTGTTCCTATGGAAGTGAGCTGTTCAATGGTAGCAACGAGTTCGGCTAACACTCCAGTTTACAAAGCTGTATGTAAAAAAACATTCTCTGTGGCTCCTACATTTAGGTGATAATGCCAGAGAAGCCGATGTTTGTTTAGATTATGTATTAGTAACACCGGCTTCGAGGGCATTATTTATTTTTACTTAACATTTTATTTAACTAGGCAAGTCAGTTAAGAATAAATTCTTATTTACAATGACGGCCTACTCCGGCCAAACGCAGACGAAGCTGGGCCAATTGTGCGCCGCCCTATGGGACTCTCCTAATCACGGCCGGTTGTGATGTAGCCTGGATTTGAACCAGGTACTGCAGTGACGCCTCTTGCACTAAGATGCAGTGTCTTACAACGGGTTACCAACATATTCAAATAATGATTGACACATTTTCAGAAAATTATTTTTTTATGAATTTATTCATACCTTTTCAATCTTCCACAAGATATTGTCCCGACACACATCTCGGGCTGTTACCCAAGCTGGCTGGTTGTTCATTCTATCGGTTCAGTTGCTAGAGACGCGACCCAGTCGTTCTCTATCTATGGATACGACACAGTCGTTCGTTCTAAATGTTCCATTGCCATAATAGCTGGCAACATTCTTATCCCTTGCTAACTAGCCAACTATGGCTAACTTAGTCACGTCAAAATGTGCAGCCAGAATAACCACAAAGTAGACGCATTTGTTTTAGCTGTTTTTTTTTCCCTTCCTGATTTTAACTGGCTGAGAAACGCTGCCTGCCTGTCTCGTCCCGACACGTTCATTACTATGGGACAGCTGGAGATCGAATTTGAATGTTGAAACAATGTTGCAAGTGTCGGAGACAGACAGCGAGGTTTATACAAATCTCCACTGTTGAAAATGTAAGGTTAGTCTAAAAGAAATGTGAGATAATGTCTAGATGCTTTTTATAGTGGAGATCAGCCCAACCAATCAATTTATAAACTTGATGACAGTGGATTGCGCAGTCAGATGGAACGGAATAAATAGGACTAGACACCGGCTGGGATGCGATTTTTTTTTTAACCAATCAGCAATCAAGATTACACCCACCTGGATAAGAAGTACATAATGTACCCGTGCATCTGCTTTGAGTATTAGTGTTGTCACAATGGGCCACCATTCACCTTAGCAGCATTTAGAAAGATAGTCATTTAAAAAAAAAAATCATATGGCATTCCTTTTATCCAAAACAAATGTTATAAACGTACAAACTTAGACTGCAGCTAATTTGTTGATGCATTTGGGTTTATGTAAGCCTAACACTCTTGATTAATTATATTTGTCCATTGTTTATTCATTATCAAGTGCTGAAAACCTACTAATGATGCTCATCATATACTAATTTGCACTTTAAAACAATGACTCAATATAGAAACTATTAGGCTAAACTGTAATTACAAGACTAATATACATTCTTTAATCTGCTATGTCTTTATGGAGGTTTAGTTGTTGTTTTGTAATTTAGTTGTTTTGTTTGCTTGTCTACGTAGGTGGAAGAGCGCAGTAAAGGCAGTCTTCCACTGGAAGAGAGGTAAGATCTTCTAATCCTTGATATCCCTTGGCGACGACAAACCAACATTCTTGTTACGTTACTCATTTGTTTCACTCACACCCCGCCACACAACAACCATAGGTGAGGAAAATGGCAGATAAATAATATCCCACTATGATCCGAAAGGATTTGCTCTCTGAGTGGAGAGAATGTAGAAACAGCCAAGTGTAGTTAATTTAGGACTATGGAAACAAACCACTGCAGCAGTGTGCAGTTTAATCGAAGCTTGGATTATGACAGGTGTGCATCTTTCAGATGAGAGAACCAAAGTGGGCGAAAGACAAAAGTGGGCGTGGTGTGCAGAGTGTGGAATAGGACTTGTGTCGTTAAATCAAGCATCATTTTGACTTGTCACACAAGTTCACATCCACTGTAATGTGTAGCCTACATGTATTCCGATGCATTTATAGTGGAGCTGCACGATATATCGGTGAAGATATCGGAATCGGACGATATTAGTTAAAAATGCCGACATCGACCCGATGTCTAGTTTAACGCCGGTGTGCAAAAAATGATGTCAAAGCTGACGTGCATACCTATATAACGTAGGTACATGACGCAATGACTGTGCAACACAGCATTCCTAACCTAGCCCACAATGTGTGCTGTGTGGACCGAGCAGTCATTTGAAAGAGTAAGAAAATTTGAGCGAGAGACCTCAAAGGTGAAATCCATTAAACACCAAGATAATGGAATTCATTGCCCTTGACAATCAACCGTTCTCTGTCGTGGGTGATGTTGGCTTTCACCGACTGGTCGAGCACCGGTACACACTACCAAGTGTTCTATTTTTCAGATGTTGCCCTACCGGAGTTACACAGTAATAGCGTCACTGCTATTCGCTTCACGACTGACATTTGGATCAGCGATATCAGCATTTCATTCTCATGAATGTGCTGGTTGTCTGAAACTTGGAAACATGAACACACTAGCTTGCTCTATTCGAACAACTGACTCGGGAAATAAGCTCATCAATTGCGTCTGCAGCAGACGTGATACTCTCTGTCACGGCATTGAAACGTCTGCTCAACAGGCATTCTCTCTTTACTCTGTCGCCACATGCTCGTACAAGTACCACTACTTTGATGCAGACAAACAGGGCTTACGTGAAATGTTACATACACAGCTGGACAAGATGGAAACGGACACAGTGACAGAGCACACTGAGGAAGAGAGGCCACAGAGAGACAGACAGAGCTGAAACTTCACTTCTTGACATGTATGATGAAATCCTGGTTGAGAATGAAACGACTGAACAAATGAACTACGAAACAGCACAGCAAGTAAGTGAAAGAAATAGGTTTCGATTGTCCCCATTACCAGTAAAACAAACAAATGCCAACAAAATAACTTTTTGGTCAGTGTGTGTGTAACCTTTATTTAACTAGGCAAGTCAGTTAAGAACAAATTCTTATTTACAATGAAGGCCTACCAAACCCGGACGACGCTGGGCCAATTGTGCGCCGCCCTATGCGACTCCCAATCACGGCCGGATGTGACACAGCCTGGATTCAAACCAGGGACTGTAGTGACGCCTCTTGCACTGAGATGCCATGCCTTAGAACGCTGCGTCCGTGTGTGTGTGTGTGTGTGTGTTAGCTGTTGAACTGTACTAGAATGTCTATGCCTAGCCTATATGTTTTAGATACTGGAGCTCCAGAGGGGATTCTAAGAGGGCCTTATTGGGGCCTTTTCAATATGGTGTGGTGTTTATGTTGGTATGAGTGTGGGGGGCGTGAACACGAGTGGGAGAGGGCGAAAGAGCGGCACAGTAATACATTCCAGACGCATTTTAGAACTCTATTAAAGAAAATGCAGTCGAGGTCCATCTGACCAGAGTTTTTTTTTCTTCACTCCAGATTGCGAAAAGTCTCCTTTCTTAACGAATAGAACATTGATATGTAATACATCTTGACTGCAGTTAAATGTGTTCTTGTTCCATGAAAGACTGGAAGCATAGATGCCAATAGCTCATTTGAAGTGTTGACCCTAGTGCTGCGTTTTAAGATAACAAATTGAACTGGTTTGGCAATGACTGAAGGAGTGAGGACATTCCACATTCAAGCACATACATTCCACATTCATACTGTGAATTTAGGCCTATTCTTTGTTGTGTTTTCTGGTTAGCCATAGCACTAGTGACTAGAGAATGACATTTACAAGAGAAGTCAGAACTGCGACTTCTTTTGCTATCAAATTTCTTTGATCTAACATATAGCTGGGACTGTCATGGCAGCCACTGTTGGCTAGCTGTGTGCTGCTGGTTAGTGTCAGCTTCTTCTAAAAGCCCCCCTGACAGTCAAGAAACAGAGCCCTGAGTCTCCTGTGTGTACTCAACTTGTCACTGGCACTGTAAGTGGCCCCAGTTGCTTGCTCACAAAGCCCTGAAGGGAATGATGTTTTGTATGGGAAGTTGGCATTTGATTTACTAGCGAACACGTAGCTAACCTAGCCTAGCCTACTACTTAGGCTGTTGCTAAAAATGTCCCCCAGTACAAACACACTGGGAAGGTGTGGAGTCCTTAGACAGGGCTAACATTCAACAACACTGAATTTAATACTAAACAGTGCTGCGCTCCTCAGCGCATTGGTAGCAAAATGTCACTTGATGACTTCCTACCATCTCCTTATCAGTAGTGATACGAGCTAACCGTGTGCTAGCAGGATGCACCATTTTAACTTCAAATAGCTGTTGATTGATTTGCTTAGGCACATTCCCTCCAGACCCAGTGTGGAAGTGTCTCTGAGCCCAGAGAAGTGATAGGAAAGCGTGGACAGGCAGTGCTGGTTGAATCCCCTCGACCTGGGGACCAGGGCTCCAGAGCCTCTTGTGCCTGGGTTATCGTACCTCTTGACGCAAGGTGCCAATGAATAAAAAATATTATCAGTCAATGTTTTAAATGTGTTAGTTGTGTTGGATGAAAGCAGTATTTCTCCTGCAGTTCTTCAGTTGGTTGCTGCTGGAGTTTAAAAAAACATGCTTTTATAAGCCCATTCATTGCGCGACAATTCTAAATGCGATCTCATGTTAAGTTTTGGTGCACAATTAAAACAAGCTACTATTTTTTTTCAACTGGTAATTGAAGTGCTCCTCCCATTCAAGTGCATGCAACAGGCTATCAGTGCATCAACCACCACTTTACAGTGTGATTGTTTTGAATCCTGAATGTTTTATTTCATATTTTGAGGCATATCTTACCTTATTGTATAAAGACTTCATAGGCACGTGAGTTTACATTTTGGGGAAGCTTACAATTTATCTTACCGTTCTGCGTACCAGTTATGATTTCCATATACACATTTTCGTGGAACAGTTTCATTTCAATAAGGACGTTTTTCCTTTCTCAAAATCATTGTCACGTGGTTAATCATAAATATCTGAATTTAAAATTATAATCGATGCACCGATATGACATTTTTGGCAGATACCGGCATCCGATATTTACCTTGTGGCCTTTTAAGTGTTCTAGTACAGTTAAATAGTTGGCACACACTGACCCAAAAGTTATTTTGTTGGTGTTTATGTATGTCCCCAGTACCAGTAAAACCTATTTCTTTCACTTACTTGCTGTGCTGCTTTGTTGTTCAGTCTCAACCAGGATTTCATCATACATGTCAAGCACTGAGGTTTCAGCTCTGTCCATGTTTCTTGTCTGCATTGAAGTAGTGGTCCTTGTACCTAGCATCGAGCATGGTGGCGACACAGTAACGAGGCTCTGACAGAATCCCACCGAATCACTTGTTCACAGTCTCTTGTACAGTACTTTTGTAAGCTTTAACCCCACAGTCTGTTGGCAGTTTTGTTGAACAGGCGTTTCAATGCTGTGACAGAGGGTATCACGTCTGCTGCAGACGCAGTGGATGAGCTTATTTCCCGAGTCAGTTTGAATGGAGCTAGGAAGTGTGCTCATGTTTCAAACATTGTTCTCAAATGCCATTGAAATGGCAGGAGCGGTATGAGAACCAGCACATTCTTGAGCATGTATTACGGCTTTCCTCAGTACGAAATCCTCGTCGACCCATTGTGCTGCCAGACTCCGCATGCTCATAGGGTTGACATCTCTGGTGCAAATGTCAGTCGTGAAGCTAATAGCAGTGACGCCCATAACAAGTAGCTCATGGATGTGCGTTCCAACAATACTGTGGAACTCCGGTAGGGCAACATCTGAAAAATAGTTATTATTTGGTCGTGCGTACCGGGGCTCGAGGTGCTCGACCAGTCGGTGAAAGCCAACATCATCCACGACAGAACAGTTGATTGTCAAGGGCATTGAATTCAATTCTTGGTGTTTAATGGATTTCACCTTTGCGTTGTCTCGCTGAAATGTTCTTACTCTTTTCAAATGACTGCTCTAATTTATATAATTTTGGCAAATTTAATTTCCATTTACTTCTCTATTTCCTGTTGGTTTTCATATGAACTTTCTTTCGTTGTCCAGAAGCCAAAGACACAATCCTAGTCTTATTAGCTACCCATTCTAGTTATTGAGTCTTTATTCCCCCTCTTTCTAAGTTTAACAGATTTTCATCTAGAGATTTCATGAAATTAAAGTCTTCCCGGTCATGTTGTCCTGCAACACATTTTCCCAACGGAAACCTTGGTGTGTGTGTGTGCTTCTTTCTCTTGCTAGCTCTCTGTCTGTGTCACTTGCTACTGTGTTTGTGTGTGTGTGTGTGTGTACCTGGACCAGCTGTGTGACACTTTCTCTGCTTTCTCCACTTCGTTGTTATGTTGATAGTCCTCTTTCCTCCCATCCACTTCATTCAGTTGATGGAGTAGCATCCGTTGCTTAGAGACCAAGGGTCTTGACAATGAGTGGTCGTCATAATCTTAATTCAACTCATTCTAATTCAATGCTATCGTCTCCATGGCTTTGATCAACCTTCTAGAGAAGGGCCGGCTTAGCAGAAGGGTCGCACTGAACTATCAAGTGTACTTCGCTGCATGTCGGTGCTCTAATCAGCGCGTAAAGTGTCCACGCAATAAATGGAGTGAACCTGCAGGCAGCCATATAGCATGTGCTAAGTCAATCGTTCAATTCACCCTACATGCATACATTGGGGACAGAGGACAATGTCAGTTTCTTCTCTTGCTCCTTGGTCGGTATTGTCTGTACAGTCATACATAGTAGCACTGAGCAAAGCTCGAGAAGGAATGTGGTAGTCCTCTATTAAGACACTGCTCCCTTGCAGTCTTACTTTCTTATTTCAATGAAAGCCACCCTTGGTTCAAAGCTGAACACCAAACTAAACTCCCACCCTGCTATCATCTCATAGCAGATGTGTTGTGGGTAGTGCACTGTGGTTTTACAAGGCTCTAAAAGCACACAGAGTCCTATCAGCCTGGTGCAGAGCTGACTTACACTAGACAGCCCTCTCACGTTTAGGAAATAGAGATTACACATAATTACAGCCATTTCTGACTGAAATGTTACTGAAATCCCTAATTCGGAAAAATATTTCCTATTCTCTAAACCCCTTGCTCTCTTCACTCTTTAAGTGACACATATGCATCACATACACATGACCAATAGCATATCATAATCACATCAATAAATTGGTTATAACAAGCTAAGAACACTGTAACATGTGACAGTAAAATAATTGCAGAGGACTTGACAAACTCGAAATGGGGGAATGTTTACTGGTTGCTCAGGAGGTTAAGGGGAAGTCGGATGTCGAATAAATTTGATTAGTTGTGGAAAATACTGGAGATATAGAAAAAAAGATGTAAGGAGAAAGTGCTGCCTGCATATTGTGTGTGCTATACAGGTGCTGTTAGATTACAATATACTTTTTCTGACCGTTTGGAACAATGTAAACAACACTAATTATAAGCGTACCAGAGTCTTTAACGTTTTTTTTTGTAAAGCTATTATTACAGCAAATACTGAAGAGTCCCATTCATTCGTTAATACAATTTCTGAAATCAACTGTTTAGGAACAGTTTATGCCTATTTGTTTACGCAAATTATTTAGTGGTCGCTTTATTTTACTACTAAAATGCTTGATTGCATTTCAAATCATGAATGACTCGTATGCTGTCTGATGACATGACCAAATTAATGATTGATTGATACAGTAGCCTGTAAAAGTATTTTATTAAAGACGCTATTAAGACTAAACAGGATGTGCTCTTATGCCTCCAGCTCAATGATGGTTATACAAGGCTGCTATACTACAGCCTACTAATGATAATGACATTACTTATTATAGTGATCATCATCATAATAATAACAAGATCAAGGAAAAAGGAAGGTATTAAACAAACACTCAAACAGAAGCAGGATCGGTCTTATTTCTGTAGATATATATGGATGATTTATAAATCCAGGCACCTTTAAGTTAGGCTATTGATTATAGACCTACGTTAGTTTCCGCTCTCCTCACTTTTCTTAGGTAATTAAGGCAAGGGTTGTATTCTCGTCTCCTATCTCCGCTGCTACCTCCACCGCATTGTTCTCAACACCAATATGCTGGTTAAATGTGTGCACATAGCAACATGGTCTAGGAAAAGACACCAATTCAACAGCGCACTGATGCATTTTATAACTGCGACAGCGACCACTATCTAACGCGGGAGAAAACGCATTTCTTATAAAATAATATCATTTTTATTTGTGTTGCACCGTTGTTACATAATGTAACCATATACAATTTCAGTAGCACATGTCATAGAGTGATGGACTGTGCCATCCCCATGGCTTCCACAATGCAGAAGTCCACTCAGACTTTGCTACTGCTCGACTAAAATCTCCGATAATCAACAGCCTATCGACCAAACAATCGACCAGTCAACTAAATGGGGTCAGCCCTAACCCACATCCATCATTTTAGGTTCTGGGTAAAAAAAATTATAGAATGCATAGTTTCAGCTATTTTCCTACATTGCGCATATTGCAATTGCCAGGAAGATTTGAGTTTGTTAGCTAGTTTGTTATTATTAAATGGTGGTTTTGACCAACTTTACCAACCAGTTGCATGTTAGTGTGTCAGCAGCTGAGGGACAGAAATGTTCTGAACCAAAGTGATGTCTTATCACTAGGGCCTGGAGTTTTTCTCTTCAGTTCTTCCTGATCAGGGCCTGGAGTTCTTCCTGATCAGGTTACGTTGTCAGGGAAACCCCCTGGCTGTATGTTATACTCTACACAAGGTGGAGTGTCGTATGAACAGCTGACCAATTTTCTCGGCTGGTCCTCACCCTTGAAGCATGTTTGACGGTTTAACTGGTTCAAATAAGGTCACCGCTAATGTTTACTTTATTTAGGTAGATCCGGGGATCAAATGATGACCGAACACAACTTATTTCTGCACTGTCTGTGGACAAAAACAAGGTCTGAGGCACACACCATGCTTGCTGTGAAGGGGCTGTGGCTTTTTGAAAATAAACACGCAGCTTCGTGCAAGGGTAGCTCTGCTCTCTCCTCCTTCAACAAACAGTAGACCTATATAAAGCCACCTGACCCTGTGTGTCTGAGAGTGAGGGAGCGTGCAGTGTCGTCATCCTAAAAGGTTTGCTTGTCCCCCCCCCCCCCCCCCCCAAGTTCACTTTCCCTGTGCACGCACCTATTCGGCGTTGACAAACAGCTGGGGTTAATGCTATCTGACAGGGTATGAACTAACTAGCGATTATGACTGTGGACTGACGGAGATAAGAGGTAGAGAGCAGCCCTTATGTAATGGAGAATAACAATGGCCTGACTCACATTGATTGGTGTCCTGGGTTCGACTTGAAGTACAGCCCTTACACTTCTATTGAAACAAGGGACATTTGGCTCCTTGTTTTGTTTTTTTACTTGTTACACATGGTCAGGGAGGAAGCTCCCAATATTTGTAGAGCAGTGTTTCTTAATGTGAATTGGTCACTCTGCTAGTTCCTTATTGTTTGTTGCTAAATACTGCTTTGAGTCTCAGCATATTGTTTTGTAGTCTTAGACTATATTTGGTAGGCACCAGAAAATATTGAAAGGCTAATTTAGACGGAGCACAATGCAGACAATATTTCTACTGAACCAAAATATAAACACAACATGTAAAGTGTTTCATGAGCTGAAATAAAAGATCCCAGAAGTGTTCCATATGCACAAAAAGCTTATTTCTGTAATTGTGTGTATTTTAATGTTAATTTCTCATACATAAGCCACCTCCCAGCGTTGTTTCAGATAATTTGGCAATAGACCACGTGTAAACATGACAGCCCAGGACCTCCAAATCCGCCTTCTTCATCTGTGGGATCGTGTGAGACCAGCTACCCTGACAGCTGATGAAACTGAGGAGTATTTCTGTTAGTAAGAAAAGCCCCTTTGTGTGGAAAAACTCATTCTGATTGTCTGGGCCTACCCGGGTGGGCACACCCATGCCTGCGCCCCTGCCCAGTCATGTGAAATCCATAGATTAGGGCCTAATGAATTTATTTCAAATGACTTATTTGCTTATATGAACTGTAACTCAGTAAAATCGTTGCATGTTGCGTTTAGAGATTTGTTCATTATAGTAACCACTTCTGTGGTGTTGAAGATATCTGTATCGTTTAAATGCCCTTTTATATTTATTTATTTGTTTGACCACCAAAGTGGAAATATTGTGGGAGGAAGTGATGCCATAGCCAGGAAGTGTGAGCGTAAGAGTGTGCCATAGTGTGGATTTCAGCTATTTCTCAACTGGATGTTGCTGCCTACTGTACATTTTAAGTGCTTGTGCAAAAGACTGGGATGTTCCTTAAGATTTTGTTATAGGCTGCTTAAGACCTTATTCTCATCGACTTGGCACATGGGGGTGGTGAATGTTTCATGTTGCATGGCAGCTGTGTCATCACTCACTCCACTCAAGAAACTTTGTTCCTGACTGGGAAATTTGGAATGCAACGCGATTTAAGCAACCTGTGTTAGAAATAATGTTGCGGTTATAGTTGATAGAAGCAAATTTTAGTTGCGTGAATGTTTCAATAGCGCAAATTATTTCACACAAAGCTGTTAACGTTAGCTAGCTAGCTACATTAGCACCTAAGACGGCAAGCTAACATGACCACCCGCCAATGAATAATGGTGCATGTTTCTCATTACAGAATTAATGACTGAACACAGAATGCATCCCTGTGTGTCCTACACATAGAATATCAGATTTCAGAGCGTGATGTCAGATGTCATATCTGAATGAGCGTGTGAGCAGCCAGCCGCATCCCCTAACCAGCCATTTGTCTACTTATCTGCTTCTCTCCAGACCCGGCGCCATGGTAAAGTGGCCAAGGGGACACCGTTTTTAGGGGGTTCTT
Organism: Oncorhynchus mykiss; assembly: GCF_013265735.2. Classification (NCBI taxonomy): domain Eukaryota; kingdom Metazoa; phylum Chordata; class Actinopteri; order Salmoniformes; family Salmonidae; genus Oncorhynchus; species Oncorhynchus mykiss. The sequence goes on from NC_048574.1 coordinate 55,073,896, forward strand.
GCATTGGAATTGTATTGAATTCTGCTTATATCACACTATACCACAATAAACAAAGTTCAAATCTCTCTGAGACAATTAATTGCTTTTGAAGTGACATGTAGGCTACAGATTTCATGCCAATCTCCACTGCGCTGTATCAGCAGACTTGACAGCGCCCTACACGCTATTACTAAAATAATGCAAACTAAATGCTGAAAGTAGTAGACTAGTTATTAATGCGCGCAAACAAAAATACTGAATAGCAGTTTGGCTTGGAATACCAACACAGCTGTGAATAAATGAATGCGAATAGCACAAAAGTGGTACCAAGTAGGTAGAAAGCAAAATATCAGATGGATAAAGGCATGACAAAATCTATGTTTAGGTTAGTTACATTAACAGTAAACAAACGGAGTAAATAAAAGGCGAATGGAGATCCAAATAACCAAAATATAGACTACAACCTACTACAGTGAGAAGCAGCCATGCAGAGCTGTCTTGCCAAACATAAAGACATGGAAAATCATGCTGCTCAGGAGTACAGCAACACGTGATATGGCACAATACACTTCTATGGATGAAATTCAACCCACGTAATCAATTAAGCAATGCCATCCTACCATAAACACGTTGCCAGAGTTGAGATTGTTGAAATATGTATTGTGTACTTGTTATTCTATGAAAATGTGCAAATTATATGCAACAAAAAGTCACCTCAACAGTTTGCATCCCTGTAACTATCAGCATCCATCATTGCCTTACTATTAGGGCTGGGAATTGCCATGGATCTCACGATATTATCACAGTACGATATTATCACGATACTTAGGTGCCGATACGATATGTATTGCAGCTCTCACGATTTGATACATGGATTTTATTGCAATTTGACGTTCCAAACATATTGCTCACCATATGTCTGCTGCAGAGGAACGAGAGAGCCATGAGAAAACAACAAGTTTTGATCAGTCATAGAAATAAGTGCTAAACGATGGCGAACAGTCCTCCCGTGTGGCCGTTGGTAGAGCATGGCGCTTGCAACACCAGGGTTGTGGGTTCGAATCCCCTGAGGGACCAGTATGAGAGGGTACAAAAATATATGTAAGTCGCTCTGGATAGGAGTGTCTGCTAAATGAATAAAATGTAAAAATTCCTAAAACAATTGGGGTAGGTACAGCCAACTAGAGCAAAAATAATACTGCTATATTGTCAAAACGATACGATATAACGGGTCTCCAACAGGTTGATCGCCAAGCAACAGGTAGCTCGCCATACTATTTTGAAAGTGCATGCAATTTTTATGCGTTTCCACCCCAAACTATCAAACAAATCTCACAAGTATCAGACACCGTAAGCTCCCAGCTACTATCTAATCAACACAGCTTTGACATTATCCCACACCTGTTAGCCACTATTGGCTTAAAAAGTCAAACCTTACACAATGTCTGCCAATTGCTTTCCAGCAATATTGCCCGTCTATGTGATGCGCACATTTGTTTGTCAGTCCGTGTGTAGCCAGTTGATCTGATAAGTCTTTTGGCATGACAGAAATACTTTCCCCTAAACCTTATCAATGAAATGTTAACTGCAAATGAAGCTTACCTGGCAGAAGTATATCATGAGTAAGTATATCATTTGTATCTATTATTTGCAAATTTTGAAGTGAAGCAGCAGCACTACAGAACCATCACTAGACCGGCACATTAGACAGCAATTTCATCACTTGCTGTATGCGCAATAATTTTAAGATTGAAAAACAAAACTGAACACAATTTTTGAAAATATATCACCGATTTTCTAGTTGTTTATGAACCATTATTTTACCAGGTATATTGACAGAACATAGTTTATGTTCTCTTGTACACTTATTTGAAAGCTAGAATAAAATGAGTAGCTCATGACACTTTTACTGTTTTGTTTTTTTAAGTAGCTCATACTAGAAAAGGTTTGAGACCCCTGCAATATGATATATTGTCAAAAATATGATCCCGATATGTACTGTAACTATCGACCTAATGTTTAGGCTAGGCCTGGTGGATGACACTGTTGTGTGCATTGCCAATTCAAATACACACATGGCATTGGCATTGCCCATGAACTGTGAACTTCTGTCACCTCTGATCTATCTAGAGTGTGAACGATGATCTAAGTAGTATGAACATGATACATGAACATTAACTGGGGTATTAATTCACTCCACTCTGTATTCACTTCCTTATAGATAGTATAAGGGATGTGTCACAAATGGCACCCTATTCCCTATGTCGTGCACTGCATTTGACCAGCGCCCTAGGACCCTACTATTGACTATTAACCTCAATGTGTGGTATTTTTTAGCGTTTGGGCAGGTGATGACATCGCCCCCCTTTTGCAGTTGGTTGTGGTTTTTTTTCTCTCCCTGCTACAGCGAAGTGGGTATTGAAGCTGTGTGTGAAGTCTCTGCATTTAGCATGCTGAGTCAGGCGCACGCACAGAGGCCCACGCACAGACGCACTTAGCACGGGCGAACGCGTCGATCACACCGACAGCGTCATTGCATTTTGATACACCAGAAGTACGTTAATTTCCAATGGAACGCTGCGTTTTCCTTGCAGCGTTGCGTTGCAGTGCGTTCTGTGTGGGGCCTACGTTGGATTTATCGAATGTGTGCAATCCAACTGTATGCGTAGACGGCTTGACAAATGGTAGCAGAAGGTGAATGTTGAACTTTTTGTTGCACACATATCCAGATGATGCCGCGTACCATTTTTCCGCTATAGCGATGTCGGTGTGATCGAGGCGTAAGAGTGAGATCATTCCTTGGGCTAAATCAATCATGTGCAATTCATGCCAAACCAAGCAGAAACACAGAAATGAAAAGGAACCAATATTGCCCTAAATAAGGGGAAAAGCAAGATCATGCTTACTTTAAATCTAATGGGTAGTGATTTTACGTTTTGAGCCGAGGAGTGATGGTAATGTTCTCTCATGAAAGGAATTGACTTGTCAGTCAAACCTGTGGCTTTCAGTGTGCTGAAGCAGTGTCATATTAGCTTTGGCATGAAAATGGTCAATACTGCTCAGAAGATCTCCCATGGCGTTCTCTGCGTAGCAGCTGTTGCTATGAGTCCATTATGCTAAAGCGCTTTTCTGAACTGATAGGCCTCAATGTATAGAGAGCCGTATCAAACCCTTTTTTAGGCTATATGTGGGTGTGTATTGTGTGTATGCGGCTTTGCGTGCACGTCTCCCTTTCCCCTATTTCTGCCCGCTCGTCTCTCCTTCCCTCCCTCTCTCGCTCCCTATCTGCAATGACCCAGTGCAAAGCTGGCAGCTGAGCGGTGGGGAGTGCTAATTTTCACACCTCCTGCCGTTCCTGCACCCACTCTCCTCTCCAGCGTCCCCGGAGCCAGCCAAGCCTCCTATTGCTCACCATGACGCAGATAGACCCACCACCAGCAGCCCCTCAGTGAGGTATTTAGGCCCACTAGCCAGAAGTGAACCCTTCAAATCTCAGTACAAATTGAGATTTTAAGGGTATAAAATAAATTATTTTGTTCTGCAGGTAGTTTTACCTGTTTTAAGTTATGCTGAAGAATCATCATGATTTGAAATATCAAAAAAAAAATGGGTGTTTTCCAGTATAAATGGATTTCCGTTTGTTGTCATTGACCTATTAAGGCTCTTCAGCCTCAATATCTTTTGAATAGCCATTGGTTTTTCCCTTCCTGCTTCACGTTGCCGGTGATGTGTCATAATGATCCCAGTGGGAGAGGTCTTACAGACTAGAACAATAGGGGCTACTCGGATATAATGACGTTGTCCCCCACCTTTTACTCTACTACTTCTCATCTCCTTTGGCGGTGGGGAAAAAGCTTTGTCTCACCATAATAGCACATTGTATTGGCGAGAGCAAGAGGGACGCTAATAACTAGTGTTCTAGCCGGGCTTTCATATTGTAATGCTCACTTATGGTAGCTTTGTTTCACCGTAGATATATTTAGCTCTCTTTCTTCCTCCCTCCTTCCTGGGGCGGCAGGTAGTCTAGTGGTTAGAGTGTTGGGCCAGTAACCGACAGGTTGCTGGTTTGAATCCCCAAGCTGACCTGAGCAAGGCAGTTAACACATTGTTCCCCGGGCGCCGAAGACGTGGTTTTCGATTTAAGGCAGCCCCCTGCACCTCTCTGATTCAGAGGGTTTAGGAACAACATTATTATGCGGAAGACACATTTCAGTTGTACAACTGACTAGGTTTCCCCCTTTAATTAGCTAGCACACAGCGCTAATGCCAGAGCTCTCCTCTCCCCTACAGGCAGGTCATTGGAGCCGTGAAACAGACACCCGATCATTGCGCTCGCACAGATGAGGGAGTTGGATACAAGACGGTCGCCAACAGAATTTGCCAACTGCCACAGTCTCAAATTCTTATCTCTGAGCTTCACTCTCTTCACGAGTTGGTTATGCTGTATGACCGACCACAAAGGGGTGTAGGCGAGTTTTGCCATTGCTTTTTTCCCCCTACTTGGCTATCATCATACATTGCTGAAAGTGCACTGGCGTAGTGTAATTTTGGAAGATATTAAGTTGAGCAGGTTTTTGAGACCTACTGCAGTGATTGTCAGGAATTTTGGGTTGACAATATGGCTTTAATTATTTTACTGTCAATGTTATTATAATTGTTTTGTTATTTACATTTTTCATTAGATTTTGCCTTTGTGTGGACTATTATATTTTGGCCTATGTATTCATCTAACAGTAAATGTAATGTCCTAAAAATAACTTTGCAATGTGCCCTAGTGAGTGGCACTCGAGTGGAGCAGTGGTCTAAGCACTGCATCGCAGAGGTGACACTACAGACCCTGGTTCGATTCCAGGCTGTATCACAACCGGCTGGGATTGGGCGGTGCACAATTGGCCCAGCGTCGTTAGGGTTTGGCCGGGGTAGGCCGTCACTGTAAATAAGAATTTGACTTGCTTAGTTAAATTTAAGGTTAAATAAAATAAGTGCACTCACGATGGCCAATGTGAAATTTTGCTCGCTCTGTATTTCAAAGCCATATCAGATATCTTGATTATAAACAGTGTGCTTTGAGCCCAATGATCGTTCTTTAAATATCTTTAATACCCGCAATTGCATTTTGAAATGTTATACAATCACAATCACGAGGTGCATAGTTGTTGTTCATTAGGCACCAAACTAAAGAAACGACTGAAACGGGAAGGGACTTCCTGGGCTTGTCCAATAATAAACGGTCAGTATCGTTTTCTGTTGCGAAACATTTTCAAACATTTTTCGTTGCGTGCCCTAATGAATACAACCCAAGTCAGAAGAGACCTTCCTGTATGTAAACTCTGTTCCCTGTCAACAGTCTGCGCCGTGATGAAATCTGTTTGGGCCCAATTAGGCTGTAAAGGACAGAGCGAAACAGTGGGCACCTGCAATATTCAAATTAACCCCAACTTCCTGTTGAAACCTGTACAGGTTGTAGACACTCTCTCCGTCTCTCTTGTTTTTCTCTCAGGGAGCTGCTTTTTAGGCTCATTACTGTTTTCGTGACATAGGGAAATTTTAGTTGACTGAAGTTACTACACGAAATAAAAATATAAACGCAATATGTTCCATGTTTCATGAGCTGAAACAAAAGATCCCGGAAATGTTCCATACGCCCAAAAGCTTATTTTTCTCAAATGGTATGCACAACATTTTTTACATCCCTGTTAGTGAGCATTTCTTCTTTGCCAAGATAATCCATCCACCTGATGGGTGGTATATCAAAAAGCTGATTAAACAGCATGATTATTACAAAGGTGCACCTTGTGCTGAGGACAATAAAAGGCCAGTCTATAAAATTAAGTTTTGACAGACAACACAATGCCTCAGATGTCTCAAGTTGAGGGAGCGTGCAATTGTCATGCTGACTGCAGGAATGTCCACCACAGCTGTTGCCAGAGATTTGAATGTTCATTTCTTTACCATAAGCCGCCTCCAACATCGTTTTAGAGAATTTGGCAGTATGTCCAACCGGCTTCACAACAGCAGACCACGTGTATGGCGTTGCGTGGGGGAGCGGTTTGCTGATAACATTGTGAACAAAGTGCCCCATGGGGGGGTTATGGTATGGGCAGGCATAAGCTACTGACAATGAACACAATTGTATTTACCGATGGCAATTTGAATGCACAAAAATACCGTGACACGATTGTGAGGCCCATTTTTATTTTTTTTGTTACGGTATCTGACCAACAGATGCATATCTGTATTCCCAGTTATGTGAAATCTATAGATTAGGGCCTAATGAATTTATTTCAATTGACTGATTTCCTCATATGAACTGTAAATTCAGTAAAAATCAAAAATTGTTGCCTTTTTTGTTTTATATTTTGGCTCAGTGTACATATTGAGCAACAGTTTCACACTGTCCATGTGAATGTGTAGATACCCTACTTTTACCTTGGTATCTAAGGAGATGGGTGGTTTTGAGTTACGTACAAGCCTTGTCTTTTCAAGCACATTTATTCCATGGTGCATTTCAGATGTCTGCAAGCTATTTAAGACCTAACTGTTCTCTCCTCAAAACTCTTCATTCCCACGAATGTCTCTTCCTTCTAGTCAAAATGCAGATAATGTGAAAATGGAGACGGCTGATCTTTCTTGGCACGTCGGATGACAGATGAATTGTTGTAACCTTCAACGCTATGCAAATCCTGCAACGTAAAACATGTCTCAGCAAAGACTGTAAATGTTAGACACCCCCATTGCAGCCTAGATTGTGTGGGCTGGATTGTGTCCTCTTTCATACATGTAGCCTGGGAATTATTTTTTTGTCAGAAAGCTTCAATGTGATTCTGATCAGATCACATTCGGGACATGTTAAAGACGAGTTAACAATGTAGCCTATTTTGTCGTACCGAGTTACCAAAAACTTGTAAGTCCTGATTGTGTTGTTGTCTAGAATTGACTTGTATCTTGTTGTCGCTACATCCGTAGCCTACATGTAGCTTGATGTTAATGTAGCTGTTGATGTCGCAAGCTAGCTGTGAGAGGGTTACCTTGAGACAGATTGTAGATTTCATCATTTTGATTTCATCTCTAGGATCAGGCTGGC